>NC_029791.2:88418029-88421510 GCF_000816755.2 Arachis ipaensis
GGGAGACATCCTCATTGAAGAGGACAAGCCCATCACTAAGAAAAGGATAGAGCAAATAAGAGATCATGGACCTCAACATGAACATGAAGAAATTCCTCACCATGAAATCCCTGAGATGCCTCAGGGGATGCACTTTTCTCCACAGAATTATTGGGAGCAAATCAACACTTTCCTAGTAGAATTAAGTTCTAACATGGGACAACTAAGGGTAGAGCACCAAGAGCACTCCATCATCCTCCATGAAATTAGAGAAGATCAAAGAACTATGAGGGAGGAGCAAGAAAGACAAGGAAGAGACATAGAGGAGCTCAAGAGCACCATTTGTTCTTCAAGAAGAGGAAGACGCCACCCTCACTAAGGTGGACTCATTCCTTAATCTCCTTATTTATTTATTTTCCTGTTTTTCGATTTTTAAGCTTTATGATTATTTATATTTGTGTCTTTACTATATGATCATTAGTGTCTAAGTGTCTATGCCTTAAAGTAATGAATATAAATCCATCACCTCTCTTGAATGAAAAATATTTTAATTACAAAAGAACAAGAAGTACATGGTTTCGAATTCATCCTTGAAACTAGTTTAATTATTTTGATGTGGTGGCAACACTTTTTGTTTTCTAAATGTATGCTTGAACAATGCATATGTCTTTTGAATTTGATGTTTATGAATGTTGAATATGTTAGCTCTTGAAAGAATGATGAAAAGGAGAAATGTTATTATAATCTGAAAAATCATAAAAATGATTCTTGAAGCAAGAAAAAGCAATGAATACAAAAGCTTGCAGAAAAAAAAAGAGAAAAAAATAGAGAAAAAAAAGAGATAAAAAGCAAGCAGAAAAAGCCAATAGCCCTTAAAACAAAAAGACAAGGGTAATAAAAAGGATCCAAGGCTTTGAGCATCAGTGGATAGGAGGGCCTAAAGGAATAGAAGGACTGCAGATGCTGTTGGATTCTGACCTCCCTGCACTCAAAGTGGATTTTCAGGAGCTACAGAACTCCAAATGGCGCGCTCTCAATTGCGTTGGAAAGTAGGCATCCAGGGCTTTCCATAAATATATAATAGTTCATACTTTGATTAAGGATAGATGATGTAAACTAGCGTTGAACGCCAATTCCATGCTGCATTCTGGAGTCAAACGCCAGAAACAGGTTGCAAAGTAGAGTTAAACGCCAGAAACAGGTTACAAACTGGCGTTCAACTCCAAGAGAAGCCTCTACACGTGTAAAGCTCAATGCTCAGCCCAAGCACACACCAAGTGGGCCCCAGAAGTAGATTTCTGCATCATTTACTCATTTCTGTAAACCCTAGTAACTAGTTTAGCATAAATAGGACTTTTTACTATTGTATTTACATTTTTTTGAACATCTTTAGTTTAATCTTTAGATCACGTTTGGGGGCTGGCCTCTTGGCTATGCCTGGACCTTCATCACTTATGTATTTTCAATGGTAGAGTTTCTACATACCATAGATTAAGGTGTGGAGCTCTGCTGTTTCTCATGAATTAATACAAAGTACTACTGTTTTTCTATTCAATTCAAGCTTATTCCTATTCTAAGATATCCATTCGCACCCAAGAACATGATGAATGTGATGATTATGTGACGCTCATCATTATTCTCACTTATGAACGCGTGCCTGACAAACACTTTCGTTCTACATGCAAACAGGCTAGAATGAATATCTCTTAGATATCTAATACAGTGGACCAAGTCCGAGATATTAGAATCTTCGTGGTATAATTTAGAACCCATGGATGGCCATTCTTGAGATCCAGAAAGTCTAAACTTTGTCTGTAGTATTCCGAGTAGGATCTGGGAAGGGATGGCTGTGACGAGCTTCAAACTCGCGAGTGCTGGGCGTAGTGACAGACGCAAAAGGATAATAAATCCTATTCCAGCATGATCGAGAACCGACAGATGATTAGCCATGCAGTGACAGCGCATTGGACCATTTTCATAGAGAGGATGGGATGTAGCCATTGACAACGGTGATGCCCTACATAAAGCTTGCCATGGAATGGAGTAGGAATGGTTGGATGAAGACAGCAGGAAAGCAGAGGTTCAGAGGAACGAAAGCATCTCTATACGCTTATCTGAAACTCTCACCAATAAATTACATAAGTATCTCCATCCTATTTTAATTATCTTTTAGTACACTATAATCTCTTAATACATTTGAATCCGCCTAACTGAGATTTACAAGGTGACCATAGCTTGCTTCAAGCCGACAATCTCCGTAGGATCGACCCTTACTCACGTAAGGTTTATTACTTGGACGACCCAGTGCACTTGCTGGTTAGTTGTGCGAAGTTGTGACAAAGAATTAAGATTATGAACGTGCGTATAAAGTTTTCAGCGCCATTACCAAGGAATGGAACCGTCACGATTTCTGCGCACCACTTACTCCCTCAAGTCTCTCTTCCCCATACATGCACACCACATGCACATGGTTTGTTATTTTCTTTCCTTGAGGCCTTGGTGTCCAGCACCTCTTTGGGTTACTAAATGTTCTGTAGCAAGGTTGCTCTTGAGAGTTGATTTTTAGTTGATAATCTCGGGTTAGTTAACCCAAGTTACCAAGTGATGAAGCACTCCTAAGAACTTATTCATCTAAGCAGATCCTTGGTACAGGATCACCACAGACACATCCCTCAAGATTTAAACCCTTGGTGCCTAGCCTTATTTCTTATTATTTCTTTCTTTTTCAAACTCTTATTGTTTTTTTTTCTGTTTTTCTTATTAGGATCTTGTTGTTTGGTTAATCTCATAGAATATGCTTCAATCATGTTCTTTAGTACACATAAGTGCCCTCATACCTTATAGGTGATCCAACTTAGCTAATCTATTATCCCACCACCAACCTTGAGAACTTACTCCACAATATGCAAGAAAATGGAAGGTAACTTGGAAGATTAATGAGAAAAGTGATTGCCAATAACACTCTCAAAAAGCCATCAATGCCCACGTTAGAGAGTCATGTTAACCAAGTTTTATGATAATTTTACTAGAAAGCTTTCAATCTTTATCCTATTGAGTAGTTATCTTGGAAGAGAAGCTATTCAAACTTGGATCTCTTTTGAACTTTGGAAGAGGAATGAAGAGATCAAGCTAGAAATGCTTTCTCATGCTGGACCAAATTGGGTTTGGATGGGTATGTGACTGTAACCCTCTCAATAGTTGGTTTGGGAAATGCATGTGGTATAATCAGTGACCATACTTCATCTCTTCTCATGAGCAATTGACCAAGGAATTGGCTATTGATCAAGATTTGAGAGATTGAATTGCAAGGAATTGTAATTCAATCACTTAAGATTTCCAAGGAGATCAATGAGTGCATTGATTGAGGAAGAGATGAAAATGAACTTGATCCAGAGAATTGCAACATCTCCTAAGCCCAATGAACTCCCCATTTCTAATCTCACCCATTCTCTTTAATTTCTGCGATTTACTTTTATGAGCAAATCCCCCATTCCCATTTACA
>NC_029791.2:88421520-88428469 GCF_000816755.2 Arachis ipaensis
TTCTATGCTTCCGAAAGAGGGAACACAAGAGGAGTGATGGAGCTAAACAATGTAGACGCTCTGTTGGCCCAAAACAAGCTCATTACCCAGCAGCTGGCTGACTTCACCAAGAAGATGGAGATGAACCAAGTAGCAGCAATCTCCACTTCATCAACAACACAAGAAGGAGTAAACCAAGAAGCAGAAGGGAGTCAGGAGCAAGCCAACTACATTGGGAATTCACCAAGGAAAAACTATGATCCATACTCCAAGACCTACAACCCTGGATGGAGAAATCACCCGAACTTTGGGTGGGGAAGTGAGCAAGATCAAAACCAAGACCAGAGACGTTACAACTCCAACAACAATGCAGCTTACCAACAATTCACCCAGAGGACATCTCAACAGCCCCACAACAACAACTATCCACATACTTATCAAAACCAAAACAGCACATCTGCTCCGAACCACTCATCAATTGATGACAGGCTCTCTAAGATTGAAGCCTTACTTGAAGGAATAAGCCAAGAGATTCAAGAAAATAAAGTGTTCAAAGAGGAGGTGCGAGCCAATATTAAGAACCAGGGAGAAACCATTAGGAAGATGGAATTCCAGGTGGGATATTTAGCTGAGAATATTCCCAAACCTACTGATAGCTTCCCAAGTGACACTGAGAAAAACCCCAAGGGAGAAGCAAAGAAAGTAAGATGGGAAGATTGCAAAATGGTCACTACAAGTGATTAAGAGATTGAAGACAAGCAGGGCAAAATGTGCAAACAACCTGAAGACAACTCAACAAAGGAGGAGGATAGAGATCACAAAGAACCAGAAATCTCACAACAAGAGCTGCTGAAGCTCTATGCACCATTCCCTCAACTGCTCAATGGTGCTGTGGGAAAAAGAATATACTCAAGGTTCCTAGACTTGTTTGCATCTCTGCATGTTAACATACCATTCATCAAGGCAATTCAACAAATGCCTACATTCATCAAATATATGAAGGAACTTCTTCCCAGGAAAAGCTCACTTAAGGGAGGGCAGACTATAGTGATGAACAAGGAATGTAGTGCCCTTATTCAACCTGAGTTACCTACAAAAAGAAGAGACCCAGGAAGTTTTCATATCCCTTGTGCCATAGGTGAAACTATGTTCGACAGAGCACTATGTGATCTAGGGGCCAGCATCAACTTACTGCCCTTATCCCTGGTGAAGAGGCTGCAGATCAATGAGATAATGCCCACAGATGTCATATCAGACTGGCTGACAAAACTCAAAAGCAAGCAATAGGAGTGGTGGAAAATGTGTTGCTAAAAGTTGGGAAGTACTTTCTCCCAACAGATTTTGTCATTCTGGACATGGAAGAAAGTCACACTCATCCAATCATATTGGGAAGACAATTCCTGGCTACAGCCAGAGCACTTATTGATCTAGAGAAAGGGGAGCTAATATTGAGAATCCATGATGAACGACTCAGCTTCAATGTTTTCAAACTCTCACAAGAAACAGATCAAGAGGACAAGGAACTGAGCACAAATGATAAAGAGACACTGAAGGAGGAAACAAGCACTGAAGCACAGCCAGTTCATTCTGAGATCCCCTTAACTGACAAATAAGGAAAACAGCAATTGCCACAGCTCAAGAAAAAGTTGGAGGAACCCAAACCTCTAAAGGCAGGTGAAGACAGCATCATAACTCCTTGGAGAAAAGAGGTCACCAAGGGGAAGGCAACCTCAAAAGAAACAAAGAAGAAGGTACCAAGGAGATGGAGGAACAAGAAGATCCCTACGGAAGACTTCTCTCCAGGGGATAGAGTTGTCTCAGCTTACTTCCCAGATATCCCCCCTAATCTCCCTACTGTACCATCTCAATTACCCAAGGTCTTCACTATCAACAGAGTTCTTTCCCTGGAACATATGGAGATCATTGATCCAACCAATGGATACAAGTCCACAGCAAGATGGGAGGACTTTAAGCACTACCAACCACCATGATGAAGGAAAAACGTCAAGCTAGTGACGCTAAAGAAGCGCTTCATGGGAGGCAACCCATGTTTTATATGCTTTCAAATGATAATGAATAAGTCAATCTTTATGAGTTTCAATCCAAACTTAACAAACAATTGGTGAAAATCTTCTTATGCAGAATATAGTGAGGAACAAGTTTGGTGTTCAAAGCAAACCAAGTTGCATGCTAGTCTTGGGAGCTTTGAACACAAAACTTTCATCACAGTGCTTCAAACTAAGTTTGGTGTCACCCCATGGTGCCACCAAAATGCATATAAGGAACCACCAATAGTTAGTTAGTTAGTTGAAATTCATAAACAAACAATCAAATCTTTTCTTTCATTTTATTCTAGCCGTAGAGTTTAAGTTTTTTTTATAATATTAATTTCCTTATTTCGAATCTTTATAGAAAAGGAAAAGAAGCATAAAAAGGGATTGATTGGACAATTAAATGAAGGAGATTCAGCCACTTAAAGAAGAGGGGTTACACACTTGTTCTAAAGAGGGAATACGTTGGAAAATGTTGCCATGCAACATTGAAAAAAAAGGGAACATTGTCACTAACGTTGGCCTATGGTGCTAAGTACCACGTTAACTACCACGTTAACTTGGTTAACATGGGAACTAACGAAGAAGATGAAGAGTTGTCGACAACGTTAGTGACACTCAACATTGTCACTAACGTTGAAGCAACCACACAACCCCCAAGAGTCACGTTAACTTCCACGTTAACTTGGTTAACGTGGAAGCTAATGATGAGAAATGAAGGATGAGCCAACATTAGTGACACTCAACATTGTCACTAACGTTGGGATGGCTAAAAGATGGCCACGTTAGAAGCCACGTTAACCTAGTTAACGTGGACTCTAACGTGAGACCTAGGGGCACATTGGAACGTTAGTGACAATGTTGAAAATCACTAACGTTCTCGAAGGATGGCAAAGACCACGTTAGAAGCCACGTTAACCTAGTTAACGTGAGCCTTAACGTGAAGCAAGAAGGGGCACACTGGAACGTTAGTGACAATGTTGAGTGTCACTAACATTCTCGAAGGTTGACAAGGCAACGTTAAAAGCCACGTTAACCTAGTTAACGTGGGTTTTAACGTGAGGCAAAAGGGGTGCATTGAAACGTTAGTGACAATGTTAAGTGTCACTAACGTTCCCGAACTTGGACTTTCACTAAATGATTAACACTCCTTATGCCCTGAGCTTAAGTCTCTGCCCACTCCGCACTTTCTCTCTGCAAGTAAAGCCAAGCCCAAATAAAGAAAGGAACTGCTTCAAACTCAAGATCCAAAGGCCCAAGACTTGAAGAGTGAACTAGAAGCTGAGAAGAGTAGTATATATAGGAGTAGCTTTGAATTGTAAAAGAGTTCTGGAGGCTGAAGAATTACTCTCTGTATTTACTTTCTTGGCAATTTCTAGTTTTATGATGTATTCTCCATCTTTGTTTTCATCTTCAAGAGCTATGAACAACTAAACCCTTTTCATTGGGTTAGGGAGCTCTGTTGTAATTTGATGGATCAATACTAATTTTCATTGTTCTTCTTCTATCTTTCCTCTTGATTTTACTTGAAAGCTTTCGATCTTCGTCCAATTGAGTAGTTATCTTGGAAGAGAAGCTATTCAAACTTGGATCTCTTTTGAACCTTGGAAGAGGAATGAAGAGATCAAGCTAGAAATGCTTTCTCATGCTATCAGTCATTTACTTCCAGTCCTTTAATTCTAGCATTTACTTTTCTGTTATTTACATTCCCGCCATTTTATTTTCTGCAACTCTCAACCCAAATTCTGGATTCGCTCAACTAGAACATTCTTCTAATTAAAGTTGCTTGATCAATCAATCCCTGTGGGATTCGACCTCACTCTATTGTGAGTTTTTACTTGACGACAACTTCGGTACACTTGCCGAAGGGAGATTTGTTGAGAGACAAGTTTTCCACGCATCACTTGAACCAGCACACATAGACTTAACAACTGAAAATGCTAAAGACAGAATTGAAAATTCCTAAGCTACTATGGAAGCATGTTTTATTTCATACATGATTTTCCTTATTTAGACTTTAAAAAAATAAAACGAATTGGGAACTCCACCACCTTTTACTCATGGGGCTGCCCATGCTCTCTCTCTTGTTTGTCCTCTTTGTGTCCTTCTTGAGTGCTTAAACCCCCGTTTTCCTTGCTCTTTCCAATCAACTTTTTCTAGAAGCCAACATCTTCCATCTTCTTTTTCAATGTTTTTTTCTTTTGTTTCACCTTCCTTTCCTCTTGTTCTGTTAGATCTTTTTGGACTGTATCATACCTGGGGATTGCAGAGTGCAAATTATGCATATGCCCAGACATATAGTTCAACTTGGCTTGAGTGTTTATGTTGAATTCTTCCCTATGTAGTTGCCTTCCTTCATTAAGCACGCTGAACTCGTTGAATGCCTTCATCTAAGCTAGCTGACGTTCGTTGAGCTCTTGAAGGCGTTTATCTTGACGCTTTTGCCTTTCAGTCACTTGATTGATGGCTTGAGTGAGCTGGGAGTAGTGTTCCTGTTGCTACTCCATTTGTTGTTTCTGCCACTCTCCTTGTTGATTCATCCAGTTAGCAAGTAATTCTTCCTGACGATCCATCTGTTGGGATTGAAAGTGTAGTTGTTGCTCTTGTCCTTCCATATATCTCCTTGCCAAGTCCTCAATGGCTCCTTGAATGTGAACCAGATTTATATTGGTTGGATCATAGTACTCTTCTTGCTGGTATTCTTCTTGATGAGGTCCTTCTTGTGATGTTCTTTTCCCTATCTGAGGCCTTCTTTGTTGTTGGGCGGGTGCCACATAAGTTATACGCTGGAGCATAACTAACCTCCCAGGGTTTACCCAATGTGGATTGCTGTCTTCGAAGACCACATTGGCTTTCTTACATAGTCTCACGATGGTGCTGGGATACAAAAGCCGAGCACTCGGATCACTCTTTTCGGCTGCCTCTTGGATTCCCTCCACTATAATTTCATGTACATTGATGTCCCCACCGCTCATAATGCAATGTAGCATGGTAGCTCGAGCAATGTTGACCTGAGGCTGGAAGGATAGATCTTCTCACGAGTTCAAACCATCCCTTGGCTTCCGGGATGAGATCTCCTCTTCTGATGAACCGTGGCCTCTTATCCAAATACCTTTCCCAATCTGATCCTATGACACACGTCATTCACAATTTCTTCAAGTTCATCATTGTCGGGGCAATTACTTATTCTTGCTTGATAGCTTGGCTTGTCAGAGGGTTGTGATCTCAGACGAAGAGTCCTTATTATAGCGTTGGGACTGAAGTCCACCTCTGTTCCTCTCACGTAGCTTTTGAAGGTGGGAGCCTTGGTATTGTCTTCTCTGGCTACATTGGCATAGAACTCTTTAATGAGATTTGCATTTATCTTTGTTTCTGGATTCGTAAGCTCTTGCCAACCCCTCTGTTCAATCTTTTCTCCAATCTGCGGGCATTCATCATAGTTGAATTGGAATGTTAGCTCTGGCAATACTTTCTTGTATTTTATACGTTCGAACTGAAGCTCATGGAAAGCGGTCTTGAATCTTCCTTTATCAAAAGGATTGCTCTCCACTGGTGCCTTTCCCTTTCGCCTTTTGGAGCTTGATGATGCCATAAGTGACTTTTGATGTGTGAAGGTGTTGAAGAGTGTGGATAGATGATGGAATTTGGCCTCGTTAGGATAGGGTGTAATTAAGGGAGTGGGTGAGAGTGCTTTCGGTGGGGTAAGAGGTGTTGAGTTCCGAAAGTGAGAAGTACAAAGAAAAAGGAATTGGAATGTAAAGAGGTACGGACTAGGAACCACTTATATATAAAAGTGGTGAGTGAATGAAAGGTGTGGATTGATGGTGTAGGCGTAAGATGAACGGATGGGGTTTAGCATGGGATGGACACAAGGATCATCACTTTTATGATGGGGTTGGTTCGGTCTCCAAGGGTATTATTCTTCCAATGTTGCATGGAAACATTTCCCAATGCATTCTCCTTGAAGACATGTGTATAGTCTCCATTTTTGAAGTGGCCGAACACTCCTTCTTCAATTGTCCTATCAATTTCTTCCAATCTTACTTTCATTTCCCCTACAAAAAAAAGAATGCAATTAATAAACTTTTTGGATAATGGCGGCAAAATTTAAAAAGAAAGAATAACTACTTTTTAAAATTTTTGTTTTTTTAAATAACTAAGTGCTATTCATGAATGCAAACCAACTAACTATTTAATTATCCATGTATGCAACATTGGTGACACCAAACTTAGTTTGTGGCCATGTGGTGTAAAAAGATTTGTTCAAGGTTCTAAGAGTGACATGATATGAGTTGCAATTATGTTCTCTTAGTGTGCTTTGAACACTGGTGCACGAAATTGTGATCTCATGCAATGGCGCTAGAAACTCTGTACGCACGTCTTAATAAATCATTTTTCATTCACAACTTCGATACAACGAACCAGCAAGTGCACTGGGTCGTCCAAGTAATAAACCTTACGTGAGTAAGGGTCGATCCCACGGAGATTGTTGGTATGAAGCAAGCTATGGTCACCTTGTAAATCTCAGTCAGGCAGATATCAAAAGGTTATGGAGTTTTCGAAATTAAATAATAAGTAAACATAAAATAAGGATAGAAACACTTATGTAATTCATTGGTGAGAATTTCAGATAAGCGTATAGAGATGCTTTCGTTCCTCTGAACCTCTGCTTTCCTGCTGTCTCCATCCAATCAGTCTTACTCCTTTCCATGGCTGGCTTTATGTAAGGACATCACCGTTGTCAATGGCTACTTTTAATCCTCTCTGGAAAATGGTCCGATGCGCTGTCACTGCATGGCTAATCGTCTGGAGGCATCACCCTTGTCAATGGCTGCATCCCATCCTCTTGTGAAAATGGTCCAAATGCTCTGTCATAGCACGGCTAATCATCTGAGGTTCTCGATCATACTGGAATAGGA
>NC_029791.2:88428494-88432301 GCF_000816755.2 Arachis ipaensis
AATCTACTTCTGGGGCCCACTTGGTGTGTGCTTCGGCTGAGCTTGAATGTTACATGTGTAGAGGTCATTCTTGGAGTTGAACGCCAGTTTGTAACGTATTTCTGGCGTTCAACTCTGGTCTATGACGTGTTTCTGGCGTTTAACTCCAGACAGCAGCGTAGAACTGGCGTTCAACGCCCTTTTACGTCATCTAAACTTGGTTAAAGTATAGACTATTATATATTGCTGGAAAGCCCTGGATGTATACTTTCCAACGCAATTGGAAGCACACCATTTTGAGTTCTGTAGCTCCAGAAAATTCACTTTGAGTGCAGGGAGGTCAGAATCCAACAGCATCAGCAGTCCTTCTTCAACCTCTGAGTCTGATTTTTGCTCAAGTCCCTCAATTTCAGCCAGAAAATACCTGAAATCACAGAAAAACACACAAACTTATAGTAAAGTCCAGAAATGTGAATTTAACATAAAAACTAACGAAAACATCCCTAAAAGTAACCAGATTCTACTAAAAACATACTAAAAACAATGTCAAAAAGCGTATAAATTATTCGCTCATCACAACACCAAACTTAAATTGTTGCTTGTCCCCAAGCAACTGAAAATCAAATAGGACAAAAAGAAGAGAAAATACTATAAATTCCAAACTATCAATGAAACATAGCTCCAATTAAATGAGCGGGACTTGTAGCTTTTTGCCTCTTGAATAGTTTTGGCATCTCACTTTATCCATTGAAGTTCAGAATGATTGGCATCTATAGGAACTCAGAGTTCAGATAGTGTTATTGATTCTCCTAGTTCAGTATGATGATTCTTGAACACAGCTATTTTATGAGTCTTGGCCGTGGCCCTAAGCACTTTGTTTTCCAGTATTACCACCGGATACATAAATGCCACAGACACATAATTGGGTGAACCTTTTCAGATTGTGACTCAGCTTTGCTAAAGTCCCTAATTAGAGGTGTCCAGGATTCTTAAGCACACTCTTCTTTTGCTTTGGACCTTGACTTTAACCGCTCAGTCTCAAGTTTTCACTTGACACCTTCACGCCACAAGCACATGGTTAGGGACAGTTGGTTTAGGCCAGAATTTTATTCCTTTAGGCCCTCCTATCCACTGATGCTCAAAGCCTTGGGATCCTTTTTATTACCCTTGCCTTTTGGTTTTAAGGGTTACTGGCTTTTTGCTCTTGCCTCTTGGTTTTAAGAGCTTTTGGCTTTTTCTGCTTGCTTTTTCTTTTTCTTTCTTTTTTTTTTCGCTATTTTTTCTTTTCTTTTTTTTTTCTGCAAGCTTTGTTCTTTGCTGCTTTTTCTTACTTCAAGAATCATTTTTATGATTTTTCAGATTATCAAATAACATGTCTCCTTGTCATCATTCTTTCAAGAGCCAACTTATTTAACATTCATAAACAGCAACTTCAAAAGACATATGCACTGTTCAAGCATTCATTCGGAAAACAAGAAGCATTGTCACCACATCAATATAATTAAACTAAGTTCAAGGATAAATTCGAAACTCATGTACTTCTTGTTCTTTTTGAATTAAAACATTTTTTATTTAAGAGAGGTGATGGATTCATAGGACATTCATAACTTTAAGGCATAGTTACTAACTACTAATGATCATGTAATGAAGACATAAACATAGATAAGCAATTAACATAGAAAACGAAAAACAGAGAATGTAAGAACAAGGAATGAGTCCACCTTAGTAATGGTGGCGTTTCCTTCTTAAGGAACCAATGATGTCCTTAAGCTCTTCTATGTCTCTTCCTTGTCTTTGTTGCTCCTCCCTCATTGCTTTTTGATCTTCTCTTATTTCATGAAACGCCAGTGAGATCCTCCTCCAGGGTGTGATTTTTCTTCTATTGTTTTTGATTTCGTTTTCAATTTTTATATTTATTTTGTGACTTCACATGATCATGATAAAACATGAAAGAACAAGAAAAATAAAATTAGATAAATAAAAATTGGTTTGCCTCCCAACAAGCGCTTCTTTAATGTCAATAGCTTGACAGTGGGCTCTCATGGAGCCTCACAGATGTTCAGAGCATTGTTGAGACTTCCCAACACCAAACTTAGAGTTTGGATACGGGAGTTCAACACCAAACTTAGAGTTTGATTGTGGCCTCCCAACACCAAACTTAGAGTTTGACTGTGGGGGCTCTGGTTGACTCTGTTTTGAGAGAAGCTTTTTATGCTTTCTCTCCATGTTTACAGAAGGGTGTCCTTGAGTTTTAAACTCAAGGGAGTCCTCATTCAATTGAAGGACTAGTTCACCTCTGTTAACATCAATCACAGCTCTTGCTGTGGCTAGGAAGGGTCTTCCAAGGATGATGGATTCATCATCATTCTTCCCAGTATCCAGGACTATGAAATCAGCAGAGATGTAAAGGCCTTCAACCTTTACTAACACATCTTCTACTTGTCCATAAGCCTGTTTTCTTGAATTGTCTGCCATCTCTAATGAGATTTTAGCAGCTTGCACCCCATAGATTCCCAGTTTCTCTATTACTGAGACGGGCATGAGGTTTATCCCTGAACCAAGGTCACACAGAGCCTTTTCAAAGATCATGTTGCCTATGGTACAAGGTATTACGAACTTTCCAGGATCCTGTTTCTTCTGAGGCAATGTCAGTTGATCCAGATCACTTAGTTCATTGGTGAATAAGGGAGGTTCATCTTCCCAAGTCTCAATACCAAATAATTTGGCATTCAGCCTCATGATTGCACCAAGAAACTTGGCATCTTGCTCTTCAGTAACATCCTCATGTTCTTCAGAAGAGGAATACTCATCAGAGCTCATGAATGGCATAAGGAGGTTCAATGAAATCTCTATGGTCTCTAGATGAGTCTCAGATTCCTTTGGTTCCTCAGAGGGAAACTCCTTATTGATCACTGGACTCCCAGGAGGTCTTCCTCATTCGGATTCACGTCCTCAACCTCCCTTACAGGTTCGGCCATGGTGGTTATGTCAATGGCCTTGCACTCTCCTTTTGGATTTTCTTCTGTATTGCTTGGGAGAGCACTAGGAGGAATTTCAGTGATCCTTTTACTCAACTGGCCCACTTGTGCTTTCAAATTTCTAATGGAAGACCTTGTTTCATTCATGAAACTTACAGTGGCCTTGGACAGATCAGAGACTACGTTTGCTAAATTAGAGGTATTTTGTTCAGAGTTCTCTATCTGTTGCTGAGTGGATGATGGAAAAGGTTTACTATTGTTAAACCTATTTCTTCCACCATTATTAAAGCCTTGTTGAGGCTTTTGTTGATCCTTCCATGAGAAATTTGGATGATTTCTCCATGATGGATTATATGTGTTTCCATAAGGTTCACCCATATAATTTACCTCTGCTATTGCAGGGTTTTCAGGATCATAAGCTTCTTCTTCAGAAGATGCCTCTTGAGTACTGTTGGATGCAGCTTGCATTCCATTCAGACTCTGAGAAATCATATTGACTTACTGAATCAATATTTTATTCTGAGCCAGTATGGCATTCAGAGTATCAATTTTAAGAACTCCCTTCTTCATAGGTGTCCCATTACCCACAGGATTCCTCTCAGAAGTGTACATGAACTGGTTATTAGCAACCATGTCAATGTGTTCTTGAGCTTCTGCAGGCGTTTTCTTTAGGTGAATGGATCCACCTGCAGAAGTATCCAATGACATTTTAGCCAATTCAGATAGACCATCATAGAATATATCCAGGATGGTCCATTCTGAAAGCATGTCAGAAGGACACTTTTTGGTCAGTCCTTTGTATCTCTCCCAAGCTTCATAGAGGGATTCACCTTCTTTCTGTCTGAAGGTC
>NC_029791.2:88432466-88434166 GCF_000816755.2 Arachis ipaensis
CTTACTCAGCTTTTGAGGAGGAAAGAACTTGGCTAAGAAAGCCTTGACCAGCTTATCCCAAGAGTTCAGGCTATCCTTAGCTTGAGAGTCCAACCATACTCTAGCTCTGTCTCTTACAGCAAAAGGGAAAAATATGAGCCTGTAGACTTTAGGATCTACTCCATTAGTCTTAGCAGTATCACATATCTGCAAGAATTCAGTTAAGAACTGAAAAGGATCTTCAGATGGAAGTCCATAAAACTTGCAGTTCTGCTGTATCAGAGAAACTAATTGAGGTTTCAGCTCAAAATTGTTTGCTCCAATGGCAGGAATGGAGATGCTTCTTCCATGTAAATTGGAATTAGGTGCAGTAAAGTCACCAAGCATTCTCCTTGCATTATTATTATTTTCGGCTGCCATCTCCTCTTTTTGTTCAAAAATTTCTGAAAGGTTGTCTCTGGACTGTTGTATTTTAGCTTCTCTTAGTTTTCTTTTCAGAGTCCTTTCAGGTTCTGGATCTGCTTCAACAAGAATATTCTTGTCTTTGCTCCTGCTCATATGAAAAAGAGGGACAGAAAAATAATAATAATAATAATAGGGATCCTTTTTACCACAGTATAGAGGTCCCTGTGTGAGTAGAAGAAAAGAAGAAGAAAAAATTCGAACACAGATGGAAGAGGGGGTCCGAATTTGGGTGAGATGAAGTGTTAGTAGATGAATAAACAAATAGAAGGAGATAAGAGAGGGAGAGAATTTTCGAAAATAATTTTTGAAAGAGAGTTAGTGATTTTCGAAAATAGTTTTTGAAAAAGGTTAGTAATTTTTTGAAAATTAAAATAAAAAAATTAAAATAATTAGTTGATTAAAAAGAAATTTTGAAAAAGAGGGAAGATGTTTTCGAAAATTAAAGAGAGAGAGTTAGTTAGGTAGGTTTGAAAAAGATAACCAACAAACAAAAAGTTAGTTAGTTAGTTGAAACAAATTTGAAAATCAATTTTGAAAAGATAAGAAGATAAGAAGTTAGGAAAGATATTTTAAAATCAAATTTTTGAAAAAGATATGATTTTGAAAAAGATAAGATAGAAAGATATTTTTGAAAAGATATGATTGAAATTTGTTTTGAAAAATATTTGATTTTTAAAATTACAATTAATGACTTGATTCACAAGAAATCACAAGATATGATTCTAGAACTCAAAGTTTGAATCTTTCTTAACAAGGAAGTAACAAACTTGAAATTTTTGAATCAAAACATTAACTAATGATGTTATTTTCGAAAATTAGGAGATAAAGATAAGAAAAAGATTTTTGAAAAATATTTTTTAAAATTTTCGAAAATAAATAAGAAAAATGGAAAAGATTTGATTTTTGAAAAAGATTTTGAAAAAGATAAGATTTTTAAATTGAAAATTTAATTTGACTCATAAAAAACAACTAGATTTTAAAAATTTTTGAAAAATTCAAATCTAATTTTCGAAATTTTGAGAGAGAAAAGGGGGAAGATATTTTTTTTTATTTTTGAATTTTTATGATGAGAGAGAAAAACATGAAAATGATGCAATGCATGAAAATTTTTTGATCAAAACAATGAATGCATGCAAGAATGCTATGAATGTCAAGATGAACACCAAGAACACTTTGAAGATCATGATGAACATCAAGAACATATTTTTGAAAATTTTATATGCAAAGAAAACATGCAAGACACCAAACTTAAAAAT
>NC_029791.2:88434720-88441510 GCF_000816755.2 Arachis ipaensis
TCTAAAGCTCCAATCTGAGGGTTAGGCATGGCTTAATAGCCAGCCAAGCTTTAGTATGTAACATGAGAGTAATTCATTCAATTTTAAGCCAAAACCTCAGTCCAAAAGAATTTATACATGGCTCTACAGCCAGCCAGGCTTCATCATGCATCATGAAACACTAGAATTCATTCTTAAAAATTCTGAAGAAAAATATATTTTTGAAAACAAATTTTTTTATTTTTTTCGAAAACAGATGAGAAATTTTTGAAAGGTTTTTGAAAAATTTTTTGAGAATAAAAAAGGAAATTACCTAATCTGAGCAACAAGATGAACCGTCGGTTGTTCAAACTCGAACAATCCCCGGCAACGGCGCCAAAAACTTGGTGCACGAAATTGTGATCTCAGGCAACGGCGCTAGAAACTCTGTACGCACGTCTTAATAAATCGTTTTTCATTCACAACTTCGATACAACTAACCAGCAAGTGCACTGGGTCGTCCAAGTAATAAACCTTACGTGAGTAAGGGTCGATCCCACGGAGATTGTTGGTATGAAGCAAGCTATGGTCACCTTGTAAATCTCAGTCAGGCAGATATCAAAAGGTTATGGAGTTTTTGAAATTAAATAATAAGTAAACATAAAATAAGGATAGAAACACTTATGGAATTCATTGGTGAGAATTTCAGATAAGCGTATAGAGATGCTTTCGTTCCTCTGAACCTCTGCTTTCCTGCTGTCTTCATCCAATCAGTCTTACTCCTTTCCATGGCTGGCTTTATGTAAGGACATCACCGTTGTCAATGGCTACTTTTAATCCTCTCTAGAAAATGGTCTGATGTGCTGTCACTGCATGGCTAATCGTCTGGAGGCATGACCCTTGTCAATGGCTGCATCCCATCCTCTTGTGAAAATGATCCAAATGCTCTGTCACAGAACGGCTAATCATTTGAGGTTCTCGATCATACTGGAATAGGATTCACCCTCCTTTTGCGTCTATCACTATGCCCAGCACTCACGAGTTTGAAGTTCGTCACAGTCATTCAATCCCAGAGTCCTACTCGGAATACCACAGACAAGGTTTAGACTTTTCGGACTCTCATGAATGCCGCCATCAATCTAGCTTATACCACGAAGATTCTGATTAAGAGATCCAAGAGATACTCATTCAATCTAAGGTAGAACAGAAGTGGTTGTCAGGCACGCGTTCATAGGGAATGATGATGATTGTCACGTTCATCACATTTAGGTTGAAGTGCGAATGAATATCTTAGAAGCGGAATAAGTTGAATTGAATAGAAAAACAGTAGTACTTTGCATTAATCTTTGAGGAACAGCAGAGCTCCACACCTTAATCTATGGAGTGTAGAAACTCTTCCGTTGAAAATACATAAGTGAAAGGTTCAGGCATGGCCGAATGGCCAGCCCCTAAAACGTGATCAAAGATGATCCGAAAATCATAAGATGTCTAATACAATAGTAAAAAGTCCTATTTATACTAAACTAGTTACTAGGGTTTACAAAAATAAGTAATTGATGCATATATCCACTTCCGGGGCCCACTTGGTGTGTGCTTGGGCTGAGCTTGAATGTTACACGTGTAGAGGTCATTCTTGGAGTTGAATGCCAGTTTGTAACGTATTTCTGGCGTTCAACTCTGGCTTGTGACGTGTTTCTGGCGTTTAACTCCGGACAGCAGCATAGAACTGGTGTTCAACGCCCTTTTACGTCGTCTAAACTCGGCCAAAGAATGGACTATTATATATTGCTGGAAATCCCTGGATGTCTACTTTCAAAAGAAATTGGATGCGCGCCATTTTGAGTTCTGTAGCTCCAGAAAATCCACTTTGAGTGCAGGGAGGTCAGAATCCAACAGCATCAGTAGTCCTTCTTCAACCTCTGAATCTGATTTTTGCTCAAGTCCCTCAATTTCAGCCAGAAATTACCTAAAATCACAGAAAAATACACAAACTTATAGTATAGTCTAGAAATGTGAATTTAACATAAAAACTAATGAAAACATCCCTAAAAGTAACCAGATTCTACTAAAAACAGTGCCAAAAAGCGTATAAATTATCTGCTCATCAAACACCAAAATTGCTCTTCATTATATGTTGCAAAAAAAAGGATTCATTTAAGTGTATGTCAAAGTTGATTTGGAATTCATGAACCTTGCATTATTAACTACTTTAAAAGCATATAAAACATGGGTTGCCTCCCATGAACCGCTTCTTTAGCGTCACTAGCTTGACGTTCTGCCTGTGTCAGGGTGGTTGGTAATGCTTCAAATCTTCCCCCCTCGCAGTGAATTTATCTCCATTGGCTTCATTAACGATCTCCACATGTTCTAAGGAGAGAATTCTGCTGATGGTGAAAACTTTAGGCATCTGAGATGGGATGGTGGGGAGATGAGGTGGGATAGCTGGGAGATAAGCTGAGATCACTTTATCCCCTGGAGAGAAATCCTCTATAGGGATCTTCTTATTGCTCCATCTCCTTGGTGCCTTCTTCCTTGTTTCTTTTAACGCTACCCTGCTCCTTGTGGCCTCTTTTTCCAAGGAAATTTTGTTGCTGGTCTCATATGACTCTGGTGGTTTTAGCTCTTTTTGGGTTTCCTCTAGCTATGGCACCTTCTGACTGTTTTGCTTCCCAACCAAAGGGATTCCCAGGTGTACAATTTATATTTCAGTGCTTGTTTCTTCCACCAGTGCCTTGTTGTGATCTTCCCTTGGTTCCTTGTTTTCTTGATCTGCTTCTTGTGAGGGTTTGAAGACATTGAAGGTCAGTTGTTCATCATGTATCCTCAGTATTAGCTCTCCTCGCTCCACATCTATAAGCGCTCTGGCTGTAGCTAGGAATGGTCTTCCCAGTATGATTGGATGGAGGTAACTCTCTTCCATTTCCAATATGACAAAGTCTGTGGGAAGGAAATAGTTCCCAACCTTTACCAACACGTTTTCAAACACTCCTACTGCTTGTTTTTTAGTTTTGTCAGCCAGCCTGATGACTACGTCTGTGAGCATTAGCTCATTGATCTGCAGCTTCTTCATAAGGGATAAAGGCATTAAGTTGATGCTTACTCCCAGGTCACAGAGTCCTTTATCAAAACTTATTTCTCCTATGGCACAGGGGATGTGAAAACTCCCTGGATCCTCCCTTTTGTTAGGCAACTCTAGTTGAATGAGAGCACTGCACTCCTTATTCATCACTATTGTTTGCCTCCTTTGAGTGAGCTTTTCCTGGTCAGCAGCTCCTTCATGCACTTAATGTATGAGGGCATTTGTTGGAGAGCCTTGATGAATGGTATGTTTACATGGGGAGATGCAAACATATCAAGGAACTTTGAGTATATTCTCTTTTCTACACCACCCTTGAGTCTTTGGGAAAAAAGGTGCATAGAGGTTCAGAATCTCCTTCTGTGTAATTTTGGTTTCTTGGTGACCCTCTTCCTGCTTCTCTGCTGAAGTATCTCCAGAGTGTTCGAAGGGTTTGTTCAGCTCTTCCTCAGTCCTCCTATCACTTATAGTGACCATCTTGCATTCTTCCCATCTTACTTTCTTTGCTTCACCTCTCAGTTTTTTCTCGGTTTTTTTTTGGAAATCTTCTCAGAGAGGTATCCCACTTGAAATTCTAGCCTCTTAATGGTGTCTCCCTGGTTTTTGATATTGGCTCACACCTCCTCCTTGAACACCTTGTTATCTTGGATTTCCTTATATATGCCTTCAAGTAGAGTCTCAATCCTTGAGAGTCTATCTTCGGATGATGGTGAGTTGAGATTTGAGGGATGAGAAGGGCCATTTTCGTTTTGATATGGATGTTGAGAGGTGTTGTTGGGTGGGTGCTGATATGATCTCTGTGTGGAATGTTGGTGAGCTGCATTGTTGTTGGGGTTGTGACGTCTCTGATCTTGGCCTTGATCTTGTTGATTTCTCCACCCAAATTTTGGGTGGTTCCTCCAACCAGGATTATAAGTTTTGGAGTATGGATCATGGGTCTGCCTAGGTGAGTTCCCAATGTAGTTGGCTTGTTCCTAATCATCCTCTGCCTTTGCATTCACTCCTTCTTGAGCTGCTGATGAGGTAGTGATTGCTGCTACTTGGTTCCTTTCCATCTTCTTGGTAAGGTCAGCGAGCTGCTTGGTGATCATCTTATTTTGAGCTAGCAGTGCATCCATGTTGTTTAGCTCTATTACTCCTCTAGTGTTGCCTCTTTCAAAAGCATAGAAGTAGTCATTCTCAGCTACAGTCTCAATGACATATATGGCTTCTTCAATGGTCTTCTTCTTGTTCAGAGACCCCCCAGATGAGTGGTCTACTGCTTTCTTTGATTGGTAAGAAAGACCTTCATAGAAAATGTGTAACTGCACCCATTCATTGAACATATCTGGCGGGCACCTTCTTGTCAAGTCCTTAAACCTCTCCCATGCTTCATAGAGAGTTTCACCATCTTGTTGCCTGAAGGTTTGTACCTCAGCTCTCAACCTGTTGATTCTTTGAGGAGGATAGAATCTCACCAAGAATTTATTCACCACATCTTCCCAGGTTGTTAAACTCTCCTTTGGAAAAGATCCCAACCATTTAGATGCTTTATCCTTGAGTGAAAAGGGGAACAAAAGAAATCTATAGGTGTCAGGATGAACACCATTAGACTTCACAGTATCACATATCCTCAGGAAGGTAGTTAGATGTTGATTGGGGTCTTCTTGGACACTTCCTGCGAATGAACAGTTGTTCTGAACAAGGGTGATGAGCTGTGGCTTTAGTTCAAAGTTATTGGCATGTATGGTTGGCTTTTGGATGCTACTTCCACAGTTTCCTGGGTTTGGATTTAAATAAGAGCCTAAAACTCTTCTCTCTTGTCCAGCATGATGCACTGGACCTTCTCTGCCATGGTTGTGAGCCTCTTCTTCATGATGGTTCTCCATATTCTCATCCATGTCTGGTTCAAAATACTCCTCCTCTTCCTCAGCACTAACGAATCTCTTTTCTCTTGCTTCTCTCCTTAATCTAAGGAGGGTCCTCTCAGGTTCAGAATCAAAGGAAGTTGAAGCCCCGCTTCTTCTACCTGTCATACAACCAACAGAGCAAAAGCAAGAAAGAAATTGTATGGAGTTTACTCTTGTTAGGAATGCTGTTAAGGTGAGTGATGCAATATATCAAAGAGTTAGTGGGTTAGTGAACTGAATTATAGAAAAAAATTAAAGATAACACCACAACGGGTAAGGGGTAGAGGGAAGAAAATAACTAAAACTGAAAGTAAATCACTCAAATAAAATTAAATCAAACAAAAGAAAAATGCTCAATCTAGTTATCCACCAATTTAATCATTATTGATACAAAATCAATCCTCGGCAACGGTGCCATAAACTTGATGCACGGAAACTTGTCTCTCAATAAATCTCCCTCGGCAAGTATACCGAATTGTCGTCAAGTAAAAAATCACAATAGAGTGAGGTCAAATCCCACAGGGATTGATTGGTCAAGCAACTTTAATCCAAGGAATGTTCTAGTTGAGCTAAGCAGAAATTGAGTTGATATTTGCAGAAACGTAAATGGTGGGAAAGTAAATAACAGAAAGTGTAAATGATGGAGATAAAGAGCAAAATGTAAATGGCGGAAAGTAAATTACAGAATCTTAAATGGGGATTTAGGGAAATGAACATAAAAATAATGTCAGAAAGTAAAGAGAATGGGTAAGATCAGAAATGAGGGATTCATTGGGCTCAGGAGATGTTGTGTTCTCCGGATCAAGTTCATTCACATCTCTTCCTCAATCAATGCATTCATTGATCTCCTTGGCAATCTTAAGTGATTGGATTCCAATTCCTTGGCAACCCAATCTCTCAAATCTTGATCAATAGCCAATTCCTTGGTCTAATTGCTCATGAGAAGAGATGAAGTATGGTCACTGATTATACCACATGTATTCCCAAATCAAAGTGTTGGTAGGATTATATGTCACTATATCCATCCAAACCCCAATTTGGTCCAACATGAGAAAGCATTTCTAGCATGATCTCTTTATTCCTCTTCCAAGGTTCCGAAGAGATCCAAGTATGAATAGCTTCTTTTCCAAGACAACTACCCAATAGGATGAAGATTGAACGCTTTCTAGTAAAATCAAGAGAAAAGAAAGAAGAAGAATAATGAAAACTATTATTGATCCATCAAATTACAACAGAGCTCCCTAACCCAATGAAAGGGGTTAATTGTTCATAGCTCTGGAAATGGAAAGCATAAATGAAAAGTACATTTTCCAAATAAAACTAGAAGTTACAGATAAAGTAAAATATACAGAGTGTAGTTCTCCAAAATACCAAAAGCCCCCTCCTAGTTTAAAACTACTCCTATATAAACTACTCTTCTGATCTTCTAGTTGGCTCTTCAAGTCTTGGATATGGGCTTTTGGATCTTTAGTTGAAGCAGTTACAGTCTTTAGTGGGCTCAGCTTTGCTTGCAGAAAAAGTGTGAGTTAGGCATGGACGTTAGTTAGGACGTTAGTGGTGTTAACGTTAAGTGAAAATGTGGGTTCGAGAACGTTAGTGAAAAAGGTGATCGTCACTAACGTTCCAAGCCAAAAACGATCCACGTTAATTTCAACGTTAGTGGCATTAACGTGACCACTAACGTTGCCTCTTGGTCCTTTGCAAACGTTATTGGCATTCACCTTTTCCAATAACGTTGCTTATTGCCCCTTTTTCCCACGTTAGAGTTCATGTTAGTATAACTAACGTGACCCTTAACGTGGGCATGTCCAAGCTTCGAGAGCGTTAGTGACACTTACCTTTGTCACTAATGCTTCAAATGCCCCTT
>NC_029791.2:88442484-88520746 GCF_000816755.2 Arachis ipaensis
CAACATTAGTGACAAAGGTGAGTGTCACTAATGTTGGCGATTCCTTGCTCCTCCCACGTTAGAGTCCACGTTAATGTAATTAATGTGAATCTTAACGTGGCCAATTGTTCCCTTTTGGAACGTTAGTGGTATTCACTTTTACCACTAACGTTGGAGCTTCCCTTTTCCTCCACGTTAGCTTCCACATTAATGTAATTAACGTGGCCACTAACGTGGGCTATGATGGCTTTCGAAGGCGTTATTGGTGATCACTTTTTCCATTAACGTTGCAAGCTAGCTCCTATTCCACGTTAGTGGTCACGTTAGTTAGACTAACGTGGCTATTAATGTGGCTCTTCCTTGCTTCCTTTGTCCTGAAATCAAGCAAATAAAGTGCATCAAAGCTTGGTTCTAAATCATGAGATCATGCATCATCCATTTTATCATTCAATTCATGCATAATTCTCATAAAATCATTTTCAAGTTCACAATGTTTGCTTGAAGCAAGATGTAAGTGAATATCTACCCAAAACTTGCTTATTTACTTAGAAAATACATGAAACTACCCTGGCATCAAGTATACACTAGTGAGGGTGTTGGATATAAATTATGATTATGGTTGTGGATAACTCGAGTTGGGGATGCGCGACAGAGGGACAGTCCAATGGTTAGCTACCAGGACTTGTCGGGCTGGCTTTATAACCGATAGATCAGCCACTAGGACAGGTATGCATCATATGCATTATATGTGATTTGTTTGAATGGCCTAATTGACTGCATCATTACTTGCTACTTGCTTAATTGTTCTATCTGCTTCCTACTTGTACATTTCCTTGCCTGATATACTTGTGCTTGCATTTATTTCACTGTTGGCGGTTGGGAGGTTTGTAGGATTTGGAAAGAGGATATATATATATATATAGTTAGACCGAAGATCCTTAAGTTAGTCGCCTATTTTCTTTTGTCATGGTTTAGTTCTATTTATACGCTTTGGTTATAATTTGGAAGATCTAGGATTGCCTTCGGCTTTCCCAGGACAATACATGTTAGATATTTGGGCACTGTTACCATGCTGAGAACCTCCGATTCTCACCCATGCAGATTTTTGTGGTTTTCAGATGCAGGAGGCTGAGGCATGTTGGAGACCTTCTTTTGGCGGAGATCCTTGTATCTTGGGATTTTATTTTGGTTATTACATTCCTGTCTAGATAGTATGTTCTCCACTGTATATGTATTTTGTATCACCTCCTCTTAGAGGTTATTTTGGAGAAACAGCATTTGTATATCGTCTTTTGGGTTCTTTTGGGATTCCTTATTATATATGTATGTATACTGTATGCTCAGACCGGTTATCTTCGCAAGCCGAGTCCTGAGTCTTGATATATGTATTTTGGTACTTTTTTGTATATCCCTTTGCTTTAGCTTAATCTCTAACGGTTCGTTTACGTTATCGATCAGAGTGTTGCGCTTTTTGATTCAACGATTTTGATTTACCCATTTTCTTCAAAGGCTCCTAGTTATGAACATTTTTGCAATACTATACATACTAAATTTTATTTTAGAGGTTGTAATACCTCACCACCTCTGTTTTATGACTTAAGCATAAGACTCTGTGTGGTAGGCTGTTACATTATGGTATCATAGCAGTTCGTTCCTGTAGAGCCTGAGGGACGGACTGACTATGCTTCTGTGCATTCTCTGTGTTTGTATTTATGTGCTATTAGGATATCTGACTGATATATATGGCATAAATATTCATGAGCATACATTTAGGACTTTGAGCGCTAGACTTTCGATATTGAGACTGACCAACTTGATATTGCTTGTTTGGTGTGTATAGGAACCAGATGGCACCTCGTGGACGCGGTCGAGGCCGTGGGAGAGGACGTGCCGGTATTCATGGGCCGAAAACTAACCCAAATGACCCCGTGGACTTCATGGCTGCCACTATGCAGGCCACTGCTGAGACTTTTGGACAGTAGATGAACAACCATAACCATGAAGGAAATGGTGGGAATGGGACTCAAGGTCCAACGACATTGACGACCATCTTAAAGGTTAATCCACCGAAGTTTAAGGGAATTACCAATCTAACTGAAGCTGATACTTGGTTCCAAGTGATGGAACGAGCACTGTAAGCACAACTGGTGCCTGAAGAACAATGCGTTGAGTTTGCCATTTATCTGCTCACTGGTGAAGCATCACATTGGTGGCAGGGGACTCGACGAATCATACAGCAAGGTGATGATCCTATCACCTGGGATACCTTTTAGGAGGAAGTCTACAAGAAGTATTTCCTGAACTCCGCTAGGACGGCTAAGGAACTCGAACTACTGCAGCTGAAGCAGGATACGATGTCTGTATCTGAGTACACAGACAAGTTTGAGGAGTTGTTTAGATTCTCCCGCATGTGTCAAGGAGCTCCGGGGGACTTTGAAGAGTTGAAATGTATCAAGTACGAAGGAGGACTCTGAAGTGACATCTACAGTTCAGTAGGGCCTATGGAGATCAGGACTTTCTCCGAGTTGGTTAATAAAAGCAGAGTTGCCGAAGAGTGTGTGAAGAAGGTAGCTGCAGAAAGAGGAAGCCAGAGGGGATCATTCCTACTTAGCCAAGGGAAGAGTTTCTCTCCTAGAGGTCCGCCCTTCAAGCGGGGAGGTTTTGCGCCACAGAGGACTCAAGGTCAGAATAACTTCAGAATGCCTAACAACAACAACAATGCTTCGGGGAGAAGATTTTGGGAAGCAGCCCCTGGTCAGAGATGACGTGTCTGGCTTGTGGGTGATGGCTAGAGCTGTCGTATCTAACTTGCTGAACTGGAGATGCTGCTGATCCTTTGTCACTGGAGGGTGGTGGTACCTGGAAGGGACTCCTATGCTTAAGTTAGCAAGGGTGTTAAGCATGTTTTTTGTAGAATCAGAGTATGAGTTATACCTAGGGTTTAAGGTTATCTTATCTTTGAGTGAAGTCATCTTTTCTTTAAGGGAACTGCCCTTATCTCTCTAGGCTTGGGCTGCCTTTGGATTTGGGTCGTGTTCCTCTGTTTGGGCCCTTATTGGGCTTTCCTGGTGATATGGTCGAGCTCTTTGAGAAGAGGTCGGATGGTCCTGACCTAAAGAGGTCGGTCGACTTGTTTTCAATTAGCCCGGGTCCTACAGCTCGACCCAGGGTATGAACAGTGCCCCTGCTTGAGCTCGGTCTGTTTTAAGGTCGAGTCTTTAGGCATCGATTTTTTCCAGAGAAGTCGAGCTCGAGCACTTTTGGTTGATCTTTGTTTGTAGAATTTTTTCATTAGTGGCTTTAAATCGGAACGTTTCTCTCTTTACAGTGTGCGTTTTACAATTCCTTGGGAACGTACGAGGGTTTTAAATGCTCCTTAACTTCCCCCTTCGTTGTTTCCTTTGCTTCCCACTCCTTTACTTCATTTCAAATTTTCAAAGAGTCTCTCTTCTTCGTTTTTCCTCTTCTCGCTTCACTGCAACTTCTCCTTCTTGCGTTCTTTCTCTTGCTTTTGAAGAGGCGATCGTCGGTGTTTGTGCTGCTTCCATTCTTCGATCAGTTTATCATTCCTTCCCTACTGGAGGTTGGTCTTCTTCCTTTCTCTTTTCTCTTCTTTCTACGTCGTTCCTTTTCATGACTGGCTTTTCAGAAAGATTTTATCTTTGTTTGGAAAAAGTTTGAATCTTTCTGCATTTTACTGTGTCTGACTGCTGTTGCCTGTTCTGGTAGTTTTTTCCTTTTGTATGAGCTTTTTCTTGTTTCCTGCTAGTTAGGGCTTTTGAATATTGTTACTATGTTTGATTGTATCTCTTTGATTTCTTCCTTTGAGATAATGAACTATTTGATTCTGAGAAAGGTTGCGTCTTTGATAATTTCCCCTTTGCATGCTCGATGTTTGATAGTTTACTTTGCTGGTAGGCTGTAAAAAGGTGGTGATTTTGATGGTATTTTGTGATTTGTGATTGTTGCTTTGTTACAAGAGGGTTATTTTCTTGTTGAGACGTAGACTTGTAGATTTTTCCTGAGTTCCTACTCTGTTACTGCCTCCAAAGGATGCTCCTGGACCTTGGTGTGGGTCCTGGGACCTCCTTTTGCTGTTGTCTATTTGTTCCGAGTTGTATCCATATTTGTCCGAGCTGCTTTGGTTAGTAACTGTTCCGAGGGTTACCTGAAACTGGAGGTCGATCTCGGATGAGATCTTTGGTACTGGTCGGAGATGACGTGTCCGACTGGCTGGTGGCGGCCGGAGCTGTTGTGTCCGACTTGTTGGACTTGCTGCACTGCTGATCCTTGGCCACCGGAGGGTGGGGGGTACCTGCAAGAGACTCCGATGCTTAAGTTAGCATGGGTATTAAACAGGTTTTTTGTAGAATCAGAGTATGATATACCTGGGTGCTCCAGTGTATTTATAATGGTGAGAAGTGACCTTCTGAGATAAGATAAGTTTGTTATCTTATCTTATCTTATCTTATCTTTGGGCGAGGTCAGCTTATCTTCAACGGAATCGCCCTTCTCTCTGTAGGCTTGAGCCGCTTTTGGATCGGGCTGTGTTCCTTCTATTTGGGCCCTTATTGGGACTCTGTAGCGTTTTGGCCGAGCTCTTTGTGAAGAGGTCGGTCATTGGCCGAGCTCTTTGAGGAGAGGTCAGATAGTCTTACCTGAAGAGGTCAGTCGGCTTGTCGCTAAACATCCCGGGTCGGACATCTTGACCCAAGGTATGAACAGTGCCCCTGCTTGAGTTCGATCTTTCCGTGAGATCGAGCTTCGATCTCTTTGGAAGTCGTGCTCAAGCATCTGTCTGGCTTGTTTCTTCATTGCTTTGCAATTCTGGCAGATTTTCTAGAGGTTTGGTACTTCACAGTCCGTCTTCTTTTGAGTGGTAGTGTGGGTTTTCTACCCTTGCCTTCTGAATCATGCCTTGCTTTTGTGTTGACAACCCTCTGCTTTGGCGAAGTTATCCTTGCGGCTTGATATCCGGGCTTTTAGTGACTTGTCCAATGACTTTTTAGTGTTCTTTATATTGAACCTTTTTAGTCTCGGATGACGTACGTAGCCCTGTTTGAGATTGTGCCTTCTTTGAGTGGAGTTGTATCCCTTTTAGCTAAGAACATTTGAGCCTTAAGTTGTTTCTCAACCTTTTGGCTTTGTTCTTTTTTGAGATCGTACTTGCGCCTCTTCTTAGCTGACGTCGACCTGTACGACTTTGCCCCTGCTTGAGTTTGGACCTTTCCGCGAGATCGTGCTTTCGGAGCTTCGATCTCTTTGAGGAAGTCGTGCTCAAGCATCCTGACTTTGGTCGATCTTGAGTAGTTTCTCTTTTGTGCGAGTCTGGTATTGCCTTTTTTAGTTTGTTGAGAGGTCTTTTCAACTTTCTTCCGACTTGTTTGTCTTCATTGTTTGGGCTTTTTAGTCATAATCCAACAACTTTTTAGGTATAGATTGTTTGGACGACTTTTTAGCTCCGTCTTTGAGGCCGTGCTTTTGGCTTTTTAAGTAGTGTCTTTTTTCAAGACTTCGTACCTTTCAGCGAAGCATTCCTGGCCTTCCTTTGGCCGTTTGTGAGATGTCTTTGTCCCCTTTGTGGATCTTTGCAGAGTGTCCGTACTTTGTTGTCCGACCTTTTTTGATCACTTCTGGTTTTGTCCACTTTCTGTTTGGTCGAGGTGGTCCTTGGGGCTAACTTGTCTGACGAATTTTTAGTGTTCTCGTAGAACACTTTTTAGTCATTCTGGACAATTTTGATAGCCTTGTCGTGGAGCCGTGGCTTTTTGGGCGGAGCTATGTCCGTTTTAGTGCACGTTTTTCGTTGGTCCGACTTCTTCTTGTCGGTCCAAGCTGTAGCTTTCGTTGGTCCGACTTCTTCTTGTCGGTCCAAGCTGTAGCTTTTGTTGTTCCGACTTCTTCTCGTTGTCCTTTTCCAAGTTATTTTTGTAATCCTCTTTCTTGGGCCTTGGTCAGGTCTCTTTCAGAGATTACTTTTATAACTTGTTTTTGTTTAGGAGACCGACTTCGACATGTCGATCTCTTCTAAGTTATTTTGTAATCCTCTTTCTTGGACCTTGTTCAGGTCTCTTTCAGGGATTACTTTTTATAACTTGTTTGTTGTAGGAGACCGACTTCGTTATGTCGATCTCTTCTAAGTTATTTTTGTAATCCTCTTTCTTGGACCTTTGTCAGGTCTCTTTCAGGGATTACTTTTATAACTTTTTTTTTGTAGGAGACCGACTTCATTATGTCGATCTCTTCTAAGTTATTTTTGTAATCCTCTTTCTTGGACCTTTGTCAGGTCTCTTTCAGGGACTACTTTTATAACTTTTTCATTTTGGGCTGACTTTGTCATGTCTGGCCCTTCTAAGTTAAAGTAATCCTCTTTAATAGGGTTGGCCAGACCACTTTCCAGGGTTTACTTATAACTTGGGTTGACTTGGTCCGACTTCTTAACGTCGGCCAGTCTTTAAGTTATTATTTTAGCAATCCGTAAGACCTCGTCAGGTTCTTTTTTGGATCACTTTTGATAACTTCTTACATTATTCTGTGTTCATCTTTGCTGATTTGTAGAAAGTGGTTGTCATCTCTAGATCGTCTTTTGGGTGAATCACATTTTCACCTTTATCGGACGATTGTCTTTATCGTGATCGTGCAGTGAAATTATTTTTCACTTTCTGCCGATCTGTTGCTTTATAATCGGACGATGAATGCTTCAGATTAATGCGTCTTGGTATAGTAGTGAATTTTGTTTTCACTTTGTCGACCTTTGTCGAAATCAAACGATGAATTCGTTTTCCATCGTGGTCGGGTGGTGAAGTTGGCTTTCACCTTGCCGACTTGTCGCTTTGTAATCGGACGATGAATTTGGTTTTCATCTTGCTGACTTTGTCGTGATCGGGCAGTGACTTTGGTGTTTACCTTGCCGACCTGCCATAGTCGGGCATCTTGGTAGGAAACTTTCTAGGGAATCTGCAATCTTTTAAACAATAAAATGAAGATAAGAATGTGTACATGTTAGTACTTACCTTTCTAGGTCGGCAATCTTTTTGGATCTCGGCCTGGTGCCCTTTTTAGATTGCAGGCATGCCATGACCTTGGTAGCTCTTGCCCCTCGAGGTTGGACACTTTGTAGCAACCTTTCCCCAGTTCTTCTGAACAACTTGGTATGGTCCTTTCCAGTTGGCTGCCGACCTATTTTGATGTCATTTCGGATTAGGATGAGATCGTTGTTGTTAGATTACCTTCTGATTGTATCTTGAGGCCATTTGACGTTTTAACGCCTCTTCCTTGATCCGAGCTCTTTCTCGGGTTTCTGGAGGTAGGTCGAGTTCTTCCTTTTGAAGTTGGGAGTTGGCCTCTTCACTGTAGTGGATCACTCTGGGCGATCCTTCTTTGGCCTCCATTAGGATCATTGCCTCCATTCCGTAAGCTAATCAGAAGGGTGATTCCTTTGTAGTAGAGTATGGGGTTGTCCGATATGCCCATAGGACTTGTGGGAGCTCTTCAGGTGGGGCTATAGGGAAGTTGGCATGTAAAGCTTTGACTTTGTATTTGCTCTGCAGAACTTTGGTTCTTTCTGCAAAAAGTTTGCATCTTTGATCGTTTGTTGTCACTTTTCTTTTGTCATTCGCCTTTGAGAAGAATGTGTGCTTTGCTTAGGGTTTGGTTGCTGTTCCTGTTTCTTTTCATCGTTGTCTGACTCCTTTTGTACAAAAGTTCTGGCTTTTGTTTTGACCTTTTGTTTGAGAGGTGTTCGGACTGTTTGGGTATAGATTGTCGACTTCTTTTCTCTGTGTTCTTGCCCTGTTGTTGCCTCCAAAGGGTGCCCCTGGTCTTTTGTGTGAGTCCTGGGGTTTCCCTTTTACTGCCATGTCTGTCACTTGATGTTCTGCTATTATTGTCCGAGTTGTTTTCTTATTTGCCCGAGTTGTTTGGTAGTAATCCCATAGTCGACCTATGTCTTTGAGATGTATACTAAGATCCCGGACGGCATGTCTGATTGGCTGAATTCCGTAGTTTTAATTTGTGTTACTATGGCTGACCCTGAGTACATCCCTTATACCGCCTTCGAGATTGACTTGTTGTGGTCTTGTAATGTAGCCTGGATGAGGCTTCTGTTATTGCCCCCTGGTTTGGTGTTAGCTAGTTTTGAAAATGCATCAGCTCGGGTATTCTGCTCCCGAGGCATGTGTCAGACCTCATATCCCCGAATTGTCCGAGCTGTTGGTGCTGGCTGGTTTTGAAAATGCATCAGCTCGGGCATTCTATGTGGCGGACTTCATTTTCTTCGATTTGTCCGAGCTGTTTTCTGTTTTTGTCCAGGGTCCCCCGAATTGTCCGAGATGTTCTCTAGTTTTGTCCAGGGTCTCCCGAATTTTCCGAGCTGTCCTCTGTAGGATTCTTCCAACTAAGTTTGTTTTCTATTGGATGCCTTTTATGGGCTGGTTGGTCCGAACTCTGATAGTGTGAGCTTGAAAGTGTGGGTGGAGTCGTTGAGAGGTGAGTACAAGGGCGTAGGTAAACTTTTTCTATCTTTTGATAGTTTAGTTCGGCCCCTTGTAGAGCTTTGCTGATGAAGTAGATGGGTTGTTGCCCACTTTCGTCTTCTCTTACTAGTGCTGAGGCTGTTGCCCGACTTCCCACTGCAAGGTATAATATGAATTCTTCACTTTCCCGTGGTCTGGTAAGCATGGGTGGTTGCCCCAAGAATTTTTTTGAAATCTTGGAAGGCTTGTTTGCACTCCGTTGTCCTTTTCAAACCTCTCTCCCTTCCTTAATATACCTCTTTGAGGTGTCTTTTGCAAGATGATTTGGAGATCAAACCTCCTACGAATCCTCCATTTATCATATGAACACGTCTCTTGGGGGGGTGAGGTAGACGTTCAACTTGTCCGACCTCTTTGGTGTGAGGTGGACCTTCAACTCATCCAACCTCTTTGTTGTGAGGTGGACCTTTAACACGTCCGACCTCTTTGTTGTGAGGTGGACCTTCAACTCGTCCGACCTCTTTGTTGTGAGGTGGACCTTCAACACGTCCGACCTCTTTGTTGTGAGGTGGACCTTCAACTCGCCCGAGCTCTTTGTTGTGAGGTGGACCTGTCCGACCTCTTTGTTGTGAGGTGGACCTTCAACTCGTCCGACCTCTTTGTTTTGAGGTGGACCTTCAACTCGACCGACCTCTTTGGTGTGAGGCGGACCTTCAACTCGTCCGACCTCTTTTGTTTTTGATTGGGCGAGGTGGTGGGATCTTCTCCATGTTGTATATTTCTCGGTAAACCTCCACAAAAGACACCCGAAGAGGGGTGTAATTACGGTATTTTCTAGTCTTCCCGGGTTGATCTTCTTTTTTTTTGGACTCTTTATCCTTGTCCTATGGTGGGTTAGGAGAATTCGGTTTCTGAGCTCTCTCCTAGTCGAGAGTTCTCCTCCATGTTGATGTGTTTCTTTGCCTGTTCCTGTACCTCGTTTAGAGATGTTGGGTGCTTCTTGGATATTGAGTGGCTAAAAGGTCCTCCTCGTAGGCCATTGATGAGACCCAAGATATCTGCTTTTGTTGGCAGACTTTGTATGTCCAGGCACGCTTTGTTGAATCTTTCTATGTAGTTGCGAAGACTTTCCCGATCTCCTTGCTTGATCCCTAGTAAGCTTGGAGCGTGTTCGGCTTTATCCTTCTGGATGGAGAATAACGGATTGCATCTGAGAACTCCATGAGATATATCCTACTTCTGGAATTTCTAAGATGATGGCTTGGATCTGATGTGCCATCGTACGGGGTCATATGGGGAGCTTTGAAGTCCTTTGGGACTTTAGCATTCATAATCTCTTTGGTGAATAGGTCTTGATCTTTGTGGGGGCTGTCTTCGTGACCGGATCGAGTTGTTTTAGCCTTGAGATCCGCTTTGAGTTTTAGGAGCTTGTCCTCTGACGTCGTCTTGTTTCTCTTCCGAAGGTCTCTTTCGGCTTCCCGTTGATGTTCAACTTCTTGTTCCAGCTGTTTAAGGCGATTCTGTTGCTCACGGATAGCTTCCAAAATTTTTGTGTTTGGGGATTGCTTATTTCCCCCGTTTTGAGGTGCGTCTTTGGAGGTGGCGTCCGTGTCTTTGTTTGGCGTTCGGTCCACCAAACTAGAGTTGTGATCGTTGTCATGGTTGTCCGCCATGGTGATGGGATGACTTCCAGGTTCCCCGGCAACGGCGCCAATGTTCCGATGGTTACCTGAAACTGGAGGTCGATCTCGGATGAGATCTTCGGTACTGGTCGGAGATGACATGTCCGGCTGGCTGGTGGCGGCCGGAGCTGTTGTGTCCGACTTGTTGGACTTGCTGCACTGCTGATCCTTGGCCACCGGAGGGTGGGGGGTACCTGCAAGAGACTCCGATGCTTAAGTTAGCATGGGTATTAAATAGGTTTTTTGTAGAATCAGAGTATGAGTTATACCTGGGTGCTCTAGTGTATTTATAATGGTGAGAAGTGACCTTCTTAGATAAGATAAGTTAGTTATCTTATCTTATCTTATCTTTGGGCGAGGTCAGCTTATCTTCAACGGAACCGCCCTTCTCTCTGTAGGCTTGAGCCACCTTTGGATTGGGCTGTGTTCCTTCTATTTGGGCCCTTATTGGGCCTCTGTAGCATTTTGGCCGAGCTCTTTGTGAAGAGGTCGGTCATTGGCCGAGCTCTTTGAGAAGAGGTCAGATAGTCTGACCTGAAGAGGTCGGTCGGCTTGTCGCTAAACATCCCGGGTCGGACATCTTGACCCAGGGTATCAACAGTAACCCATTTTCTTTTTCTTACTGTAGGACTAGTTGACCCATGTCGTCTCGCAAAAATATTGTCGAGACATCTTCCAAAGTCCCTGAGGGCATGTCGGACTGGCTGGACTCCCTCGTGTTGATGTGTGTCTCTGTGGTAAATGCTGAGTACTGTGTAGAGCTGAGGAAACATCATAGGATTTGTAGTAGTCAGGCACAGGAGAAAGATTATGAGCTTGTAGCGCCTGATTCCGATGAGAGGGTTTGTTTCCCGACCTTGGTCCAAGGAGAGCGTCCCTTTTTTTATGCCTATGACTATTTTTTCAGCCAGCTAAACATTACTTTTCCTTTTACTCCTTTTGAGACCAATTTATTGTGGTCGTGCAATGTATCTCCATCCCAGCTTCACCCAAATTTGTGGGGTTTTCTTAAGATCTTTCAATTACTGTGTCAAGAGTTGGATGTTAAACCATCTCAAACCCTTTTTCTTTACCTCTTTGTTTTGACTAAGCCCGGGGTGGCTAAGAAGAAGGCTGCTTAAGTATCTTTCCGAGCTGCCCAGGGAAAGAAAGTTTTTTCAATGTATAATGAATCTTTTTGGGATTTCAAGAATTATTTTTTTCAAGGTCCGAGTTGTTGAAGAAGCCCGGCCTTTCTTTTTGGATGAGAATGGCGAGCCCAGCTTTCCTTTAGAATGGCAAAAGAATGTAGTGGTGTCTAGGTATACTTGGGAGATGTTGGATGAAGTTGAGCAAGCCTTTGTAACTTTGTTGGAGGAGAACTGGGGGCAGCCTCCCCATCTTGATACAAAGAAATTCTTAGGAGATCCCTCACTTCTCCGAGCTGAGCTGGGTAGTGGTCGACTTCTTTTGTATTTGTTGTGCTTGTTTATTTTGTCAATTTTATTCCTTTTCTTTCCAGTTTATAACTTGGTTTCTTGCTGTGTTTTTTCAGAGATGATTAAAAACAATGACTCTATGAAGGCCTTTAAGAAGGCGAGAAAGGCTACAGCTACCCATAACATCTCGGCTAAGGTGGTTGGGGAAGGATCTTCCCATGTTCCACCAAAAAAGCCGATATTGAGCGCTTCTAGGCTGAGAAAGATGATTTCTACTCCTCAGGTCTATTTGATTGATCCTCCCCAGGCCTCTGCTGCTACCTCTTCTCCTACTATCGTCCCTCCTCTAAAAAGACAGAGGACTGTCGAGCCTTTCAATCTAGATGCCCCTGACTTTGATGCTATCGGGTTTGTTGATCAACAAATAGCTCCTTATGGTGTTGTTCCTACTGACGATGTATTCATTCTTCGTTATTTGGACTTCATTACTCGGAGCAGTATAAAAATGGCACACATGGGGGCAGCATTATTTTGGATTGCCCAGGATGTTCCAATTCACGCGACAAAGGCTTTTATGCAGGAGGCCAAGTCAGAATATGACCGGATCAGTGGGTTAAAGGAGGAGCTCGAGGTGAGAGTGGCTAAAATGGAAAAGGAGTTATAGAGTGAGAAGACTCGGACTACTACTGCGGCGGCTTCTGCAAATCTGGCCGAGGGGATGGCACATAAGCATAAAGAGAGCTATGTCCTGGCCTATGGTGAGATGATAGAGCTCAGGGAGAGGTTGAAATCTGCCCAGGCCGACTATGCTGAGCTCCAGGGCCATCTTGTAAGTAGCGTGAATGCTGCTTATGAGAATTTGAAGGCTCAGGTTCGAGTTCTTGCGCCCGAGCTCGACCTCTCCCTATTCAGTTTGGACAACATTGTAGTAGATGGTAAGATTGTCCCTGATGGCTCGGATGATGATGATGCAGATGTAGACCCTCCTCCTGTGCCATCTGCCAAAGCTTCTGTTGTGCCGACTTCTCTAACTCCTACAGCTGAGGTCGGCCATCCCGAGTCGGATCCTGATGTTCAGATCTTGAACAGTTCTGATGGGACTGTTGATGCTGTCCCCCTTCAGACTCGTCCTCCCTCGCCTCGAGATGCCGCCACTGGAGAATCTTTAAATCCATTGTAGTTTCTTGTTTATGAATCTTGATGTGTATAGCCCGGTTTGTGGGCTTTTGAACTATTATTTGTGTTTGGCTGACTTTTGTAGTTGCTTTTTCTTTTGCAACTTTTATTGGAAAAACAAATTCTTTTTGAACTCTTGAGGTCGACCTTCGGGTGGCCTTCTGAGTGTTAATGATAGCAGTCTTTTTGTTGTTTCCAGGAATCTTTAAAGCTCTTTTTGATTTTTCTAGAGTTGGTTTCTTTCTTGTTTTGGTCGACGTGTCTTTTTGAGGCAAGCCTTGTCTTGACTGTTCTTTCATAGAACACTCGTGATTTGTTTTTGGGGAGAGGTCGTGGCTTTCTTTGGGTCGAGCTGTGTCTCTTCTAGCGCGAGCCTCCTGGCTATCGATTTCATCTTTTTGACTTTGAGTTATTTCTAGTGATCCAGTTTTAGTTGGACCTTGCCGAGTCTCTTTTTCTGGATTTACTTTTTATCAACTCTGTAGCTTTAACTGCTTTGGGCTGACTTCTTCATGTCGGTCCCTTCTAAGTTATTTATAGTAATATATTTTATTTGGACCTTGTCAGGTCTCTTTTTATGGATTACTTTTTATAACTTTTTGTAGTTTTGTTGGGCCGACTTCATCATGTCGGTCCCTTCTAAGTTATTTATAGTAATCCATTTTCAAGGCTAGCCAGGCCTCTTTTTTATGGGTTACTTTTTATAACTTTTCGTCGCTTTGATCTGGTCCGACTTCTTTTATGTCGGTCCATTCTAAGTTATTTCTAGCAATCTATTTTTTGTTTCAGACCTCGTCAGGTTTCTATTCATGGATCGCTTTTTATAACTTCTTGCATTATTCTGTTTTTGTCGCTTTTCATCTTGCCGATTTTAATCCTCGCTTGGCTTGACCTTTGATGAATTCAGTTTTCATCTTTGTCGGCTTTATCATGATCGAGCAGTGAGTTTTGGTTTTCACTTTTGCCGATCTGTAGCTTTATAATCGGGTGATGAATTCTTGCATTTCAGATTAATGCGTCTTGATAAAGAGGATTTGTAGAAAATTTAAAAAAACTTTATTAAAAATAGAAAATATGCAAATATATACATGTTGGTGCTTTATCCTTCTAAGTTAGGTAGTTCATAGATCTTGGTTCGGCGCCTCGTTAAAAAATCTTTTCAGAAAAAAGAGTGCACCTTATCCTAAGATCTTTATTACCTCCTAACTATAATACCTTCTTAGGTTGCAGGCGTGCCATGACCTTGGCAGCTCTCGCCCCTCGAGTTCGGACAGCTTGTAGTAGCACTTTTCGAGTACTTCTATAACTCGGTAGGGTCCCTTTCAGTTTGCCGCGAGTTTTCCCTATCCAGGTTGACTTGTTCTGATATCATTTCGGATTAGGATGAGGTTGTTGTTGGAAAAACTTCACTGTACTACCTTTTGATTGTACCTTGAGGCCATTCGATGTTTTAGTGCCTTCTCCCTTATCTGAGCTCTTTCCCGTATTTCTGAAAGTAAGTCGAGCTCTTCTTTTTGAAGTTGGGAGTTGGCCTCTTCACTGTAGAAGATCGTTCTGGGGGACCCTTCTGCAACTTCTACTGGGATCATTGCCTCCATTCCATAAGCTAGTCGGAAGGGTGACTCCCCTGTCGTGGAGTGTAGAGTTGTCCAATATGTCCATAGGACTTGTGCGAGCTATTCAGCCCAGGCTCCCTTTGCATCCTATAGTCTCCATTTTAACCCGGCTAATATAACTTTATTGGCGACTTCTGCCTGTCCATTGGCCTGGGGTTGTTCTACGGACGTGAATTGGTGCTTTATTTTTAAGTCGGTCACCAATTTTCTGAAGCATGCGTCTGTGAATTGAGTGCCATTGTCTGTGGTAATGGAGTATGGAACACCAAACCTTGTGACAATGTTTCTATATAGGAATTTTTGACTTCTTTGAGCAGTGGCGTTAGCTAGGGGCTCTGCTTCACTCCACTTTGTGAAATAGTCTACCCCTATGATGAGGAACTTTACCTGTCCTGATCCTTGAGGGAAGGCCCCAAAGAGGTCGAGTCCCCATTTGCAAATGGCTAGGGTGAGGTTACGCTGATGAGTTCCTCTGGTGGGGTGATGTGGAAATTAGCATGTTTCTGACATGGTGGACATGTCTTTACGAATTCTGTTGCTTCCTTTTGTAAAGTCGGCCAATAGAATCCAGCTCGGAGTACTTTTTTAGCGAGAGCTTATGCTTTGAGATGGTTGCCACAGATGCCACTGTGTATTTTTTCTAAAACTTCCTTTGTGTTGGAAGTCGGCACACATTTTAATAGTGGTGTTGAAATCCCTCTCTTCTATAGAGTATTGTTTATGATGGTGTAGTATTGTGCCTCCCGCTTTAACCTCTTCGCCTCCTTCTTATCTGTAGGGAGTGTTTCTATTTTGAGGTAGTTAATTAAGGGATTCATCTATCCTTGATCCAAACCTGTTATGGCTAGGACCTTTTCTTCTTCCGAAATTGACGGGTTCTGCAGTATTTCTTGGATGAGGCTTCTATTGTTGCCCCCTGGTTTGGTGCTGGCTAGTTTTGAGAGTGCATCAGCTCGAACATTCTGTTCCCGAGGTATATGGCAGACCTCATACTCCCTGAGTTGTCCGACCTGTTTCCTGATTTTGTCCAACTACTTTTTCATGGTGGGATCTTTGGCTTGGTAGCTCCCTACTATTTGTGAGGTGACTACTTGTGAGTCGCTGAAGATGATAAGTTTTTGAGCTCCAACCTCCTTAGCCAACTTCAAACCAGCTAGTAATGCCTCATATTTGGCTTGATTGTTTGAAGCAGGGAACTCGAACTTTAAGGAGAGTTCGATTTGGGTTCCCTGATTACTTTCTATTATCACGCCTGCTCCGCTCCCGGTTTTGTTCGAGGAGCCGTCTACGTAGAGATTCCATTCTGTAGGGATTTCCAAGGTGTCAGTAAACTCTGCAATAAAGTCAGCCAGGTACTGTGATTTGATGGTTATTCGAGCTTCATATTGGATGTCGAATTCGGGCAACTTGACTGCCCAATGTAAGATTCTTCCTGCCAAATCTGTTTTCTGCAAAATGCCTTTTATGGGCTGGTTGGTCCGAACCTTGATGATGTGGGCTTGAAAATATGGGCGAAGTCGTCGAGATGTTAGTATGAGAGCATAGGCAAATTTTTCTATTTTTTGGTAGTTCAGTTCGGACCCTTGTAGTGCTTTGCTGATGAAGTATATAGGTTGTTGTCCACTTTCATCCTCTCTGACGAGTGTTGAGGCTACTGCCCGATTTCCTACTGCGAGGTACAATACAAGTGGTTCTCCTTCCCGTGGCCGAGTTAGAATAGGTGGTTGTTCCAGGAACCTTTTGAAATCCTGGAAAGCCTGCTCACAGTCCGTTGTCCATTCAAACATCTTTCCCTTCCTTAGAGTGGCGTAGAAAGGGAAGAGATCTTATTGTTGATCCGGCTAGAAATCTGGACAAGGTTGCCAATCTTCCATTGAGTTATTGCACCTCTTTGACATAGCTCGGGCTTTTCATGTTGATTATGGCCTAGCACTTGTCCGGTCTTGTTTCTATTCCTCTTTGTGTGAGCATGAATCCCAGAAATTTGTTGGCTTCTACTGCGAAGGTGCATTTTGCTGGATTAAGTCTCATGCCATGCTTACATATGGTTTTGAACACTTGGGCGAGGTCGGATAGTAATGTCTCGTCGCTTTGTGTTTTTACTAACATGTCATCCACATATACCTCCATAAGTTTCCCGATATGGTCTGCGAAGACTTTGTTCATTAGTCTTTGATACGTGGCTCTTGCGTTTTTGAGTCCGAATGGCATGACGACGTAGCAGTAGTTTACTTTTGGGGTTAAGAATGAGGTTTTTTCTTGATCGGGTGGATACATCGGGATTTGATTGTATCTTGAATAAGCGTCCATAAACGAGATGTATTTGTATCCGGAGGAAGCATCCACTAGAGTGTCGATACTTGGGAGTGCATAGGGATCTTTTGGGCAAGCTTTGTTGAGATCAGTATAGTCGGTGCACATCCGCCACTTCCCATTTGATTTCTTTACTAGGACGACGTTGGCTAGCCATAGTGGGTATCTGACTTCTCTTATGAATCTTGCCTCTAGTAGAGCCTGCACCTGTTCTTCCACAACTTGTGATCTTTCTGGTCTGAGCTTTCTACGTCTCTGCTGCATTGGCCGAGATCCTGGATGGACTACTAGTTTGTGGCACATTAGTTTGGGATCTATGCCCGGCATGTCTGTAGCCTTCCATGCGAAGAGGTCGACATTATCTCTTGAGAACTGTATGAGGGACTCTTTTATGTCTCCTTTTAGCATTGTGCCAATATTGGTTGTTTTATCTGGGACATCTCCGATCTGGACTTTTTCTATCTCGCCTTCAGATTGTGGATGAAGCTCTTCCCGTCCTCGAACTCCTCTGAGTTCGATGGTGTGGATTTCTTCTCCTTTGCCTCTGAGGTTCAAACTTTCGCTGTAATAGAGGCGCGCTATTTTCTGGTCTGCTTTTATCGTAGCAATCCCTTGTGTGGTTGGGAACTTGATGAGCGGATAATTTATACGCTTTTTGACAGTGTTTTTAGTATGTTTTTAGTAGGATCTAGTTACTTTTAGGGATGTTTTCATTAGTTTTTATGTTAAATTCACATTTCTGGACTTTACTATGAGTTTGTGTGTTTTTCTATGAATTCAGGTATTTTCTGGCTGAAATTGAGGGACTTGAGCAGAAATCAGATTCAAAGGTTGAAGAAGGATTGCTGATGCTGTTGGATTCTGACCTCCCTGCACTCAAAGTGGATTTTCTGGAGCTACAGAACTCGAAATGGCACGCTTCCAATTGCGTTGGAAAGTAGACATCTAGAGCTTTCTAGCAATGTATAATAGTTCATACTTTGGCCAAGAATGGACGACGTAAACTGGCGTTTAACGCCAGCTTTCTACCCAAATCTGGCGTCCAGCGCCAGAAAAGGAGCAAAAACCAGAGCTGAACGCCCAAACTGGCACAAATACTGGCGTTCAACTCCAAGAAGGACCTCTACACGTGCAACACTCAAGCTCAGCCCAAACACACACCAAGTGGGCCCCGAAAGTGAATTTATACATCAATTACTTACTTCTATAAACCCTAGTAGCTAGTTTATTATAAATAGGACCTTTTACTAGTCTTTTTGAAAATCTTTGATCAGTTGTATGCTATCTTAGATCACGTTTGAGGGCTGGCCATCTCGGTCATGCCTGGACCTTTCACTTATGTAATTTTAACGGTAGAGTTTCTACACTCCATAGATTAAGGTGTGGAGCTCTGCTGTTCCTCAAAGATTAATGCAAAGTACTACTGTTTTCTATTCAATTCATCTTATTTCACTTCTAAGATATCCATTCGAACCTAAGAACGTGATGAAGGCCTTGGATGACCCAGTGCACTTGCTGGTTAGTTGTATCGAAGTTGTGAACCATGGTATTGGCACCATGTTCTTGGCGCCATTGCCAGGGAAAGAAAGAGCCATGAATTTTATATAATCAAAGTGTAATCACGATTGCGCGTACCAAGTTGCTCACGTTGCCAGGGATTGTTTGAGCCTGGACATCACAATTTCGTGCACCAGAACTTCATGCACAGATGTGGAGTCGAGGCTACTACGCCGAGCTGATTTAGCATTGTCCGACCTATCAGGGCGTTGTAGGCTGTATTTACGTCGACCATGATGTAGTATATCTTAAGCGTCCTTGACCGGTTTCCTTTTCCAAAGGTTGTATGCAGTGAGATGTATCCAAGTGGTTGGATTGGAGTGTCTCCTAGCCCGAATAATCTGTTCGGATATGCTCTGAGTTCTTTTTCCTCTAGGCCGAGTTTGTCAAAGGCGGTTTTGAACAATATGTCAGCCGAGCTTCCCTGGTCCACCAGTGTGCAGTGGAGATTAGCGTTGGCTAATATGATAGTGATGACCATGGGATCATGTCCCGAGATGACGCCAACTGCGTCCTCTTTAGTGAAAGTGATAGTAGGGAGGTCGGGTGCTCCTTCTCCTCCCTCGACATCATACTTCTTTAAGATGTCTTTCGCGAGATGATTTGGAGATTCCTCCTCCCGCAAATCCTCCATGTATCATGTGGACATGTCTTTCTGGGGTATGAGGTGGTCGTTCAGTTCGTCCGACCTCTTCGTCCCTTATTCTTTTTCTTGGCTCATCTGCTAAGTACCGATCTAGTCTCCCTTCTCTTACCAATTTTTCTATGACATTCTTCAAATTGAAGCACTCATTGGTGGAATGTCCATAGATTCGATGGTATTCGTAGTATTCTGTCTGATTTCCTCCTCTTTTCTTACTTTTGAGTGGGCAAGGTGGGGGTATCTTTTCAGTATGGCATACTTCTCGATAGACATCTACAAGAGACACCCGAAAAGGGGTGTAATTATGGTATTTCTTGATCTTTTCTCCATGATGATCTTCTTTTTTCTTGGAATTTTTATTCTTATCTCGGGAGGTATAGGAAAATCTGGATTTTGAGGTCTCTCCTAGTCGAGAGTTTTCCTCCATGTTGATGTATTTCTCTTCTCGTTCTTGTACTTCGTTCAGAGATGTGGGATGTTTTTTCGATATGGAGTGACTAAAAGGTCCCTCTCGTAAGCTATTGATGAGACCCATAATGGCTTCTTCTATTGGTAGACTTTGTATATCCAGACATGCTTTGTTGAATCTTTCCATGTAGCTGCGAAGACTTTCCTGATCTCCTTGCTTAATTCCTAATAGACTCAGGGCGTGTTTAGTTTTATCCTTCTGGATGGAGAATCTGGCTACAATCTTCTTTGCTAAGTCGTCAAAGCTTGAGATGGACCTAGGGGCAGATTGTCGAACCATTTAATTGCTATCTTCGTCAAGGTAGTCGGGAAGACTTTGCATCGAACTGCATCTGAGGCATCGGTGAGATACATTCTACTTCTGAAATTACTAAGATGATGGCTGGGATCTGATGTGCCATCGTACGGAGTCATGTCAGGGGATTTGAAATCTTTTGGGATTTTGGCCTTCATGATCTCTTTGATGAATGGGTCTTGGTCCTTGCGGGGGCTGTCTTCGTGGCCGGATCGAGTAGTTTTACCTTTGAGATCGATTTCAAGCTTTAGAAGCTTGTCTTCTAATTCTCGGCGTTGCCTAGCTTTCCTTCGTAGGTCTCTCTCCGCTTCTCGTTGATATTCGACTTCTTTTTCGAGTTGTTTTAGGCGATCTTGAAGTGCCTCCATGACTCGTGTGCATGGCGAATTCTTATCTTTGTTAGGCTGAGAAGTATCGTCTAGTGTGACATCCGCATTTTTATGCGGCGTTCTGTTCTCCAAATCAGAATTGTGGTCGTTGTCAAGGTTGTCCGCCATGATGATGGAATGACTTCCAGGTTTTCCGATAACGGCGCCAATGTTTCGAGGGTTACCTGAAACTATAGGTCGATCTCGGATGAGATCTTCTGTGCTGGTCGGAGATGACGTGTCCAGCTTGTGGGCGATGGCCGGAGCTGTCGTGTCCAACTTGTTGAACTGGCGATGCTGCTGATCCTTTGTCACCGGAGGGTGGTGGTACCTGCAAGGGACTCTGATGCTTAAGTTAGCAAGGGTATTAAGCAGGTTTTCTGTAGAATCAGAGTATGAGTTATACCTGGGTGCTCTAGTGTATTTATAATGTTTGTAGAGTGATCTTTCTGGAGATAAGATAGTTATCTTATCTTATCTTTGAGTGAAGTCATCTTTTCTTCAAAGGAACTACCCTTATCTCTCTAGGCTTGGGCTGCCTTTGGATTTCGGTCGTGTTCCTCTGTTTGGGCCCTTTTTAGGCTTTCTTGGTGATATGGCTGAGCTCTTTGAGAAGAGGTCGGATGGTCCTGACCTGAAGAGGTCGATCGACTTGTCTCCAATCAGCCCGGGTCGTACAGCTCGACCCAGGGTATGAACAATTGAGCCTCCAACTGTCCAGAGAAGCAGAGACAGGGTGCTGGGAGAGCAAAACAGCTTGGTCGGGTGTTCACTACCTCCACTGTGGGTGCTGAGGGATCTGAGACACTCATTCGAGGTAACTGTGAAATGGCTGGTCAGATTTTAAATGCTTTGTTTGATTCTGGAGCATCTCATTCATTCATATTTCTGGAAAGGTGGAAGCAGTGATGGAGTGGAATCAACCGACCTCAGATACGGAGATAAGAAGTTTTCTGGGTTTAGCTGTATACTATACGAGGTTCATTAAAGGCTTCTCACAAATGGCATTACCGTTGACCAAGTTGACCCACAAGGACGCGCCATTTGTTTGCACTTCTGAGTGCGAGGAAAGATTTCAAGTGTTGAAGCAAAAGTTGACTACCGCGCCTGTGTTGGTGTTGCCCGAGCCGAATGAACCATTCGAGGTGTATTGTGATGCCTCACTAAAGGGTCTAGGGTGCGTGCTGATGCAACACCAGAATGTGGTGGCGTATGCCTCACGGCAGTTGAGACCTCACGAAGTTAACTACCCAACGCACGACCTGGAACTCGCTGCGGTTGTGTTTGCATTAAAGGTGTGGAGACATTACCTCTATAGAGTCAAGTTCTGAGTTTTCTCTGATCATAAGAGCTTGTAATACCTCTTTGATCAGAAAGAGCTCAATATGCGGCAGAGGAGGTGGATGGAGTTACTAAAGGACTATGACTTTGAGTTAAATTACCATCCAGGAAAAGCGAACGTTGTGGCAGATGTGTTAAGTTGAAAATCGCTCTATGCTTATTGGATGATGCTTCGGGAGGAGGAATTGCTTAAAGCATTCGAGAATCTGAAGGTTGGAGTTCAAAAAGTGTCGGGAACTCTGTGTCTGAGTCGGTTACAAATCACAAGTGATTTTAAGTCCGAACTCTTAAAGGCTCATCAGAATGATGATATGTTACCGAAGGTATTACCTGCTATTGAGCAAGGGAAGCAATGGAGAGTGTCATGGGATCCAGATGGACTGGGGATATTCAAGGGTAGGATCATTGTGTCGGATGTTGGGACCTTGCGTTAAGATATTCTAAAGGAAGCGCACAAAAGTGGATTTTCTATCCACCCTCGGAGTACCAAGACGTACCATGATTTAAAGGCTATGTTCTGGTGGCCTGGTAGGAAGAATGATGTGGTGGAGTATCTCTCGAAGTGCTTAACTTGTTAAAAGGTGAAGATCGAACACCAGAGACCTTCCGGGACGTTGCAACCCTTGGAGATTCTGAATGGAAGTGGGAGAGCATTGCAATGGATTTTGTGTCGGGGTTGTCGAGAACTAGAACCGGTTTCGATGCTGTTTGGGTGATTGTGGACCGGCTGACAAAGTCGACTCACTTTTTACCCATTCGGATGAACTATACTCTTAAGGAGTTGGCGCGTTTGTACATAAAGGAGATTGTGAGACTTCATGATGTGCCTACGACTATAGTTTCTGACAGGGATCCGCGTTTCACTTCGAGGTTCTGGGGTGCATTTCAGAAAGCTTTTGGAACTCGTCTGAGCTTAAGTACTGCTTACCATCCCCAAACAGATGGTCAATCTGAGAGGACAATCCAAACCCTAGAGGACAAGTTGAGAGCTTGTGTTTTGGACCAGCCGGCGAGCTGGGATCGGTACATGCCGCTAATGGAGTTTGCGTACAATAATAGCTACCATGCGAGCATCGGGATGGCTCCGTATGAGGCTCTGTATGGGAGGAAGTGCCAATCTCCACTATGCTGGTATGAAGCTGGGGAGAAGAGTCTTTTAGCGCCTGAGATGATAGCTGAAACCACGGAACAAGTTAAGAAAATCAGAGACAGGATGCTCACTGCCCGGAGCCGTCAGAAGAGTTACTCCGATAAGAGGCGGAAGCCCTTAAAGTTTGAGGAAGGAGACCATGTTTTCCTTAAAGTTACTCTGACAACAGGAGTAGGTAGAGTGATTAAGACAAAGAAGCTGAACCTTCGATACATCGGTCCATTACAAATTCTGGAGAGGGTTGGGCCGGTGGCGTAATGATAAACCATTATTTTATGGTTTATCTTGTGCTCAATTGAGTGGTTTTTATCTACTCTTTACCCACTTATTCATACTATTTGCAAGGTTTTATATTTCCTTCCTGATTATGTGCTATGATTGAAAACATGCTTCTTTGGACTTATAATTGCTTATTATTAATCCTCTCTTTTTACCATTAGATGCCTTGATATGTGTGTTAAGTGTTTTCAGATATTATAAGGCAGGAATGGCTTGGAGGATGGGAAGAAAGCATGCAAAAGTGGAAGGAATGCAAGAAGTTGGAGAAATTGCTAAGCTGTCCAGCCTGACCTCTCTACACTCAAACGGCTATAACTTTAGCTACAGAGGTCCAAACGACGCGGTTCCAGTTGCGTTGGAACGCTAACGTCCGGGGCTTTTATTTGATATCTAATATGTTATAGTTCCCCTGACGCTAGGCGACACAATCGCGTAATCCATGCGGCCGCGTCGCAGTGACGGAAATCAGCGCAGTTGAATTCGAAACCAGCGAATTCTGGGCTGTTTCTGACCCAGTTCTCGACCCAGAAAACACAGATTAGAGGCTATAAAGTGGAGGAATGCATCCATTCATAAGGAGGCTCTCATTTTTACAATTTTAGGAGTAGATGTAGTTTTTAGAGAGAGAGGTTCTCTCCTCTCTCTTAGGATTAGGATTTAGGATTTCTCTTAGTTTTAGGAGTAGCTCTCAATCCCAGGTTCTTTATTTTTATTATTTTCCCAATTTTATTTATGAATTCTTCTATGTTACAGATTACTCTTTGAATTAATGTTATTTGAGGTATTTCAGACTTATGATTGCTCTCTTTAATTTATTAATGCTCTGTGTTTATCCAAATTATTTTCATTCAAGTAGACTTTCTTCCCTTTTGGCTTTGGTTAGGTAATGGTAACACTTGAGTTATCAAACTCAGGAGTGGTTGAAATTGGCTGATTTTGCTTTAGCTAGGATTGTTCTAACACTAGTCTCTCCACAGGAGTTGACTAGGACTTGAGAATCAAGCTAATTAGTCCACTTGACTTAACTAAGTGGGATTAAAATCCAATTCTCCTCACATCTGATAAGGATAACAAGGACAGGATTTCCGGTTCTCATACCTTACCAAGAGTTTATTTTACAGTTATTTATTTATTTTTATTGCTCGAAAATATACATGTGCGCATTGCCCAAACTTCCAAAATCCCCAATTTACAATCTTCATAACCAATAATAAGAATATACTTCACTGCAATTCCTTGAGAAGACGACCCGAGGTTTGAATACTCGGTTATCAATTTTAAAGGGGTTTGTTACTTGTGACAACCAAAACGTTTGTACGAAGGGATTTTTGTCGGTTTAGAGACTATATCTACAACGCGACTGTTTTTATGACATTCTTTACTGGCAAATATCCTAACGTCAAAATGGCGCCGTTGCCGGGGAATTGCAAACGTGTGCCTTATTATTGGTTATTGTAAATATTTTATTTTTGCTTGTTTATTTGTTTTTATTTTTGTTTTTATTTTTGCTTTTCCATAAATTAAGAGGTTATTTGTTTTTATTTAGTTATTAAAAATTTTTTTTTCAAAAATTTGTTCTTAGTGTTCATCTTGATCTTCAAGTTGTTCTTCACGTTCATCTTGACCTTTAAGCTGTTCTTAGTTGTTTTCTTCGTTTTGATCTAAAAATTTAAAATTTGGTGTCATTTTATTGTTTTTTTCTTTCTTTATTAAATTCAAAAATATTTTTAATTAATTTTTTCGAAAAAAATAAATAAATAAATATTTTCAGATTTTTATTTTTTTAAAATTTTTATCTTATCTTATCTTATTTCGAAAATCAAATTTCAAAATTCAAATTTAAAAATTTTCAAAATTCAAATTTAAAAATTTTCAAATTTCAAATTTCAAAAATTCAAAATTCAAAAATTTAAAATTCCAAATTTCAAAATTTAATTTTCAAATTCAAAAATCTAAATAACCTTTTAATTTAAATTTATTTTTATTTTTGTTCTTAATTTTTTAGCTACTATGAATTCTCACCCCTCTCGCTTCAAGTTTGATTCCAATTAAACCACCCCAATTCCAATCCAATTACTCCCAAGAACTACCACTTCAATATTCACCATCTCCATATCCATCAATCCAAGAGCACTATGATCCTATTTATGAAAGCCGAGTGCATCAAGAGGCAAAGGATCGTATCAAGAAAACAGTGGATCGATGTCAGGCAACCATTCATCAATGGGCACAAGTAATAATGAGTCAATTAGCTTCCCGACGTTCGGACACTCAAGGAACCCCCATGGCTTCATGTGGACAATCTAATGAAGAACGTATCATGAAGGAGATACTAGAAACTCCAGTGAACAGTACGGAGCATGACTTTGTACTGGAACAAGTAGAGGAAGCCGGAATTATTGAAGTAGAAGAAGTGGTTGAAGACTTAGGAGATGCAGAACCTCCATGGGAAAGTCCAGTCATAGAGCCTCCTTCCAAGATGGTTGTAATTGATGCTGAGGAGGGTGTACAACCTCCAAAGCATATCATAGTTGAAGACTTGGAAGAGGTTGTTCAAGAGATGGAGATTCAAGAAGAAGAAGCACAACCTCCCATGCCCTTGGAGAGCAATGAAGAGAAGATTGAATTGGAAGAAAGCTACCAAGAGGAAGAGGTTGAAATTGAAGAAGCTTGCAAAGAGGTGGTAATTATCAGAGAAGAGCACAAGGGAGTGGAACTTGCAATTTCATTAAAAATGCCTCCCCCTAAGTTGCCATCATCCTTCACAACATTCAAGTGGGTAAAATTCATATCCCTTAGCTTTCTAATCCCACTTGAATATGGGCTACTGGAGACAGATGGTCAACTTAGAGCTCTTTGTGGCATTAAGAGTAAGAGGAAGGTGGCCAATGGTAAGAATTGTCCTGCAAGGTTCATCATGGTTGGAAGCTTTAAGTTTAAACGCAAAGGTTGGTATAAAGCTCAACTGAATAGGTCTAAGAAGTTGTTTGGCCGCTTTAGTGAGAATTTAGATTGCTTGCTACCCGGATGGAATCATGATAATCAACACAAAGACGGGTGTAAAAGCCAGGTTTGGGATCCTGGAATCTTTTTTGACATCCAACACCCCGGGAGCCTAAGAATCTTTTTGAAGCTGCTCAAGGGTTTTACATGCCTACTTTGGGACCCCGGAGGTTACTGGAATCATAAACACTGGTGGAGATTCCTGGATGAGTTCAAGCATAAGCCACCATAACAGGAAGCTCATCAAATGTCCAACTTATGGACTTTAACTAAAAGTGCTAGGTGGGAGACAACCCACCATGGTATGATTGTTCCTTTTTCATTTTTATTTAGTTTTATTTGTTTTCTAGTTTTATTTTATTTTATTTTATTATATTGAACCTGGAGTTTTGCATAACATTCATCTTAACACTGCATTCTTCATTTTTCAGATAAAAAAAAAAGCACGCACGCGACGCGGCAGCGTCGCTAACGCGTCCGCGTCACCAGTGCGTTAGGAGGAAAAGAAATTGAACAGAGAGTTATGCAGGAGCAGGGCTGGAGGCGTGCCAATGGCACAAATCACCCCACGCGACCGCTTCACCTGGGAATAATGGCCTCCCACGCGACCGCGTCACCCACGCGGTCGCGTGACCAGGATTTCGACGTCAAAAGAGTGCATGGCCAAAAGTTGAGCTGGAATTGGGCTGGATCCGTGCTAGCAGCATAAGCCCGGCCACGTGAACGCATCACCCACGCGTCCGCGTCATATTGGAAATAAGGCCACCCGCGCGATCGCGTTACCCTGGATTTTGGCAATACTGAGTTTTGAACAGAGAGTTGTGCGACCGCGAGACTACACTCGCGCCACTAGCACAAATCGAGTCACGCGATCGCGTGCCCCACGCGTCCGCGTCACCGAACCATATCACGCACCACGCGACCGCGTCACCCACGCGACCGCGTCGCCAGCGTCGCACAACCTATCCAGATTAGTGCCAATTTTCTTATCTTTTCTCTTCTAATCCTAATTTCTTCCTTCTCTCTCGTTTCTCACTTTCTTTTTCTACTTCTCATTCTTTTTCACTTTCATTTTATTTTATTTTATTTATTTGCATACTTTCATTCATTGCATATTTTATTTTTCTAAATTTATTATTGGTGTTCAAATGTTCTTATTCAACTGTTACATCTTTTCTGGTATTTTCTTGGTGCTTCATGACTTGTTTTATTCTGATTGGGTAATATTATTTAAATCAATGCTAATTTTTATATTACTGATATTCCTTTTGCATTGACATGAATTTACATTGTCTTTCATTACCCACCCTTTTTCCCATGGTTGCAAATTTTGCACCACTGGTATGCCATGGCTTCTATTGTTTTCTCCCTTACATGTTGAAGCTTCCATGTAAATGAGACCCTTATCATTTGGCATTAACCCATACTTCTTTTATTTTCTTATCTCTATTTCTGGGTTACTCTTCTTCCCTTTTTTTTCTTTCAGGATGGCCACCCGGAAGGGAAGCGGAAGACATTTTACATGGGAAGACAGACAAGTCCATCTGTACAATCCTTAGAGAAAAGCAACAGTTGAAACAACCCATCCACCTGCAAATCTCAGCATGCACCGAGGACGGTGCAATCTTTAAGTGTGGGGAGGTCGATACCGATCTCCGTGGGTTAGTACTTTCTTTTCAACACCAATAATCTTATTTTCTTTATTTGTTCATTGTTGCATCTGCATATTTGATTGCATATTTATTTGATTTTGTGCATTTAGTTACTACTTGGTTAAAATAATAAATCTCTTTTTAAGATCCTATTTTTGAAAAAAAAAAATTTTTTTCACTAATTTAAATAAAAAAATTTTTTAAAAAAATTTTATGTGTTAAATTTGTTTGAAGTTGTATTTGGAACATGGTTTTTGAGTCAAAGAACACACAACCTGTGAGACTTTGAGCTTATTTACATGGTTACATTATTTAACCATAAATATTTTATTCCTGTGTGTTTCCTTCTCTATGATTGTAATCTATATTTTGTTCCAACCTATATGTCCATTATTTAGTGTATTTACATGTTTGCATATGATTGAGGCCATTATTTGATTTTAGCTCACTTATTCCAAATAAGCCTACCCTTTAAATCACCCTTGTCAGCCACTTTGAGCCTTTTAATCCCCATTTATTCTATATTTTACCACATAACTAGCCTTAAGCGGAAAACAAATTAATTATCCCAATTGAATCTTTGGTTAGCTTAAGATAGTGTGTTAATTAAGTGTAGAAAAACTGTGAGAACATGGGTTAACAAGGGAATGTATCATGTTTCTAATTTATTTGAATATTGCAAATTTGGAAACCTACTCATGAAAAACCAAAATAGAAAAATAATAGAAAATCCATGTGCATTGATAAGTTATGTTTATTTCTCTACAAAAAAAAAAAGAGAAAAAAAATATATATATAAGTAAATAAGGGGACAAAATTACCCCAATATTAAGTTGAATAAAAGATCAATGCACATGTGATAAAAAATTAAAGAAAAATTTGGTACATGAGTATGGGAATTATACAAAAGTGAGAATTATGGGTAGCTAGGCATGAATTTAAAAGTATATAGAGTATATGTATATTAGGTGAGAGCTTAGGTTAATTGAAGATTCATATTATAGCTCACTTGGCCATACATATATCCTTACCTTGACCCTAACCCCATTACAACCCTTAAAAGACCTCTTGATTTGTGTATTTGTGCATTAAATTTATGTTGATTGTTAGATGAAGAGAAAGCCTTAGAAAGCAAGGTTAGTAGAGAATTGAGAGAATCGAACCTTAAACACTTGAGTGATTAGAGTGTATACACTACCAGTGAGGGTTCGATGCTCAATTCCTTGTTCCCTACTTTCATGAGCTATTTTCTTCTTGCAAGTCTGTTTGTACTTCATTTTCATGATTTGAATTAGTGAAATCCAGTTCATATTTGTTCTTAAAAAGATTTGTTTATCTTTAACTAAGTAGGTAGAAACATTCTGCATGTAGTTGCATTCATATAGGTAGATTGCATTTCATACATCTCTATCATTCCTCTTCATCTTTATAGTTTCTCTTGAGCTTAGCATGAGGACATGCTAATGTTTAAGTGTAGGAAGGTTGATAAACCACTATTTTATGATTTATCTTGTGCTCAATTGAGTGGTTTTTATCTACTCTTTACCCACTTATTCATACTATTTGCATGGTTTTATATTTCCTTCATGATTATGTGCTATGATTGAAAACATGCTTCTTTGGACTTATAACATGCCCCGTTTCCCTTTGGCTCTTTATTTTGATTTTTGAAAACCCAGAAACGGTTTCTCTCCTTCACTCTTTTCGTAACTTCTCCACAATTTCTTCCTTTGTTCTCTCGCTCTCTGCCTTTCGCCCATATTTCTGCTTTTCTTGCGTTGCGGCATCGCTCGTCGGTTTTCTGGGCAGCTTCCATTTCTGCACCTCCATTTTTCTCCTCGAAGCTTCTTTCGCCTCCAGGTTAGTCCCGTTTCGTGCTTTGCTTTTGTCTTTGTGATGAGGTTTTAATTTTGATCCTCCTTTAGAGAAAAGTTTGGATCTTTCTGTTTTCATTGTGTCCTGTTGTTGTTGAAATGTGTGTTTCTGGGAGTTTTCTTTATCTTCTGCATGATCCTTTTTTGTTTTTGCTTTAATGCTTTGCATGTTCTTTGTTGTTTCTGTTCTGATACCATTTATCCAGAAGAATCCGTATCTGTTTCTTGCTTTATTTGACGGTTGCTTTGCCTGATTCCAAAAAAATTTGCATTTTTGATGGTTTCTTCTTGGTGTACTTGATGTTTGGGGATGGTTTCTGTAAGGCAATGTTTTTGAAGACTTTTGTGTTTTATTCTGATGGAATTTGCTTGCTGTTTGAAGCCTTCTTTTCTCACAATAACATTGTAGAGATGTCTTCCAGAATTCCCGAGGGGATGTCCGATTGGCTGGACTCCCTTGTCTTGTTGTGTGTTTCTGTTGTGGATGCTGAATTTTGCGCAGAGCTGAGGAAGCGCCATAGGATTTGTGATAACAGTGCTCGTGAGGGGGATTATGAGCTTGTTGCCCCTGATTCTGATGAGAGAGTTTGTTTTCCGACTTCCATCGAGGGGGAGCGTCCCTTCTTCTATGCTTATGAATACTTTCTTAGCCAATTAAACGTTACTTTTCCTTTTACTGCTTTTGAAACCGAACTGTTGTGGTCATGTAACATTGCTCCGTCCCAGCTTCACCCGAATTCCTGGGGTTTTATCAAAATATTTCAACTGCTTTGCCAAGAGTTAGGCATAACACCTTTTGAAACTCTTTTCCTTTATCTTTTCGTCTCGGTCAAGCCCGGAGGTTCCTCCAAAAAGAAAGCTTCCTGGGTCTCTTTCAGATCGGCCCAGGGGCATAAAGTTTTTGCCATGTATGATGAGTCGTTTAAAGATTTTAAGAACTATTTCTTTCGAGTTTGTGCTGTTGAGGGGGTCCGCCCCTTTTTTTTTATGAAAATGATGAGCCTGCTTTTCCTCTAGAGTGGCAAAAGAATGTGAGAGTGCCACGTTATACATGGGAGATGCTTAATGAGGTTGAGCGGGCTTTTGTAGTTGTTCTTGAAGATTTGTGGGGTAAACCTCCCCATCTGGATACGAAGAGATTCTTGAGTGACCTATCTTTGGTTCGAACTGCTTTGGGTACTGTCTGACTTGTTTTTATACTTGCTTTTGAGCTTTTCTTCTCCGATGTTATAACTTGTCTTTTGTGGTTGATTCTGTATTTTCAGAGATATCGAAAAATAATGATTCCATGAAGGCCTACAAGAAGGAAAAAAAGGAAACTGCTGCTCGAAACATCTTGGCCAAGACGGTTGGGGAGGGATCTTCGCAAGTTTCAATGAAGCCGCTTGTGCCGAGTTCTCCCGGTCTGAGGAAGGTGATCCCCACTCCTCAGGTTCGTCCGGTGGAGCCTCCCCAGTCTTCTGCTGCAGCTTCTGGTGCTCCTCCTAGTAAAAAGCAAAAAATGATTAAGCCTTTCGACCTTGATGCTCCTAAACTTTGATGCAGTCGAATTTGTAGATCAACAAATCGGCCCTTATGGTGTCCTTCCTATGGATGACGTGTCGCTTCTTCATCATTTTGATTATATAACTCGGAGTAGTGTCAAGATGGCACACATGGGAGCGGCCCTATATCGAACTACTCAAAGTCTTCCTCTCCATGCCACTAAAGCTTTTATGGAGGAGGCTAAACAAGAGTTTGATTGGATGAAAGGCTTGAAGGAGGAGCTTGAAGTGAAGGTGGCCAAGTTGGAAAAAGATTTGGAGAATAAGAAGGCGAGTTCCATCTCTCTGGCGGCTTCTGTGAGGCTGGCCGAGGACACGGCTATGAGGCATAAGGATAGTTATGTGACATCTTACCGGGAGGTGTTGCGCCTGGAGGAGGAGTTGGAGAGTGCCCGAACTGACTACTCCGAGCTCCAAGGTCATCTCGTTGGTAGTGTAACTGCTGCCTATGAGAACCTGAAGGAACAAGTTCGGGTTATTGCTCCCGAGGCCGACCTAACCCTCTTTAGCCTAGACAACGTTGTCAGGGATGGCAAGATTGTCCCTGATGATGAGGATGATGATGATGTTGAACCTCCCCCTGTGTCCTCTGCCAAGGTGTCAACTCCTACTGTTCCTGCCGAGGTCGGCCCTCCCGCATCTGATCCTGACTGCCAGATCTTAAACCGGGATGACGGTACCGTGGATGCTATTCCTCTCCAGACTCGTCATCCGTCTCCTCAGACTGATGCTGCTAGAAAGTCTTCTAACCCTTAGCCCTTTTATTATGGATATTTACGTAGTTGGCCCGGCTTGTGGGCTTTTTAAATTCTTTATGTTTTGTTAACTGCTGGTACTTTCTCGTTGCTTGCCTAACAACTTTTTGTTTTGACCAACAAAAGTAACTTTCCAGCTTTTGAGGTAGATTTTGGTGGCCTCTGAAGCTTCATAACTTTGTAGATTATATCATGCTTTTGCACTTAACTTGGTATCTTTTTTGTTTTCTGAGAATGTTGGAACCCTGCTGCTCGTCCTCTTCGGATTTGCTTTATTATTTGTAACTTTTTAGTAGTAAGAGTCCGACTTCGTCATGTCGGTCTCCTTTAAGTTATTTTTGTAGTCCTCTTTTTTGGACCTTCATCGGGTCTCTTTTAGGGATTACTTTTATAACTTCTTAGTAGTAGGAGTCCGATTTCGTTATGTCGGTCTCTTCTGAGTTATTTTTGTAAATAACTTTTTAGTAGTAGGAGTCTGACTTCGTTATATTGGTCTCCTTTAAGTTATTTTTGCAAATAACTTTTTAGCAGTAGGAGTCCGACTTCGTTATATCGGTCTCCTTTAAGTTATTTTTGCAAATAACTTTTTAGTAGTAGGAGTCCGACTTCGTTATATCGGTCTCCTTTAAGTTATTTTTGTAGTCCTTTTTTTTGGACCTGTGTTAGGTCTCTTTCAGGGACTACTTGTATAACTTTTTAGTAGTAGGAGTCCGACTTCGTTATATCGGTCTCCTTTAAGTTATTTTTGTAGTCCTCTTTTTTGGACCTGTGTCAAGACTCTTTCAGGGACTACTTGTATAACTTTTTAGTTTTGGGATGACTTTGTTATGTCGGGCCCTTCTAAGTTAAAATAATCCTCTTTAATAGGGTTGGCCAGACCTCTTTCCAGGGTTTACTTATAACTTGGGTTGACTTAGTCCGACTTCTTAATGTTGGCTAGTCTTTAAGTTATTATTTTAGCAATCCGTAAGACCTCGTCAGGTTCTTTTTTAGATCACTTTCGATAACTTCTTACATTATTCTGTGTTCATCTTTGCTGATTTGTAGAAAGTGGTTGTCATCTCTAGATCGTCCTTTGGGTGAATCGCATTTTCACCTTTATCAGACGGTTATCTTTATCGTGATTGTGCAGTGAAATTATTTTTTTCACTTTCTGCCGATCTGTTACTTTATAATCGGACGATGAATACTTCAGATTAATGTGTCTTGAAATCTTGTAGAATATCTAAAATATATATTTATTCAAAGGAAAGTGCAAATATGTACATGTGGGAATTTTTCATCCCTTTATGTCGAATAGTGTTTGAATCTCAACTTGGTGCCTCATTAAAAAACCTTTTCAGGAAAAAGAGTGCATCCAATGGTGAGATCTTTTACTTTTCTAGCTGTAGTACCTTCTTAGGTTGCAGGCGTGCCATGATCTGGGGAGCTCTCGTCCATCGAGTTCGGACAGTCTGTAGTAGCCCTTTCCGAGTACTTTTACAACTCGGTAGGGTCCTTTCCAGTTTGCTGCCAACTTTCCTTCTCCTGGTCGAGTTGTTCCAATATCATTTCGGATTAGGATGAGGTCGTTCTCCGTAAAACTTCTTGGCTCTACCTTTTGATTATATCTGGAAGCCATTCGACGTTTTAGTGCTTCTTCCCTGATCCGAGCTCTTTCCTGAATTTCAGGTAGTAGGTCGAGTTCTTCCTTCTGAAGTTGAAAGTTGGCCTTTTCATTGTAGTGGACTACTCTGGGTGACCCTTCCTTGATCTCTACTGGGATCATTGCCTCCACTCCGTATGCTAGTCAAAAGGGTGATTCATTTGTCATGGAGTGTGGCGTCGTTCGATATGCCCATAGGACTTGCGGAAGTTCTTCGGCCCAAGCTCCCTTTGCATCTTGTAGTCTCCATTTTAGCCCTGCCAATATGACTTTGTTGGCAGCTTCGGCCTGTCCATTGGCTTGAGGGTGTTCGACGGAGGTGAACTGGTGCTTTATATTCAAGTCGGCTACTAGTCTCCTGAAGCCTGCGTCTGTGAATTGAGTGCCATTGTCTGTGGTTATGGAGTATGGAACCCCGAACCTCGTGACAATGTTCCTGTATAGGAATTTCTGATTTCTTTGAGCGGTGGTGCTGGCTAGGGGCTCTGCCTCAATCCATTTTGTAAAATAGTCTACTCCGACTATGAGGAATTTTACTTGTCCTGATTCCTGGGAAAAGGGTCCGAGAAGATCAAGTCCCCATTTTGCAAATGGCCAGGGCGAGGTTACACTGATGAGCTCTTCTGGCGGGGCAATGTGGAAGTTGGCATGTTTTTGACATGGTGGACATGTCTTTACAAATTCTATAGCTTCCTTTTGTAGGGTTGGTTGGTTGGCACTTCTTCTAACACTTCCTTTGTGTTGTTGGTTGGCACGCATTTAAGTAGTGGTATTGAGATCCCTCTTCTGTACAGGATGTTGTTTATAATAGTGTAGTACTGTGCCTCCCTTTTTAATCTTTTCGCCTCTTTTTCCTCCGTGGGGAGCGTCTCTGCTTTGAGGTAGTTAATTATGGGGGTCATCCATCCTTGGTCCTGACTTGTGATGGCTAGGATTTTTTTTGCTTCCAATATTGACGGGTTCTGTAGCATTTCCTGGATGAGGCTTCTATTGTTGCCCCCTGGTTTGGTGCTGGCTAGTTTTGAGAGTGCGTCAGCTCGGGCATTTTGCTCGCGGGGTATGTGGTAGATTTTATATTCCCCGAGTTGTCTGAGTTGTTCCTTGGTTTTATCCAAATACTTTTTCATGGTGGAATCTTTGGCTTGATAGCTCCCTGTTATCTGTGAGGTGACTACTTGTGAATCGCTATAAATATTGAGTTTTTTAGCTCCAACCTCTGTAGCCAGCTTCAAACCGGCTAATAACGCTTCGTATTCCGCCTGGTTGTTTGAGGCCGGGAATCCTAACTTGAGGGAGACCTCAACTTAGGTTCCTTGGTTGCTTTCTATTATCACGCCTGTGCCGCTTCCAGTCTTATTTGAAGAACCGTCCACGTAGAGATTCCATTCTGTGGGGGTCTCCAAGGCATCTGTGAATTCTGCGATAAAATCGGCTAGGTACTGTGATTTAATAGCCGTCGAATTCTGATAACTCAACTGCCCATTGTAAAATTCTGCCTGCTAAATCTGTTTTCTGCAATATTCCTTTTATGGACTGGTTGGTTCGAACCTTAATGTTGTGGGCCTGGAAGTATGGACGAAGTCGTCGAGATGTTAGAATGAGAGTATAGGCAAACTTTTCTATTTTCTGGTAGTTCAGCTCGGATCCTTGTAGTGCTTTGCTAATGAAGTAGACGGGTTGTTGCCCACTTTTGTCTTCTCTGACTAGTGCTGAGACTATTGCCCAGCTTCCTACTGCGAGATATAGTACGAGTGGTTCTCCTTCTCGTGGTCGAGATAAGATAGGCGGTCGTCCTAAGAACTCCTTGAAGTCTTGGAAGGCTTGTTCGCATTCTGTCATCCATTCAAACTGTTTTCCCTTCCTTAAAGTAGCATAGAAGGGGAGAGATCATATCGCTGCCCCTGCTAAGAATCTGGATAGGGCGGCCAATCTCCCGTTGAGTTGCTGCACTTCTTTGACATAGGTCGGGCTCTTCATGTTGAGTATGGCTTGGCATTTATCGGGTTTGCTTCAATTTCTCTTTGTGTGAGCATGAAACCTAGGAATTTGCCTGCTTCTACCGTAAAGCTGCATTTTGCCGGATTAAGTCGCATGTCGTGCTTCCTTATGGTGTCGAACACTTGAGCCAGGTCGGACAATAATGTATCTTCGCTTTGTGTCTGTATCAACATGTCATCCACATAGACTTCCATGATCTTTCCAATGTGGTCTGAGAAGACTCGTCGATACTTGGGAGTGGGTAAGGATCTTTTGGGCAGGCTTTGTTGAGATCGGTGTAATCGGTACACATTCGCCACTTCCCATTTGATTTTTTCACCAAGACGATGTTGGCTAGCTATAATGGATACTTGACTTCTCTTATGAATCATGCCTCCAGTAGTGCCTGTACTTGCTCTTCCACCGCTTTGGATCGCTCTGGCCCAAGTTTTCTTCGTTTCTGTTGCACCGGCCGAGATCCCGGATAGACCGCCAACTTGTGGCACATTAGCTTGGGGTCTATACCTGGCATATCTGCAGCTTTCGATGCGAAGAGATCGACATTATCGCGTAAGAATTGTATCAGTAATTCTTTTGAGTCTCCTCTTAGGATCGTTCCGATATTAGTTGTTTGTTCGAGGTATCTCTGATTTGAACCTTCTCTATCTCGCCTTCCGGCTGCGGACGGAGTTCCTCGTTGCTGAATTTCGCCAAGCTCAATTGTATGAAACTCTTCTCCTCTGTCTCTGAGGTTTAGACTTTCGTTATAACAGTGGCGTGCCATCTTTTGATCTGCTTTTACCATGGCTATGCCTTCTGTAGTTGGGAATTTCATGCATAGGTGTGGAGTTGAGACTATTGCGCCGAGTTGATTAAGTGTTGTCCGACCTATTAGGGCATTGTAGGCTGAACTTACGTCGACCACAATGTAGTCTATTTTGAGGGTCCTGGATTGGTTCCCTTTTTCGAAGGTTGTATGTAGTGATACGTATCCCAGTGGTTGTACCGGGGTATCTCCTAGTCCGAACAGACTATTCGGGTATGCTCTAAGCTCCTTTTCATCTAAGTCGAGTTTGTCGAAGGCTGTTTTGAATAAGATGTCGGCAGAACTCCCTTGGTCTACTAATGTGCGGTGTAGGTTGGCGTTTGCCAGTATGATAGTGATGACCATGGGGTCGTCGTATCCTGAGATGATGCCGGATGTGTCCTCTTTAGTGAATGTTATCGCAGGGATGTTGGGTGCTTCCTCCTTTCCCTCGACATGATATACTTCTTTGAGATATCTTTTTCGGGATGATTTAGAGATCCCGCCTCCTGCGAATCCCCCGTGTATCATGTGGACGTGTCTTTCTGGTGTCCGAGGTGATCGCTCAGCTCGTCCGTCATCTTCGTCCCTTCGTCTCTTTCTTTGGTCATCATCTCGGGTAGCCAGAAAGTGATCTAATCTTCCTTCTCTCACCAATTTTTCTATGATATTCTTTAAGTCGAAGCACTTGTTGGTGGAGTTCCCTCGAACTCGGTGGTATTCACAATATTCCTTCCGTTTTCCTCCTCCTCTTTTGCCTTTGAGTGGCCGTGCTGGGGGAATTTTCTCCGTATGGCAGACCTCTTTGTATACATCGACCAAGGATACTCTGAGAGGAGTGTAGTTATGGTATTTTTTTATTTTCTCCCCTTGTCAATCTTCTTTCTTTTTGAATTCCTTGTCTTTGTCTCAGTAGAAGGCCCCAGATTTTGAGGTTTCTCCCAACCGAGCATTCTCTTCCATGTTGATGTATTTTTCTGCTCGCTCTCGTACTTCGTCTAAGGATGTGGGGTACTTCTTTGATATAGATTGGGTAAAAAGTCCCTCTCATAGGCCATTGATGAGTCCCATGATGGAGGCCTCTGTTGGTAAGCTTTGTATGTCCATGCATGTTTTGTTGAATCTCTCCATGTAGTTGTGGAGGCTCTCCCGTTCTCCTTGCTTGATCCCTAGTAAGCTGGGGGCGTGTTTGGCCTTATCTTTCTGGATGGAGAATCTGGCCAGGAACTTTTTGGCCAGGTTGTCAAAGTTTGAGATGGACTTTAGAGGTAGGTTGTCGAACCATCTGATTGCTGTCTTCGTGAGAGTTGTTGGAAAAGCTTTGCAGTGAACGGCATCTGAAGCATCGGTGAGGTACATTCTGCTTCTGAAATTGCTAAGATGATGGTAGGGATCTGTGGTGCCATCATACAAAATCATATCCGGGAGCATGAAGTCTTTTGGTATTTTGGTTTTCATGATTTCCCTGGTGAATGGATCTTGTTCTTTGCGTGAACTTTCCTCAGGAGCGGTCCAAGGAGCTTTTGATTTGAGATCGGCTTCTAATTGCTGTAGTTTTTCTTCCAATTCTCGATGTCGCCGTACCTCTCTTTGCAGATCCTTTCTGATCTCTCGTTGCTGTTGGGTTTCTTTCTCAAGTTGCTTTAAGCGATCTTGAAGCGCTTCTATTGCTCCCGGTTTTGATGAGTTTTTGTCTCCGTTGGATTCCGGAGCATCCTTCAATGTAGTGTCCACATTCTTGTGCGGCGTTCTGTTTTCTAGGTCTGAATCGTGGTCGTTGTCATGGCCGTCTGCCATGGTGATGGGATGACTTCCAGGTTCCCCGGCAACGGCGCCAATGTTTCGAGGGTTACCTGAAACTATAGGTCAATCTCGGTCGAGATCTTCTGTTCTGGTCGGAGATGACGTGTCCGGCTGGTTGGTGGCGGCCGGAGCTGTTATGTCCGACTTGTTGGATTGGCTACACTTCTGATCCTTGGTCACCGGAGGGTGGGGGGTACTTGCAAGAGACTCTGATGCTTAAGTTAGCACGGGTATTAAGCAGGTTTTATGTAGAATCAGAGTATGAGTTATACCTGGGTGCTCAAGTATATTTATAGTGGTGTGGGCTGATCTTTTCGATAAGATAAGTTAGTTATCAGGTCTTATCTTATCTTATTTTGAGTGAAGTCATCTTATCTTCGAGAAAACCGCCTTTATCTCTATAGGCTTGGACTGCCTTTGGATTTGGGTCGTGTTCCTCTATTCGGGCCCTTTATTGGGCTTTCCTGTTGATTTGGCCGATCTCTTTAAGAAGAGATCGGATAGTCGGACCTGAAGAGGTCGGTCGCCATGTCGCTAAACATCCCAGGTCGAACAGCTCGACCCAGGGTATGAACACTTGGTCTTTGGGTAAGGTAAGTATCTCAACCCTAAGCTAGAGACTTGAGATATTGTGATTTAGTGATTGAGTTATTGTGTTTTTATATGATATTGTGGCTTAGGCTTTGTATATATGTGTTTTGGAGCTTGATTGGTGGTTTTGGAAAGCTTTGGTATGGAATCCCAAGCTTGGAAATCTGTTCGTGAGGCTTTGGAAACCTTGGAAGTTGATTGGAGAGTGTTCCGGGTGGAACGGGAATCGACCAAGGTATGGTTTCGATTTTCTGTATCTAAAATTTAATGTGGTGTGAAAACGTAGGCTAGAGACCCTATGATAGGAGATGAATCATTAATGATGTGAATGGTTTGATATAAATCTTGTTGTTGTATGTGAATATAGTAAATTGCGGAATGATGATAAATGTTGGTACCATTTGTGAAAATTAGGTGTGATATGGTTCGATATGTAGAGTTGGTGATAGCATTGAGGCTCTTGTTGAGGAGCATTAGTTGAAACGTGAATTTGTTATGTGTGGATGTATATATATATATATATATATATATGGTGATTGGTGGATTGGATATTGTTGGAGATTGAGGTGTGAATTGTTGATTTTGATGTGGGAATTGTCACCTCAAAATTTGGTTAAATATGGCGGATTTGGTGGGTTGATGATTGAATGAGCGGATGTAAGCATTTGGTATTGAAACATTGAGTTTGGCTGGTTTTTGAATGAGTTGGTAAGTGTATGTTTTGATAGGGAGTTTATGAGTTATGGTAAAAATGAAAATTTGATGAACTTCCACAAATCATATCTTAAGTTATTGTTTTTGAAACTTAATGACTTTTATATCAAATAAAAGGCAATTTCATAAGCTTCAAAATGGTTTAAATTTGGTTGAAATCTGAATTTTGTGGAAGGAGATATGATTGTGGGAAGTTCGGGCCAAAAAATTTGAATTCTGCAACTTCTGCAGAATTTTTTATTTCTAGTATGTGTGCGGATGCACAGACCTGTACAGACGCACACTCGGCGAGAATTTGGTTCCTGTGTGCACGCACACGCAAAGACAGGGCTACTGGTGGCAGCGCCAGCACGCCCTGTGCGCACGCGAAACCAACGAAGATTGTGAGTTGTGCGTACGCACAAACCTGTGCGCACGCACGCGTTGGGAATGACACACTGGTGGCAGTGCTAGCATGCATTGTGCACGCCCCTCCACCCTAAAAATTTTTTTTTCTATGCGTGCGCACGGACCTGTGCGTCACACACGTCTAAAAAATATTTCTGGGCATGCGCACGCACACCCCTGTGCATCCGTACGCAACCCAATTCTTTTCTAAAACTTTGTTTTCAAGCTCTTCACATTCCCAACAAGCTCGTAACCTTCCGGAATGTTATTTCACAGTTATAAACCCCCAATTTTATCCCTTAAGTCTTAATTTGATGTTAAATGCCTAGTGTTTGAGAGAAGGCTAGGAAAGGGGTAACTTGTGGGGGAAGAAAAGGGATGTAATGATGAGTATGATGTATAATGATGATGTAAGCGGTTGGGAAGGATGGTGGAGTGCTGAATATATTTTGAGCCGAAAGGGCTGAGTATGGAATTATGATTGGTAGGCTGGAATGGCTGAGATGTATACTAATGTATGGCTGTGATTATTGCATATATGCTGAATTGATGATTATTATGACTGTTACACTTCATCTATCTGAGATACGAGTTTCCCTGGGTAAAAGCAGTGGCTAGCCACCACCTGCTCTAGGTGGAGACTCGATACTCTGCTGATCCTATGTCGCAAGTATGGCCGGATACTGTGAAAGTTCCGGATGAGCTCACCCCCGTGAATATACACCAGTGATTGTGTTGGATATAAATTATGATTATGTTTGTGGATAACTCGAGTTGGGGATGTGCGACAGAGGGACAGTCCAATGGTTAGCTACCAGGACTTGTCGGGCTGGCTTTAGAACCAATAGATGAGACTCATCAGCCACTAGGACAGGCATGCATCATATGCATTATATGTGATTTGTCTGAATTACCTAATTGACTGTATCATTACATGCTACTTGCTTAATTGTTCTATCTGCTTCCTACTTGTACATTTCCTTACTTGATATAGTTATTCTTACATTTATTTCACTGTTGGCGGTTGGGAGGTTTGTAGGATTTGGAAAGAGGATATATATATATATATATAGTTAGACCGAGGATCATTAAGTTAGTCGCCTATTTACTTTTATCATGGTTTAGTTCTGTTTATACACTTTGATTATAATTTGGAAGTTCTAGGATTGCCTTTGGCTTTCCCAGGACATTACATGTTAGATATTTGGGCATTGTTACCATGCTGAGAACCTCCGGTTCTCACCCATGCGGATTTTTGTGGTTTTCAGATGCAGGACGTGAGGTTCCTCACTGAGACATGTTGGAGACCTTCTTTTGGCGGAGATCCTTGTATCTTGGGATTTTATTTTGGTTATTACATGCCTATCTAGATACTATGTTCTCCACTGTATATGTATTTTGTATCACCTCCTCTTAGAGGTTATTTTGGAGAAACAGGATTTGTATATCGTCTTTTGGGTTGTCTTTTGGGATTTCCTTATTATATATGTATGTATACTATATGCTCGAACCGGTTATCTTCGCAAGCCGAGTCCCGAATCTTGATATATGTATTTTGGCACTTTTTTGTATATCCCTTCACTTTAGCTTAATCTCTAATAGTTCGTTTACGTTATCGATCAGAGTGTTGCGCTTTTTGACTCAACGGTTTTGATTTACCCATTTTCTTCAAAGGCTCCTAGTTATAAATATTTTTGCAATACTATACGTACTAAATTTTATTTTTGAGGTTGTAATAGCTCCCCACCTCTATTTTATGACTTAAGCATAAGACTCTGTGTGGTAGGGTGTTACATTGTATCACAACATCAACAAACCAAATTAGCCACAGAGCTCTTTACAGTCCTCAATCTGATTTGTAAATGTATTTTCCCGAAAATAACAATTTGATATATTTGGTCTATTAAAGACTAAATTGAGACACGCTTAATCTTTCAAGGATTGGTTTAAGTTTTTAACTATTAACCCTAAAATTAACATACCTTTTTTCTTAAAAAAATTGCTGTCAGCTTTTGCCTAACACCAAAGCAAGGAAAATACCATAGGAAAATACTTTTAAGTTTTAACTAAACAACGACACTTATTGGTTAAAAGGAAATGCAAATCAAAGATTATGTAAGGTACAACTTATTGTTATTTCATCACACAAATTCACACACATAAATGATGCACTTCACAAACTACACACACAGAAACATAGGTAGCATCCATACAGAGAGGGTTGGGGTCTTTTTCTTTTGCAAGTTTGTGACAATCATGGAATATAATGAACCTTACTGAATATAAATGTCACAAAAAAGAAAATAAAAAACATAAGATAGTAAAAATAGTAATCATATGATTGAGGCAGCTTAATAATATGAAATTTCTATCAAGTCCAACATGCTCCTGGTTCTTTTTCCTTCAATCCTTTTTTCCTTTTGCCTTGATTTGCTTACCCAATTTTGTTTATAGAAGCTTTTCAATTCCATTGACAATTAGATGACAGAAATGTGATCACTTGTACAGCCTTAGTTCCTGCTTTTGCTTTTCTTGATGGCTCTTGCACTACAATAAAATAAGCTTTCTGCCATGCTTTTAAAGCATGCCGAAAAGTGCCAAAAAGTGTGCCGATATCTTTTCGCAATGCTTTTTGAGCTATCGGCACGTTTTTGAAAGGGTCATATCTGCCAGCGTGCCGGTTGCTCTATCGTAACGTTTTTTTGGACCTATCGGCACGTTTTTTTGGCACGCTTTCATCTCTTGCCATGCTTAAATAGCATGGCCATAGGTATTAACCTATAGCTACGCTTGAGAAGCGTACCGAAAAATGTACATATCTGATGCCAGTGCATTTTGGCCAGTTTTACTAACCTTTTCTTTATGGTTTTAGGATAGTTTCATGCATTGGACTCTAACGTGGGGAAGCAAGGAATGGCCAACGTTAGTGACACTCACCTTTGTCACTAATGTTGGACTAAGCCACTTTGAGCCACTTTGAGCCACGTTAGTTGCCATGTTAACTCAGTTAACGTGGAAGCTAACGTGAAGGAGAGAATGATGAGCCAACGTTAGTGACACTCACCTTTGTCACTAGCGTTGGGGATGGCTACCAATACCACGTTAACGCAATTAACGTGAACTCTAATGTAGAAAAGGGGCGTTTTGGAGCGTTAGTGACAAAGGTAAGTGTCACTAACGCTCTCGAGGCTAAAGTGTGCTCACGTTAAGAGCCACGTTAGTTATACTAACGTGAACTCTAACGTGAGAAAGAGGGGACTCTCAACGTTATTGAAAAAGGTAAACCCCAATAACGTGTGCGAAGGACCAAGAGGCAACGTTAGTGGTCACGTTGGTGCCACTAACGTTGAAGTTAACGTGGACCATTCTTGGGTTAGGAACGTTAGTGAAAAAGGTGATTGTCACTAACGTTCTCGAACCCACACTTTCACTTAACGTTAACGCCACTAATGTCCTAAGCTAAAGTCCATGCCTACTTCACACTCTCTCTCTCTGCAAGTAAAGCTAAGCCCACTGAAGATGATAACTACTTCAACTCAAGATCCAAAGGCCCATATCCAAGACTTGAAGAAGCAACTAGAAGATCAGAAGAATAGTATAAATAGGGAGAACTTTGAACTAGAAGAGAGCTTTTTGGCACTATTAGAATTACTCTCTGTATTTTTACTTCCTCTGTAACTTCTAGTTTAACATTTTCAGAATGCATTCTCCATCTTTATTTCCCATTTCCAGAGCTATGAACAACTAAACCCCTTTCATTGGGTTAGGGAGCTCTGTTGTAATTTGATGGATCAATAATAGTTTTCATTATTCTTCTTCTTTCTTTTCTCTTGATTTTACTAGAAAGCTTTCAATCTTCATCTAATTGAGTAGTTATCTTGGAAAAGAAGCTATTCATACTTGGATCTCTTCGGAACCTTGGAAGAAGAATGAAGAGATCATGCTAGAAATGCTTTCTCATGTTGGACCAAATTGGGGTTTGGATGGATATAGTGACATATAATCCTACCACACTTTGATTTGGAAATACATGTGGTATAAACAGTGACCATACCTCATCTCTTCTCATGAGCAATTGGACCAAGGAATTGGCTATTGATCAAGATTTGAGAGATTGAATTACCAAGGAATTGGAATTCATTCACTTAAGATTGCCAAGGAGATCAATAAATGCATTGATTGAGGAAGAAATGAAAATGAACTTGATCCGAAGGATGCAACATCTCCTAAGCCCAATGAACTCCCCATTTCTGATCTTACCCATTCTCTTTAATTTCTGCCAATTACTTTTATGATCATCTTCCCTATTCCCATTTAAGATTCTACAATTTACTTTCCGTCATTTATTTTCAGCTCTTTATTCCCAGCATTTACATTTTCTGCTATTTACTTTCTCGCCATTTAATTTCCTGCAACTCTCATACCAAATTCTGCTTAGCTCAGCAAGAACATTCCTCCAATTAAAGTTGCTTGACCAATCAATCCCTGTGGGATTCGACCTCACTCTTTTGTGAGTTATTACTTGACGATAATTCGGTATACTTGCCGAGGGAGATTTGTTAAGAGACAAGTTTCCGTGCATCAATATCACCACGCTTTTGAAGTGTACCAATTAGGTTGGTTTTGGCTACGCTTCAAAAGCGTGCCAATAGAGCATATACAGCCACGCTTTTGGCTCACCAAATAAAACCTTTTGCCACAATTTTAAAGCGTGGCCTATTCCTTTGTCAAATTAAAAAAAAGGAGAAAATTAGAAGGTATAAAAAGATTGATTTTTTATTAATTTACATGAATTATTTACATGCTATAATTATAATTAAAAAATTACAATTCTTTAACAACTGATAATTGAATTAGGACAAAATAAGCTTATCATTAGAACTTAGGAGATCACTAAAACTATCCAATTTGGGGCTAATTGATGATGAATCCCGAAGGAGAAGCTCCATTTACTTCACCTTTGGGTCTCCCCTATCCAGTCCAGAATATAAGAACAATCTTCCCGCTTCAAAAAATGCCCTTTACAAGAAAGTAAATGTTAATGTTGTTCCAACAAGAAATATATTCAATATTGTGTTTGTACACACATCTTCTGCACACAATCTAAACTAGTTAAGACACAGATGTTGGCTGAGGACACAAAGAATTGTTCTGTCATACCCAAGATTTGTATTTTGTGTTGATCAAATAAGAAAGGACAGGAATCTTCACATAATTACTACCTGAAGAATGTCCAAGCATATATTACCATGAACATCTACATTTGGAAGGAAGCAGGTGCTTTCAAATTTGACCTTTGGAGCCTTAAAAGAGTAATCATTGGGAAACGAAAGTGACAACTTGTAGTCAGTTCCTTCAAACACAGGTCTTTACTTCCTGTTATTGTCCCTTTCCAGCAGAATATGTTGTCGTCCTCAGGAAAAGCAAATATACCTGAATCTCTGCTTATCTGAAATTCCCATGAACACAAAGCTTCAATAATCAGTAATCTTTTTCCAAATACAAGAAAAAGATCATATATATGTAGTGGGAATATAAGCTTCTTACCATTAGCGCCATCAGTTCAGATTGCAATCTGTTCAATAACAATGGCCACAAAACATTAAGGGAGTTAGAAAGAAACAAGTACTTTAAGATCTTTTTTTAATAGGAACACAAAAGAATCAAAACTCCATTCCAAAAACTCAACCCATAAAAAAGAATGTGCTTTCTTGTTAGAATTATGTAATAAAGATGAAACAATACATCTTTAAAGGAAAAGACAGAGAACAAGAAGGAATTCATGATTTCAAATAACAGAAGTTCTCCTTTTCTAATGTTATATGGTAAGGGCTGCATCTGAAGTATGTTAGGCCGAGCATTATTAACCTGTACTTCACCCTGACTTCTATATCTAGCTGCATTAGAGAAAATATAACAAAAACATATTCCATTGATTTAAGTAAGATGTTAGACACTTCACATACAAAAATTAGCTCAACTACTAACTAAGATGTCTAAAATCAGTGCACCTGGCCCTGGTACTACTAGAGACGAAGTGCCAACACAAAATTGAACTGGTTCCAGCATCTTACTGATCACTTAATAATAAATTGTTTGTTTCAAACAGAATAGAGTTCTACATAATAGTTGAGAAGTCAATGCTCAAAGTAGTCATGTCAAAAGTGCTGAAAGTTTCACCTTAGCAAATATTACATGATTCTACATTTATGACATGTTTAAAACAAACTCCTAGAGTAGGGGAAAAAAGATAAGAAGCTTAACTATTTCATTTTTATCCATTCAAAAAACCACCAATAAGAGGAACTAAAAGATCAGGGAGTACAGAAATGATGCTTGACATTTAGATCATGCCCATAGGAATTTGATATTCCTTTCTGTTGTTCACTACAAGCTTTATTTTGCATCTATCACATGTTTCATGTACAACATAAGAACATATTTAGAGAAACTTACCATCTTCAGTTTCCTGAGTTCTCTCCTGGCCATATTTGGACAGAGATTTTAAAAACTGGTCATGCTTGTGGCCGATCCTGATAGATATTACAATAGTCCAACTCAAATCATACCTGAATATATACATGTAATTTTTTAGTTCACCTGGTCCTTATTATTTTATTTCAGTTTACATATATAGCTAAGATTTTCTTCTATTTTAAAATTATTGAAACTTATGGTTTGAGAGGTTAAATATACAAGTCAATACATTATCACAAAAGCATGCCTAGAAGATATCAATAAATTATAGAAGATTTGAGAAGAAGATGAGCAGCGCTGAGAAGAAAGGAGCAGGGGAAGAATAGGAGGAGCAGTGCCACTACAGGACAGGCAAAGCACTAGCAGTTCAGCACTACCTAGCAGCAGCGGAGCACTACCACAGCTGCAGCAGAACAAAACCAAATATCCAGAAGTTTAGAGAGAGAAAAAACCTAAATCCAAATATCATAATAGAACAAAAAACAATTTAGAATAGAAAAATCAGGAAAAAATGAAGAACCACGAAAATCAAAACAAAAAATCAAATTCAAAAACAAATAATCAGATCACTTTTCAAGAAAGCAGAATCAGTCTTGACATAACCATGCTTCACAGCCTCCTCAATGCTATCTTCTTCGGTAAGAATCACTTCATCTAACACATTCTTTTCTAAGTTATTTGCCACAAATTTGGCAGCCTTTGCACCACCGTGCCCATCGAAAATTCCAAAAAATGCCTGCATTCATCATATCCAAACAAATTTTGCTAATTAGTTTTCTCCAAATCCATTCCACCTAGGGTTACATTCATTATGGTCCTTCCCTATAATTCATGAATCCTATTAACAAATAAAAACCCTAAATTATTGACCAAACCCATCCACAAAATTAGAATAATTCATCTATGTTCAAATAAATTAAACATTCCAGAAACAAATTAAAAAGAAAAAATAAAATTTTGTTACCAGTTTTTGTTGTCCGCGTAGGTTATCATCCACAACATCACGCAGCACCGCAGCAGAGGGTGTGGGCAGAATGCCAAAGGCCAACGAGGGTTGCGTTGATGGGCAAGGGTTGAGAAACAGTAATAGAGTTCCACAGAGAGAGGGTCGGGTGCGAGGGTTAGACGAACGGCATGGGTGCGACGGTCATTGGCTTACACAAATGACGATGAAGGCGATGATGGCTGGGTTCGATGAAGATGAACGAGGGTTGAGAAAGGGTTCGACAGAGAGAGGGTTAAAATTGAAAACTAAGAAAAAAAAGTTAAGCGTAGAAAAAAATTGGGTGAGAAACTAAATTTTGGGGGAGGAAACTCTATCGGTACGTTTTTTTGTAGGGTGCCAAAATAAACAGAATATAGGCACATTTCAAAAAGGTGACCATTGAAACACAAACTAGCCACGCTTTTCAAGCGTGCCAGTTTCACTCTATGGCCACACTCTTTAAGCGTGGCAAAAAAATGGGTGGCCAAATTTTTAATCAGTGGCCACCCACTGTAAAAGCGTGCCGATTTCCCTCTATCGCCACGCTTTTCAAACGTGGCAGTAAAAAAGCGTGGCCAAATTTCAAGTAAGTGGGCACCCTCGTAAAATGTGCCGATTTCCCTCTGTGGCCACGCTTTTCAAGCGTGGCAAAAAAAGCGTGGCCAAATCACAAATCAGTGGCCACCCTCGTAGAAGTGTGGCCATAGACCACTTTTCCGGACGCTTTAAAAGCGTGGCTAGAAGAAAGTGTACCGATAGGCCTTTTTTCTTGTAGTGTTGATGCTGCAATAAAGGCCAGAAATGGTAAACTCGAATTACAAAAATTAGCCTCAATGTTTAATTTTAATATTTTGTTGGACAGTTCCATTCAGGTAGTAATAAGCAATATAACCTGGAGAAATTCAAAGACTAATTTAATAATTAAAATTTATCAAAAATTAAAATATCCGATAAATTATTCCTTTGAAAACTAATTTAGGATATTACTTTTATTAGTGAAGATAGTAAACACTAAATTTTTACCTTATGTTGTTTGTACTTTTCACGTATAGCATTCAGGGAACTGGCTTTGGTGTTGAGCTGCAAATCTACAAGTGCAAGAACAACAATTTCAAGCTCTAAGGCTTTGTCATTTGTATAGTGCTCTTGGGTTAGATTCTGCAAAATTAAAAGATGGATTTAAATAACTAAATAATAATTATTAGAACAAGGCAAGGGGAGGCCAACAAACAAAACCTAAAATATTAAACAAAGAAGGAAACAAAGACACAGGGAGCAATAACATTGGGTAAGAACTTTAGGTAGGAGTGACGCCTTCTCTTTCTATTAATTTATCCAAAATAAAGAAGAAATAGAGATACAGAGAAGTAGAGAATCAGGGAAGAAAGACTTACCAGTGCTTACGGTGCTGATTGAGGGAGAGACCACTGAGACAGAGACAGAGAGTTCTGAATCCAACGAAGGCACGCCGAAAGGGAGGGATAGAGAAGAGGACGGCAGGTCAGCTGCGATGCTGATCAGACGAAGGTGGTGATGCTCAAGACGGGGAGACAACGGAGCTCGAGGTGCAGTGAATTGTGCACTGCGGAGCTCGAGGCGCGGTGAAATGAAGATGGTGGAGCTTCAGATGCAGTTAATTGCGGGCGGCAGGAGCTTGAAGAATTGTGAATGGTGGACGCACGCTGTGTGAGACTTGAATATAGTGCGGGTGAATGAGAAAGTGATTTAGGGTTTGGGTGCGACAGAGAGAGGGTTGGGTGTGAGGGTTAGATGAACATGCATGAAGGTGAGCTTGCTGGAAATGAGGTTAGATGAAGGGTGGTGCGACGACAGCTTGCTTCAGGTTAACATTGAATTTGAGAATAATAGTAGTGAAGTGTGTATGAGCTGTTATCACTTCTAGCTAGGTTAAAAGTTAACTAAGAAAAATATTAAGTGTGGAAAAAAAGGATGGGAATTCAAATTTTGGGGTGAACTCTAACAGTACGCTTTTGCAGGGTACCTAATTAAACACAGCATATTGGTACGCTTTAAAAATGTCACCGTTAGAAGACAAATTTGCCACGCCTTTAAAACGTGCCGGTTTCTCTCTATGACTACGCTTTTAAAGCGTGACAAAAAAACGTTCTCAAATCATAAATTAGTAGCTACCCTCGTAAAAACGTACCGGTTTCTCTCTAAAAATGTGACAAAAAAATGTGGCCAAATCACAAATTAGTTGCCACTCTCATAAAAACGTGGCCATTAATCGCTTTTAGACACGCTTTTAAAGTATGACAAAAAAAAGTGTACCAATAAATTTTTTCTCTTGTAATATGGGAAAGGATTTTATATAATTAGACTTGAATTGTGTCCCCAATTTAAGTTCAAATTAATCGGTTCTATCTTATTAAACTATAAAATTTAATTTTTTAATTTTTTTAAATAATAATTAATTTATTAATTAATTATTTACTAATTACTCTGAATTTACACCTGAAATGAAACAAAACACGCATGTAGCTTTAATTAATGAGGCATATAATGCAGGCAATTGGCATTACTTAATTAAGCTATGAATGATGCATGAAACGCTAGCTTAACTAAAGCATGCATAGCGTAAATCAAATAAAGCCAATTAAAGAATGCATGCATGTGCTATTAATTCATAATGAAGCATGAAGCAAGCGTGGGGCCCATCAATATCAATGAAGCTAAATGAAGCCATATGAATAAGGCAATTACTCAAATAAAGATGTTAAAAACATCTTTTTATAAAAATTCATGTGTTAAAAGTGTATTTTATTTCTTTAGCCACACTTTAAAAAAAATAACATTTTTATAACACATCAAAATCAAACCATACATTTCATCATCTAATAGTAAAAAAGAAGCATCTTTATATGAAGATAATAATAAAATCTTCATGGTAGTATCCACCATGAATTATTGCAAGCAAGGATTAAATGAAGCATGAAGGCATTAGGAAATATGCATATATATAGTAGCGTGAAGCATTGAATAACGCCAATGTTGTACATGGAGTCACAAGCAGACGTCTTCGAGCGTGTATCCAGCCTTGGAGACGTCTCTCACGCTATATTCTTGCATGCACAAGGAATGCTTTCCAGGGACGCCCATGATGCCGTCCTTAGCTCTTCACTCGCTCAACAATGAATGCACGAGAGAGCTCAGCTTCAGGGACGTCTACAAAGGCGTCTTCACCCTAGGGACGCCCTTCACGTGCTGGACTCCTCATGCCCCCTCTCCAAGACGTCTTCGAAGGCGTCTCCATGCCCAAGACACCCTTCATGTCATCACACTCAAGAGAAGCTTGGAAGCACGGCGTCTCTTGTGGCGTCCAAACCTTCACACGTCCCTCACTATCCATCTTGTTCAAGGAAAGATTGTAGGCTCAGCATTTCTTTTGGCGTCTCTCTCTCAAGACATTATTACTCACTCCAACATGCATGCAAAGTCTCAAGCCTCATCCTCACGCTGGCGTCTTTAACTTTTCACACTTCCTTCACTTCTTGAGGCACGCCAGAGTGAAGTATGGAGAAATTGAGCTGGGACGTCGTCTTCGAAGACGTCCCTAGAGTGTCCCACGTGACCCACGTTGAAGCGTGCATAGAAAAACTTCTCAAGGACTTCGTTCACTTGTCTAAAGACGTGACTCATATGTTGATGAAACCAAGTTTGCTCCAGGAGACGTCCAAAGCCACGTTGGGCCAAAATCCAGAGAGTAAATTGGTGGCATTGAAGACGTCTCTCCTTCAAAGACGTTGCTCGCATCAAGGCCCACATCCAAGGCAATTCCTAATGCCTGAGACGTGAGACGTGACACACTTAATGAAGCCCACATCTATCACAACAATTGACGAGGCTCATCAAAATTGAAGCAAGGAAGATCTTTAATGTTAGTTAGTTTTTAATTTACATTTACTTGTAATTTGAATTTCATTTTGCATTTAGAATAGGCCATAAATAAAGGATGAGAGCACCTCATTAGGGAGCACCAGGGGAGTCTTCGGACTCTTCTCTCTTCTCACTCTCATTCTCTTCTTCTCTTCCATTTTCTTTCATACCCATTTTGTAATTTCTTTTGTTATGAGTCTCTAATTTCTAAGGGTTGAGAAAGAGAACTCTGTTACAAATTTAATGGATTAATTTTATTTCTTTCTTCATCTTCAATTCTTCTTTCATTGTTTCTTTAGAAAGAATCTTCGTTCTTTATCCCAATGATTCAATAGTCTTGAGAAAGAAATTAAATCCAACTTGAATTCCATGTGAGCTTGAGAAAGCATCATGGAATTGATGCTTGAAGATCTTTTTCCCAATTTGGTGAATTTGAGTTTGGGATTGACATATAATCAACCCATAACTTGATTCATAAAATTGTGTGACTCTAAATCAGAGACCAATCTTCATCTCTTCTCATGAGTAATTAGATTAAGAGATTAGCAATTGATCAAGTTAAGAGAAATCAAATCACCAAGAGATTGGGGTTTGATTACTTATGATTTGCGAAGAGATCAATGATTTGCATGATTGAAGAAGAGATGAAAATTATTGATCCATCTGGATCCCAATATTCTTTTTATTCTTAGTTCTTGTTATTTACTTTATGGTCATTTATATTCCTGCACTTAAATTCTTGTAATCTACTATTCTTGCAATTTACTTTCTTAGCATTTTAATTTCCAGTACTTTACTTTTATGTTCTTTACTCTCTAGTCACTTTATTGCTTTCTTTTAATTTCACGTCATTTACATTTCTTATTTGCTCATCATTTAAATGTGAACTGTCTAACTAGAATAATTAATTAACTATTACTTGCTTAATCCGTTAATCCTCGTGGGATCGACCTCCCTCATCGTGAGTTTTATTACTTGATACAACTCAGTGCACTTGCCAGTAGATCTACGGGATATTGTTTATCAAATCCATATCAACCATGTGTAGGCATGCATGCGTACGCATGACCCCTCCTTAGCGTGGTACGTGAAATCTTTCACGTTATACACTGGGTTTCAATGGCTCCTGGGTGTAGATAATTCAACCACGTCATACGTGGTGATTTCACGTACAACGTGAGGGTCTTCACTACACCAACTTGAGTAGGATCATGTGTCAATACTTCAATTTCTTGCACCAAACTTTTAGGAATGTTCATGCCTGTCACAAAAAAGATAGTAACTACATCTCCCTGTTTGATTTCATGTCAATTTTTCATGCATACACTACAAGAAAATAAGCTTTCTGTTACGCTATTAAAGCGTGCCGAAAAGTACAAAAAAAAACGTGCCAATAGCTTTTCGCCACGCTTTTTGAGCTATCGACACTCTTTTGAAAAGGTCACATCCATCAGCGTGCCGGTTGCTCTATCGCCACGCTTTTGTAGATCTATGGCACGCTTTGTTTTTTGCCACGCTTATATCTCTTGCTACGCTTTATAAGGGTACCGAAAAGTTCACATATCGCCATGCTTTTGAAGTGTGCCCAAAAAATTAGTTTTGGATACACTTCAAAAGCGTGCCGATAGAGAAAGATACGGCTACGCTTTTAAACGTACCTAGAAATGAACCTATTGCCACGCTTTTAAAGCATGGCTATATCCTTATTAAATTAAAAAAAATGATATTTACTTTTACATGCACTCTCTAATACACCCCAAAAATAATAAAAAAAATATTGACAAAAATATGTGATTGTCATTTAAAAAAATTAATAAAAATTAGTATTACATTTATAAAATTCAAACCAAATTAGCCATGTCATCTCTATACACGCAACGACAGTGTACATAAAATTTACAAACATAAACAAAAATGAATTTTTAGGAAGAGAATTAAGAATGTCATTGAATCACCCCAAGCTTGTACTAGGCCTTCCTCGGATAAAGCAACCACATGGAAAGCTCCACAATACACTTCACGAATAATCTGCATGTATAATCATATGAAAAACGAAAAAACAAACAGTAAGCAAATTATAAAATAATTTGCCATGATATTAAAGAAAGGAATCATAAAAAATATATAAGATTTGTAATAAGGGTGTGTCACATCTTGATCTTGAAATATGTAACATGCACAAGTTGATCACATGCAATTCGCCACCACTATTCCTGAGAGATAATTCTAAAGATATGCATATAAATTTCTCAGTTCAACCATTTTGTATAATTTTATAACAATATCTGGAATATCTTAGAATAAGTTGCAAATAGATAGTAACCATAGCATCCTAGCACGGAAGGAAAGCAACGTGACATACCTATTCTGGAAATAAATAGGGTATGAAATGTCCAAGTGTAGGCCAATTGCAACAGCAATACATAACAAAGGCTCAAGCATCTCTCTATTAATATCCGAAATAAAAATAAGTTTGTATCAAAATCACCAAGACCAATTTATCCCCAACTTCTATCAATCTTTCAATATCCCAAAAAAAACACAACCAATAATACAACAGGAAAACAAGTGGATTCTTATCAAGCGGTCACCGAATTCATACTTAATTAACAAATAATAAAATAAGTGGTTTTTTATTAAGTGAGGATGATGAAATTAATGATAATTCCTTTTATTTTCAAAACCCTTTGATAAACAAAAAAGGCTTGAATATCTAAATAAACACGTTAAAAAGCTTTATGACAATATATTAAAAACATGATTCCTGTTTGTCTAAGCTAATGCTTAAAATAGTTTTGTATAGATAATTGGAGCAGTGTGTTTAATGCCACTTACCCAAAGTGCTGGTAAGGCACATAACCTTCTCCATGGCCCTCCATCAGCACCTCTCATCTCCAAATACCTCTTCAGCCTGACCTGAAAGGAATAATGGTAAAAACAGTAGCATAACTAGAAAATGCTTTAAAACCATTGCAAAAGCAACAAATACTAACTAAATAGAGAAATAAAAAAGTTCAAAAGTTCAAAATTATTACTACCAATACAAGAGCTTTATTTGTCATGAATTGAACTGATTAATTTTCTTTCAGAAGATATTCATTTTACCATCTTCAAATCAGCATTGCTCAAGGATAAATCAGCTCAACGATCGTCACACATCTCACCTGTACAGTACATGTTCTGAACATTATGCCAAGACCAAGGAACCAACTTTGGTATAAAAGCAAGTAATTAAAGCACTAAACATAAGAAAGAAGAATGGTCACTGTTCAATTACTATATCAAATAGGCCCAACTATTTTGCCTCCCTTAATATGAATTGCTAAGCTATGAAGAAAAGGCGGGTTATCAATGGTGATTAAGGAATCAATTAGTAATCTCTCGTATAAAGATATTTCAAAAATAAAAGCTTATATGCCCTGAAACTTGAACTAGTAAGGTAAAAGTCATTCTAGCATGTTACACAATGTGAGGTTATGGTGGAACAAGTATATACATTTCCAAATCCACTCACCCAAACAACAACAACCCCCCACCCACACACACACAAAAAAGGAAAAAGAAAAAAAAAACCATGTGCAAATTAAGTTACGAAGCCATGTGGGCAAATTCCCCTAAACAAAAATAGCAGTTTACATGTTTGAGTCTACATGAATTAAGGTTGTTTCAGTAATTTCATTGCTCAATAAGTTAATGAATATATGCAGCTGCAAAATACGACAGTTATTATATACTAATTACAAAAATGAATAAACCCTACCAAACTCATTGACAAGTTGACTATGACAGACCCAGGCCATTCCATTACATAAATTAGCTGGGTCGTTCATGTGCTCAAAAATGTCATCACAGGAAGGTTTTCATTCTAGAGAAAGCTGAGAAAGTTTTGCATTTTCATCCAGTTCATGCACTTAAAAAGATGGGGAGAAAGAGAAACTACATTTGGCATTATAGGTATGTCTTTGATTCCCCACTTTGGCTGGAAGCCCATCCCCAAAAATCCAATGCCCATTTCCTCTGCAACAGCTTTAACCTAGACATACAAGTTTTCAAAAATAATTAACAGACCTGAAAGAAATATCGAGGTCACTTACCTGATTACAAGAAAATCAAACACAATGAACTAAACAAAACAGGTGGCTGTCAATTATGTTACAATAAAAACAATGCATAGTTAAGATGACAACATCCAAAAAAATATCAGGCCAATTTCTCCAATGAAATAACAGCAGATTACTTTAGATGTATCCCATAACAAGAATGCACAATTAACCTGATATTGGTGTGAATTAACTTCAGCATAAGTCTGATGCAAGGTTTCAAGAGGGGCTCCACTAAGCTCAAACTGACCACCTGGCTCCAATGATATGTTCTGCTTCCCCTGATTCACAAACAGCAAACCAAAGCATAGCATCAAGTCTCCAACAATAAAGAAAAACATTGGGTTGAATGCTTGAATGGATAGCCATCTTAACAAACAAATTACATTTTAAATCTCCCAAAGAGAGAAAAAAAAAGAAAAAAAGAAAGGATAGAAGTTTAACATTCTCATTCGCTCAAATAATAGCTTACTTGTTTGAGTCCAATAATTTTATCACCTTCCATTATTTTATCCCACTCAAATCTCTCAGCAATGCCATTCAACAACTCTGCTATTTGCTCGTACTTCATTGGACGCAAGCTTCCAAACTCAAAGCCGAACTTCTCATGTTCAGTACCTATCCTGCAAGACTACACGAATAAATGCTCTCCGATAAAAACACAAACCACTTATCCCATAAGGCTGTAACATACGGTTCACGTTTGGTAACATCAAGAACTAAAGAAACTTAGTAAGGTGCCATAAAAATTGAAAAATGACCAGTTGGGACACAGCCTTCTAATCCCTACAAGTGAAGAGGCTATTTTCATGATTTGAACATGCGACATTCCGGCCACAATGCAGTAACCTTACCATAGCACTAACGCTCTACAACCACAGTCCACAAAGAAAAAAAGAACAACCTAATATGGCTACTCAAAAAAGAACTACCAATAGCATCAAGTTTAAACATACAAAGTATGATCAAGACTATAGAAAATTAAAATTAAGGAAATACTTTCGCCAGAAAAGAGTAACTTCATATAGGTTAATAAGAATTCCAAAGCTAGAAGATAGCTTAAGTAGGAAATAAAGATGGAATCATATCTCTGCAGAGACATGCCCAAAATAAAGTTACGAAGCAAAATAAAAAAAAGGGTAATTTTCCAAAGTGATTAACTCCATCAAAGGCAGCAAAGTAATGCATTTCATGTTAGGCCTGTGCATCTCTGTATGGTGATGGTGGTCATTTATAAGGTGCTTCTTTCCAAAGTCAATTTCTATCTACAAACTCTGCTGGTAAGTTTAGATAAAAAAAACGCGCTTCCGAGGCCCTCTTTCCTAGCACGCTTGCGAGAAGAGCATCCATTATTGTCTGAGCTCCCTGATCCGGAAGGCTTATCGAGTTCTACTATTACACCTATGCTTGCAACATATATACAATAATCCTTTTTCACTAAGTACCATTTCTGATGAGCATCCACGAAGTCAAACTGAAGAAAAGATATATAAGAATATTCATAACACAATATAACACAATGAAGTTCAAAACATTAAATAGCTAGTCAGGTTGGCACAACATTTTGTATGCTAAAACATTTTCTTCCATAGTAAATTGAAAGAAATGTATTCAATTATCTGCAAACGTTATGCACATCACACTTCTCAATTTGCCGGAAACAAAATTTTTATGTAAACTCAACTACTATATATTAACTTCCTCATTGATTCTCATCATTACTCTTATTACGATTATCATTTTTCTCTAAACTAAAGGACACAAAGGAATCTTTTTAAAAAACAAAATAAAAAAAATTGTAAAGGAAACTTGAAGAACCAAAGGAATCAAAGACACAGGAAGCAATAACATTGTTGCACAAATGTTCACTTTCAGCGAATTAGCTGCTACTACAAAGAACTTCAGCCAGGAGTGCCTCATTGGGGAAGGTGGATTTGGTAGGGTTTATAGAGGACATACTAAATGCAAAGGAGTGACACCTTCTCTTTCTATTAATTAGTCCAAAATAGAGAAGAAATAGAGACAGAGAAATAGAGAATTAGGGAAGAAAGACTTACCAGTGCTTGCGGAGCCGATTGAGGGAGAGACCACTAAGACAGAGATAGAGGGTTCCGAATCTAACAAGGGTTTGCAAGATAGAGACCACTGAGGTAGTAGAAGGGCATGCCGATGCCTGGGCACGCCAATGCTTGCAAGGGATAGAGAAGAGGACGATGGGTCGGCTGCGACGCTGCTCATACGAAGGCGGTGATGCTCGAGACGGAGAGACAATGGAGCTTGAGGCGCAGTAAATCGTGCACCGCAGATCTCGAGGTGCAGTGAAATGAAGATGACAGAGCTCCAGGCGCAGTTAATCGTGGACGGCAGGAGTAGTGATGAGAGTGGTGAATGAGAAAGTGATTTAGGGTTCGGGTACAACAGAGAGAAGGTTGGGTGTGAGGGTTAGATGAAGGGCTAGGTGTGAGAGTTAGATGAACATGAAGCCGAGCTTGCTGGGTGCGAGGGTCATCGCGATTGACTTGGTGTGATGGCAGCTTGCTTCTAGGTTAAAAGTGAATTTGGGAAGAACAGTGAAGTGTATGAGCTGTTATTAGATCACTTCTAGTTAGGTTAAAAGTTAACTTAGAAAAAGCTTAAGTGCGGAAAAAAAGGGTGGGAAATCAAATATTGGGGTGAGCTCTATTGGTACGCTTATGCAGGGTGCCTAATTAAACACATCATATCGACATGCTTTAAAAATGTCACCGTTAGAAGATAAATTAGCCACGCTTTTAAAGTGTGCCAGTTTCTTTCTATGGCCACGCTTTTAAAGCGTGGCAAAAAAAGCGTGGTCAAAGTACAAATTAGTAGCCACCCTTGTAAAAGCGTGTTGGTTTCTCTCTAAAAAGCGTGACAAAAAAAAACGTGGCCAAATCACAGATTAGCTGCCACCCTTATAAAAGCGTGCCCATTGACCATTTTTTGCCATGCTTTAAAAGCGTTGCAAGAAAAAAGTGTGCCGATAGGCCTTTTTTCTTGTAGTGATATTCTGAAAGAGGTTAAAAGTAAAAACTAAGTAATTAAAGGACATAAAAGCAAAGGATACTAAACGTTGGGTTGACTCCCAACAAGCGCTTCTTTAACGTCACTAGCTTGATGGTTGTTCCTTGTTAAGGTGGAGGTTGATAGTGCTTCACCTCTTCCTCTCTTGTAACATCCTACCACGTAGAGCTTTACGCTTAAGTCGTAAAACAGGGGTGATATGGCATTATGACCTCTAAAATTTAAATATATATACATATTACCGTAGAAAGAATATAATATACGAGGAGCTTTAAAAAATGGATAAAACAAAAATCACAAAAAATAAAAAGCCAACGCTCAGAAAAAACGTAACTTGCATACAGAGAAAGCTATGGTTCCTAAACCTATACATATATAAAGTAAGAACAGAGGATCAAGAATACACAATAACAAGCTCCTAACTCAGCCTGCGAAGCTAAGGTAGGTTGGAGAATATTTACATACATAGTATACAGCCTTTAACCCAAAAAGAAATACATGTTTAAAAACCCTAGTTCTCCATAAACCTCTAAGACGTGGGCGGGGGATGTCTCCCTGCTCCCCATCCCCGCCCTCAGATTTTGTCCCCGTCCCCGCCCCGATCCCCGCCATGGGGAGATAATTGCCCCCATCCCCATTCCCCGCGTTTCCCGTGTTCCCCGCGGGTCCACATTCTCCATCTCTTTATATTAAACATTTATATGAATATTACAATAAAAAAATTAACAGAATATAAAAATACGACGACGATGATGCGCAGCGAAGAGATGGTGGAGCAGTGGGATGCAACGCAGCGAGCAGCGAAGAGGCGAAAGCAGATACGCAAATGCAGGAGTGGAGAGGGGAAAGACACCGCGCCTGAAGAGAGAGAACGACGCGGTGGCGAGTGGCGCAGGAGTGGCCGGTGGCAAGAGTGGCGACCGATGATGGTGAATGAGATAGTAGAGTAGAGTAGATGGCGCAGGCACGCAGCAAGGTGAGAAGGGAAGAATGACTGAATGGGATAGTAGTACTGTAGTAGACGGCGCAAAGTGAGAAAGGAAGAATGAGAATATGAGATACTGATAATAGGGTTAGGGGACTTAGGGTTTTTTAATGGGTAAAATTACTAAAATACCCCCTATATTAGTAATAAAGTAAGGGTATTTAGGTAACTTTAAAAATTCAGGGAATTTCGGGGATGGGGGCGGGGATCCCCGCTCAGGTCCCCGCGCCTGTCTCGAGAGAATTTTGTTCTCCATCCCCATCCCCACGGAAAAAATTATCCATCATCGGGGCCCCATTCGGGGCGGTTCCCACGGGGATCCCCGTCTCCTGGGGATTTTTGACACCCCTAGAATATTCGTATGGAATGAGAACCGGGGGTTCTCAGCGTGGTAAAGGTGCCACGCACAATAATATTCCATGGGAAGAACCCAAGCTGACATGGGAGAGACAACACCCCAAGCTCAATAATATTCCATGGAAAGAATCCCAAGCTGATATGGGGGAGACAACACCCTAAGCTCAATATTATATATATATAATGATTCATAGCTCATCTCAACATTCTCAATTATTTAAGCTCATCAATTGTCTCATATACTGCTTTCATCATCTTTATCAATCAAATACCATTTTCTCTAACCACATATTACCTTTTAAAAATCTTTCTTCATTTCTAAGTTACCACCATTTCCTAACTTCATCCTATTACTGGGCTTACTAACAAGATCTAGGGCCAAATGAATGAAAATATAGATTTAGAAGTTCGAAATTTAGCTTTAAAATATAAAACTTTGATTTGCTGAAATAGGGGCCACGTGTATGCGTGGGTGTGCGAATTCCCATGCTCGCGTATGCAAGCACCCTGCTCGCATACGCTAGAATCCCACCCCGAAAGAGTTGGTCGCGTCGCGTGCAGTTGGTCGTGTACGCAACCCCTTAAAAATCATTGTTCGCGTATACAAACACACTGGTCGCATACGCAAGCTGCCAAACCCGAAGAATTTGGTCGCGTCGCATACAGTGGTCGCATACGCAAGCTGTGCAGAATTAGCAAAATACTGAATGCTGCAGAATTTTCAATTTTTTCCTCTGAACTTCCGACGCGCATAACTTTTTCGTTTTAAAATATTTTTCATCTGTTCTTCAAACAGCGTAAACTTCACAGAACCAATTTTCATGTGAAACAAATTTGAAACCATTTGGGGGTTCTGAAGCCAAGTTATGGTCCGCCGAAATTTGGCCAAAAATTGATTTTACACAAAAGACTTCAAACCTCAATTTTCTTTGAAACCAAACTCATATCCACATTTTTAAAACTATATTCATCACAATAACATGTCTCAACACACCAACATAGCACTACATTCTTCACATCATACCACCTTCAACCATACTTCATATTTACACAATTACAATCTAGTTTCCTCATTTACATCAACAATATTATCAACTCGTTACTCAATAGATATAATCATATCATCACCTCTTTCATCACCAACTCATCAATTAACATACTATTATCAACATAAACAACAATCATCCAACACATACTCATCAATTCACATCATTCTTCATCAAAGGTGCTAAGCATTGAATATTTTCATGCATTCCAACCTATCCTATGGTCATCTAGCCTAAGTTTTCACAGAATATTATATATTAAATATGTGAAACCTAAACCATATCTTGGCCAATTTCCATGTATTATCTAAGACAACCCATAAGGCAAGCTCATAAGCCTTCATCACCATAATTCCCAAGCTTTCAATCAAGCCTCCAATGACCACAAATCAAACTCCAACATATTCAATGGCAAACAATAAAATGACCGCTAGGAGCAAGCAATGATTAGGGAGGTCAGACATTATTAAAAGCTCAAAGAGTTGTTTCCCTAGTCATATGCTTGTGGTGTTCTTGTGTCAAGTAATCCTTGAGACAAAACATTTAGAGTCGAGATCAATTGCAATTAACAGAGTATGCCAAAGGCTTTGAGCACCACTGTCTGGGAGTAGCTGAAAGAAAAATCAAAACTTCAAAAGAGTTCCCCAGTTAAGTGCTTGTGGTGTTTCTGTGTCAAGTGATGCTTGAGACAAAACATTTAAAGTTACGGCTAGGCTCAAGGTGCAAAGCACCAAAGAAAAGAGAATCAAAGAAAAATTGTTGTGTTCAAGGGTTAAATTGAGTTACAAAATATCAGAGAATTCATAATATTATCCTGATTCTAATTCCAAATGATAATGACATCCTTCTAATTCAAAGGAGAGTGAGATGCCAAAACTATTCATGATTGCAGTTGTAAACCCCACTATAAGAAGAGATATGAGCTTAATCGAACTCTCATTCTCATGCAAATTCAGATTCTAAGCCTATATTAGTTTGGTTGCTTGAGGACAAGCAACAATTCAAGTTTGGTGTTGTGATGTGTGAGCATCTTTCCTATCTTTTCCTAGTGAATTTGCATTCAATTTGTTGAGTTTAATCAAGAATTAATTATTTTTTAGCCACTATGGATGCTACTTTGAGTCATGTGCAATTCTATTTATTTCAGGAAGCATTTGGTTGGATTTGATGAAGCTTCCGCAGAAAAAGAGAAGAAGACTATATAGGGCAGGAATGGCTTAGAAGATGGAGAGGAAGCTTGCACATATGGAAGGAGCATAAGAATTAAAGGAGATGACCAGCGAGGGCGACACGTGCACGTACCTGATGTGTGTGCATGATTTGGAGATTTGCACAGCGATGCATGCGTGTACCTGACGCGTACACGTGACACGCGAAGAAGACCATCGACACGTACGCATGACTGACGCGTACGCGTGACATGCGCTACATGCAGAAAACGCAGAAAATGCTGATTATTTAATTAATTCTGATTTAAACTTTACTTTTATTTTAAAATAAGAAAAGATATTATTTTAGTTTTAGAAAATAGATTTTAAATTAATTAGGATTAGATATAAAAGAGAAAAGAAACTTCTCTTCGGGGGATTCCAACATTATTCCACCTCAGCCCAATTTACAGTTTACCAGAATCTTAGTTTTCACTCTTTTCCATGAGCAACTAAACCTCCACTATTAAGGTTAGGAGCTCTGTCTATTGTATGGATTGATACTATTATTTTTCTATTTTAATTCATGTACTGATTTATATTTCAAGGATTGTTTTTATTCTTTATCTTATGAATTTGGGTAGAACGGAAGTATGACCCTCTTTCTAATTGAGTTCTTGTATAACTTGGAAAAGCTCTTTACTTGAACAACAGCTTGAAAACAATTTCTCCTAAATTCTAATTATCTAGACTTAACGGGATACGTGACATATAATCCTCTTATATTTGGATAATTAGGATTTTTGTGGCATAATAACTAGAATTAAACTTCACCCGCTAATTGGAATTAATTGACCAAGGAATTGGCGGTTGATGAAAGTTAAAGGAGACTAGAAAGGTCTAAGGAATTAGGGTCTAGTCACGTATAGTTTGCCATGAATAAAATCCTGCATAATTAAAATAAATTAATAAGAAAAGTCAATCCGGAAAATAGATAACTCTGAAGCCTTAACTGCCTTCTCCATATTGTTTTTCCAACTTATTTATTGCCTGTCTTCTGATATTCTGAGTTTCGTGTTTAATACTTTTTGAACTCTCAAACACCATTTTCTGTTTGCCTAACTAAGCCAATCACTTGACCATTGTTGCTTGATCTATCAATCCTCGTGGGATCGATCCTCACTCACCTGAGGTATTACTTAGTACGACCCGGTACACTTGCCGGTTAGTTTGTGGTTATAAATTCTGCACTAAGTTTTTGGCATTGTTTCCGGGGATTTATTGTGATTGACAACTACTAGTTGTTTGATTTCTTAGATTAGGCGTTTTTGCTTTAATTTCATTTAACTTATTTCTTTAAATTTTCAAAAAAAAATATATTTTGATTTATTTTATTTAAATTTTTTTCTTTTATCTTAATTTTTGAAATTAAGTTAGTTATTTTATTTATTGAGTTTAAATTTCTTTTATGTTCTTTCTTCTTTGCTTCCTGTTTACCACATGGTGTGTTTAATTTTGTTTGGTATTTTTTGCTAAGAAAAAATAATGGAGAGAGATCACATGGGTTACTACTCACACCCAAGTAGTGATTCATATTATTATGGATGGAAGAACTATCCGAATTTCGGTTGGCAAAGTCAAAACCAAAGAAACTTCAGTGCTCCATGTTCCAACTATCAAGAACCACCATCTCCATATTCATATCAAGAACCACCACCTCTCTATTCATATCAAGAACCATCATCTTTCTACCCATATCAAGAGTCACCATTTACCTATTCATACCAAGAACCATCCCCTTTTTACACTTATCAAGAATCATCATCTCTTTCTTATTCATATCAAGAGCTACCATCTCCTTATTCATATCAAGAACCATCAGATCTTGAGCTTCTCATGAAAGAATTCATACAGGATATAAAGACGAGTGTCAAAAATGTAGAGAAATATGTGCAGTTGATTATCAAGTCCCAGGAAGAGGAACAAGCAAATTCCTTCCCAAGAGATATAATGCAAGATCCTATAGAAGAAAGTGAGAAAATCAATCAAAGGAGTTTATACTCCAGTGAATTAGAGAACTTTTCACCCTCACACATGGAAGAAGAGGAAGATGCAAAAATAAAGGAGGAAGATGCACCAACAAAGAAGGAAGATGCACAAACAAAGGAGGTTGCAAGGGATGAAAACAATTATGGTAATCTACACTTCAATGAAGTAGAGAGTGGCATAGAGGGTGAGTTTATTGAACCACCAATTCAAGAAGAGGAAAGCACTGAAAAGGGGATTGTGACCAAGAAGTGAAGGCAAAAATTTTGAAATCAAAGAAGTGAAGGCAACCAAGGAAAGCACTGAAAAAGGGGATTGTGACCAAGAAACAGAAGAAAATATCTATGAAGAAGAAAAGGTCAGCAAAAAACAATCCAACCTCTACCCCAACAAGCAAGATTAATCAAGCTAATCACAATAAAAGAAAGCTTGTTAGGAGGACTTTATATCAGAGGGCACTAATTTTCACCTCCCCCCCCCCTTGGAAACATTCCTTTTAACCAACTTAAAGAAGAGGAAGAAAATTCAACAATCAAGTGTCAAGCTAGTGACGTTAAAGAAGCGCTTGTCGGGAGGCAACCCGATAATTTTGTATCCTTAGTTATTTTTCGTAGTAGTGATTTTCTTTTTTATTTGATTTTTTTATTGAGTTTTTACTATTTTTCTTTCGTTTTACGCGTGTTCTGATCATGCAGCTATTTTAGAACAGGAACCAAACACTTAAAAAAAAAAAGAGAGCACACGACGCGCAAGCGTCGCTGATGCATACACGTACGCGTCATATGTGAGTGCGAGAAAAATAAAAATTGAACAGAGAGTTAGGCAGGAGTGGTGCTGGTGGCGTGCCTTGCGCACAAGCGAGTCCACGCGTATGCGTCATTCACGCGTGTGCGTCGTTTGTGCTTTTCGCCACCCACGCGTGCGTATGACCCAGAAAATCGGCGTCAACGAGTGTTTGGGCAGATAGTTGTGCTGGCTAGGGGCTAGAACTGTGCTAGAGGGACAAAATTGATCACGCGTACGTGTCCCAGACGTGTGCACGTACTTTGCATAAATGGCAATCCACGCGTGCACGTTCATGACTCGCACACGTCGTATGAGAATTTTGGTTCCCAGGCCACACGGATAGAGAGTTGTGCGTGCACGCGGCCGCCTTCGCGCGATTCGCACAAACCAAGGGCTAGAACCACCACTTCTCCTAATCTTTTGCTTGCCTCAAAATTGTTTGATTCCTCAATCCTTCTTTTCAAAGAACTTTCATGTGTGCATTTTTTTGAACATTGAGTGCAAACAAGTTTTGAAGAGAAAAATGTTGTGAATGATCAAGCATCTTGCTTATTGAATTACAGAAAAACTATGCTATGCAGACAGATAATCAGGGAAACTAAACCACTCTCAATCATAGCAGTGTTTGATGTAAGATAATCACTTAACAATACAACCTTTTGGAGTTCGCCTGCCTTACTCCTCATCATCATCATCACTGATCCACACATTCCTCTTTTATTTCTTTGGTTGATAATGCTTAATCCTTCCAAAAACTTGTATGGACCTCTGCAATGATATTGAAAGTTGCTTGTTCCCCAAGCACTTAGAAACAATGATTAGCATGCATGATTTATTTATGGGCTTTTGTACTTACTTTGGTGTGGGAACACCAAACTTAGTACCTTGCCAATGGTTCTCATACATCAGATTAACCATATGTAAAACTCTTTTTTTTTTTTTTTTTCAAAAGTGACAAAACTGAAAACTAAAGAATAGCAAAATAGTTGACTAGTTTATCTAACTGCTTGAAGCTAGCATTATGCAGAAGGTGAGAATATATTTTATGATGAAATTTTGGTGGAACACCAAACTTAGAATCCTTCATTCTCCCTTAGATTGTTTTGGCGTGCAACACCAAACTTAGCTTCTTGCAATATAGATAAAACTAAGTAACCTTTTTATTGAAATAGCTATGAAAAAAAAGTTACCTCAGGTTGGGTTGCCTCCCAACAAGCGCTCTTTTATTGTCACTAGCTTGACATCTTGCTCTTTGATTATGGAGGCTGGAAATCATAATGCCTCAGTTTTTCTCCTCTTGCTGTAGGACTCCTTTCCTCCATGACCTGCACAATCACAAACAATCCAAATGAAAATTGGATATTCTCATGCCAGAATGTAGTCAGAGGATTAGTTGACACCATGTGTCAAACAGTTGGTAAACTTGAGAGATTAATGAACGAAAATCACTTCTCTCGTTTACTTATCAAGCTATGAGAATCATATTCAGCAAGATAAACCAAGAAAACTTCACTCTATTGCTAAAGTGAGGTTTCAATTAGCTTAGGCAAAAATTCAAACAGTTAGTGGGTTTATTGAAAATTAGAGGACAGAAAAGAAAAAGTGCTTGATCTAGATCACCACCTCACTTAATCATTATCAATCTAATCAATCCCCGGCAACGGCGCCAAAAACTTGATGAGTATTTTGGTGGAACAATGAATTTCTCAAAAAACACACAAATCTAACCGGCAAGTGTACCGGGTCGTATCAAGTAATAAAAACTCACGGGAAGCTATGCTTAAAATCATGAGATATTCATTCTTTCATAATATGTGACAATTATAGTATAAAACCTCATGAAATAGCATGAATTCATACATGGTTGATTAAATCAAAGGAAACATGAAAATCTACCTAATTGGCTTACTTGTAGCTCAAGAAAATGCATAATTCTAATGAAAACAAAAGAAAATGACTAGTTAAAATAGGCTAAGATGACTTGTCATCAGGCACGCGCGTCACTTTCAAAATCGGGCGACCCACGCATACGCATGCTGTATGCGCACGTGTCGCATGCGCCGCACAACTCCACTAGTGCGCCGCCCAGTTTTGATTTTCATTCTCTCTCCCTCCCAAATCCTAATTATCTCTTGTTATTTTATCCTTTTATTCTTCTTTCATCATACTATTTGTTTTTGTTTTCAGTGCTTCTTTGCTTGAAGACAAGCAAACCTTTAAGTTTGGTGTTGTTGCTTCACTTATGGCTTTTCTGTTTATTTTTATGGTACCAAAGGGAGGCGAATCACCTTTACTAAGGAGCACAGCCTGAAGAATAAAACGGCCACTAGGATAACTGAGGTGGTTGAGTTCCTTTCATTCTATATTCTTTTCCGCTCTTACTATGTTATGTTCCGATTTTCTGCTATTTTGTCTCGTTTAGTGCATGATCCTTTATTAGATAAATTCCTAGGTTCTAGTTTAGTTCTACTATTTTAAAATTTTATGTTATTTGCTTTAATGTTGAAAGGTGCTTCATTTATTGCCCATTGAGCTTGAAATCAAAAAGAAAGAAGAAAAGATGTAGTGCATGAGAAATTGAGTTTAATTTTTAGAGTAGTCTCATTCATTCAAATGTGGTAGTATTTTCTGTGGCTCTGAATGCATGACATGAACAGTGCATATTTAAATTTGAACCAAAGAATGTTGATGTACAAGGAACAAGGATTTAGAGAATTATTACGACTTCTCTGAAATAAACAAAAATTTAATCCTTGAAGCAAAAGATAAAAAAAGGATACAAAAGTAAGGTTCTCTTGAGTGTAATTCACATTACCACACATACATTTATCCAAGACATAATACCCAATACACAAATTCATGAAATTGACTAGGGTTAACGATCCTTACTGTACCCACGGACCAAATGAACCAAGCCCAGCAAGCCCCTCAAGCTAAATCGAACCTAGAGTACTAAAATCAATGACATCTCAACATGAATACTCAAGATTTTTGAAAATCAAAGGGGTAGTTATGAAATTGTTCTGATAGTTTCATAGAGCTTGACGCGGTGGTCGCGTGGCTGCAAACGGTGCGGCAATCGAAGCTCGAAGTGATGAGATATGGTTCTTTGAAATGGAGGTTAGGGTGTGGAATCCTTCTCCCTCACCTTGAGCATTGTTCAGTGTCTTTTAGCTGAAGAGAAGAAGAAGAGTGTTTCTTCTTTTAAGTGTCTAGACTGATTGGTTGGGCCTTGGGTCCATTTTGGGTCCGATTCAACCGGTTTTGCCTGTTTGGCCCAACCTTAGGCTAAATTCTTTGAAATTAGTGTCAAAATTCTCATTTTTTTCTTTGTTAAAATTTAATTTATGGACTAATTATTCGCTAATTTTAGGGGGTTTACACCTCTTACCTTGAATTTTCTCCCTCTGTCTTCATATGTTAGCTCACGATGTTCAAAGGAAAGAACATTACCCATTGTGTATGGCAATAGTGGGTGGTGAGATAACACTACTTTGTCCCCTGGTAAAAAGTCGTCAGTAGAAATTTTCTTGTTTCTCTACCCTGTAGGTACTTTTTTCTTAGGAGCTTCTTCCTTATTTGGTGCATACCCAACACCAAACTTAGTGTATTATGTCAGGAGGTTTGTTGACTGCAAAGGGAGGTTTTGGTTGCAAAATTTTTGAGGCTTTAGTTGAGTGTTCAACTTGTTGCACCTTCTCTTTCTCTACTTTTCTACTCAAGTATGAGGAATGTACTACTTGGGGTGATTCATTTGGTGCTACCTTCAAATTTGGATTCTTGGCTTCAACCTTCATACAATCCTCCTCCTCTTTTACATGATTCATGGTCTTGAAATCATAAAAAGTTTGATTCTCATCATGCACCCTCAACATTAATTCACCCTTTTCAACATCAATAAGGGCTCTTCTAGTGGTTAGAAAAGGTCTCCCTAGAATGATTGAGGCATGCTTATCTTCCTCCGTATGAAGAATAACAAAATCCACTGGGAGGAAGAATTTTCCCACTTTGATTAAGACATTTTCAACTATTCCATGTGCAAGCTTCATTAATTTGTCTGCAATTATAGAGCTATGTTTGTGGGTTTCAACTCTTGAATTTATAACCTCTTGATCACAGATAAAGGCATTAGATTAATACTTGCCCCCAAATCACATAAATCTCTTTCAATGATAATGCTGCCAATAGTGCAAAGAATTTGAAAGCTCCCCGGATTTTTCTTCTTTTTTGGCAAGTTCCATTGAATAATTGCACTGCACTCTTTAGTCATCACCACTGTTTGGCCACCCTTTAAAGATTTCTTCTTGGACAACAATTCCTTCATGAATTTTGTATACAAGGGCATTTGTTCAAGAGCTTCTATGAATGGAATTTTGATGTGCAAAGTCTTGAATTTCTCCAAGAATTTGGAATAATGCTTTTCCTTGTTTTCCCCTTGGAGCTTTTGAGGATATGGAATTTTTGGCTTGTAATTAGGCACTAGAATTCTCTCTTTTGGTGGAGCTTTTGTAATTTGAATTGGTTGCTGGAGGGTAGGCTACACGTGCTCCACTTAAAGATTAGTATCCCCTGGGGCCTCTGGCTTTAGTTTTTCCATCCAAAATTTGGATGATTTCTCCATCCAGGATTATAGATTTTGGAGAAAGGGTCATTCTGAGGTGTCTTGAAGGGTTGCCCATGTAATTCACTTGCTCTAGAGAAGATTGTCCATACTGAATGCTTTCACATTAAGAGAATCCATTACTTACACCATAGAAATTATTTTGAGAACTCACAGCCGAGACTTGCATTTCTCCTAGGTGTTGAGTAATTGCTTTGATTTGTTGGGATATAACTTTATTCTGAGCCAAAAGAGTATCCGAAGCATCTAAATCCTTGACTCCTTTCTTCATTGATCTTTCAGAAGAGTTGAGATATTGATTGTTGGCCACCATCTCAATCAATTCTTGTGCTTCCTCAGTGGTTTTCTTCATATGCAAAGATCCTCCAGTTGAGTTAACCAGTCCAACCTGTGTGGCGAGGGTGATCCTATCATAAAATATCTGAAGCTAGACCCAGTCAGAGAACATATCTTGAGGGCACTTTCTAAGCATCTCCTTATACCTCTCCCAAGCTTCATAGAGGGACTTTCCTTCATGTTTTCTGAAGATCTGAATGTCAGTTCTGAGCTTAGTCACCTCTAAAGCAGGAAAAACTTGTTTAGGAACTGCTTAACCCTATCCATTACAGCTAAAGGGAAGAGCAGTAGACGATAAACCTCAGCCGAGACGCCATTTGTCTTGACAGTATCACAGATTTGCAAAAAATTAGAGATGAATAAATTGGGATCTTCTTGCGGGCTTCCACTAAATTGACAATTTTGTTGAACCAGTATAACAAGCTGCAGTTTTAGTTCAAAATTGTTGGCTCGAACAGTAGGTGTAATAATGCTACTTCCACAACTCGCTGGATTAGGATTAGTGTAAGATCCGAGAGTTCTCCTGAGTGGAGGGTCATTGGCATTGTTGTTATCTGCCATGTCTTGTCCAAAAAATCCTTCTTCGACCACTTCTTCAATCTCTTCTTCAACTATTTGATTTCTAGCTTGTTTCCACTATCGCTAATACGAATTTTACAAACAACAATATCCACATAACTATCGGCAAGTGCACCGGGTTGTATCAAGTAATAAACTCACGGTAAGTGAGGTCGATCCCAAGAAGATTAACGGATTAAGAAAACAATAGTTAATTGATTTTTCTAGTTAGACGTTCATATTTGAGTGATGAGCAAACAAGAAATGTAAATGAAATAAAATTAAATAAAAGTAATAATGAACAAGAAGGTAAATCACGAAAATATAAGGTGCTGGAAATTAAATTGCAAGAATGTAAGTTGCTGAAAAATAAATGACAAGAATTGAGAATGAAAAGAACATTGAGATCAAGAGATGTTGCATTCTCAGGATCAATGATAAACCACTATTTTATGATTCATCTTGTGCTCAATTGAGTGTTTTTATCAATTCTTCACCCACTTATTCATATAATTTGCATGGTTTTACAAATCCTTCCTTATTCTGTGATATATGTAAAAACATGTTTCCTATGCCTTAAAAATATTAATTTCAATTATCCTTTATTACCATTCAATGCCGTGATCTGTGTTTTAACTATTTTCAGGCTTCATAGGGCAGGAATGGCTTAGAGGACAGAAAGGAAACATGAAAAAATGGAAGGAACACACAAAATGAGTTTTGAAGAAAATGGCAGCGATGCGCACGCATGGACGACGCGGACGCGTGCCTGGCACAGAGCACAAACGACGCGTACGCGTGACTGACGCGTACGCATGGCAAGGAAAATATCCAAATGATCCGCACACATGACCCACACGTATGCGTGACAGACGCCACGTGCAGAAAGCTGCAGAATTCGCCCCCAGCAATTTCTAGGCCCTTTTTCGGCCCAAATCCAAGCCCAGAAACACAAAATAGAGGCTGGAGAATGAGGGAATCAAATCGTTCAATCAAAATTCATTCATTACGAACAATTTTATATTTTAGATGTAGTTTTCTAGAGAGAGGTTCTCTCATCTCTCTTAGGTTTTAGGATTAGGATTTCTTTGTTTTCTTCATTCCAGGTTCAATGTTCCTTTAATTTATATTCTCTTCTACTTTATTCATTCTATTACTTTAGTTGTTTACTTTCCCAAATTGGCTTATGAATTCCTATGTTTAATTTGATTTTCTATTTAATATAATTTGAGGTATTTCAGATTTATGATTTTAATTTAGCTTTTTATATTCTTAGCTTTAATTGATGAAAAGGCATTTTTATTCGAATAGATTTTCTCCCTTTTGGCTTTGGTTGAGTAATTGGTGATACTTGAGTTATCAAACTCAGCTGTTGATTGAAAATTAGAAATTGCTGATTGATTTGGATCCCTCTAAAGCTAGTCTTTCCATAGGAGTTGACTAGGACTTGAGGAATCAAGTTGATTAGTCCACTTGACTTTCCTTTATTTAGTAAGGGTTAAGTAAGTGGGAGTAATAAACAATTCTCATCACACCTGATAAGGATAACTAGGATGGGATTTTCAGTTCTCATACCTTGCCAAGATTTTTCTTAATTTTTAAGTTATTTTTCTTGTCATTTAATTTACTTGTTCTTTAATTCAAAAACCCCCAAAAATACACCCTTTTCCATAACCAATAATAAATCATACTTCCCTAAAATTCCTTGAGAGACGACCTGAGGTTTAAATACTTCAGTTATCAATTTTATTAAGGGTTTGTTACTTGTAACAACCAAAGTTTTTGTACGAAAGGATTCTTGTTTAGAAGCTATACCTACAACGTGACTATTTTTATAAAATTCTTTACTAGCAAAAGTCCTCTCGTCAAAATGGTGCCGTTGTCGGGGAATTGCAATTGTGTGCTTTATTATTGGTTATTGTAAATATTTTATTTTGCTTGTTTATTTGTTTTCGTTTTTGTTTTTAATTTTTATTAGCTACTATGAGTTCTCACCCCCGTCGCTTTGAGTTTGGTTCTAATGTTGTTGAAAGGAATGGAAGCTATAACAGGAACATGCATCAAGGTCGAAACAATCACAGATGGAAGGAGCCACAAGGATCTAATCAACCCTTTTGGCAACAACACCTTCTAAGATACCATGGACAACGACCATTCTACAATGCATGCCAAGACAATAGTTATGGTGGACCCTTTCGTGACAAACCACCTCCACCAAATTACTATGGTCAAGAGCCATCCCAAGGTGCATACCAAGATGATAGATATGGTAGACCCCCTTGTAGTTACCAACAAGCCCATCATATGCCAATGAACTACCTCCTCAACATAGCCTCGAACCACCATACTCACAAGCCACTTACAACCATTCACCTCCATATGACCATAACCTTTATCCACCTCAATTCCAATCCAATTAATCCCAAGAACCACCACTTCTATATGCACCATGTCCATATCCATCAACCCAAGAATCACAGGCTCGCTGCAAGGAAATAGCAAATCAATTTAATTCAACCCTTAATCAACTGAAACAAGCGATAAAACAATTAGCTTCCCGACGTTCCGGCACTCAAGGAACAACCATGGCTTCATGTGGAAAATCTAATGAAAAACGTAGCATGAAGGAGACACTAGAAGCTCCGGTTGACAGTACAGAGCATAACTTTGTACTGGAACAAGTAGAGGAAGTTGAAATTATCAAGGAAGAAGAATTGGTTGAAGACTTAGGAGACGCTAAACCTCCATGGGAATCGAGAGTTGTGGAGAATTCCGCCCAGAAATTTGCAATTGATGCTAAGGAGGATAGTGCATAACCCCCAAGGCATGTATCTTATGAATAACTGGACGGAACAAATCAAGAAGAAAGTTTCCTTGGTAATGATGATCATGAATCAAGCTCTCCTAGTGATGAACTTGCATCCGTAATTGAATTCTTTGAGACTGAAGAATCTGCCCCAAGTGAATATGAAGATGATGTAGATGTAGATTTTTCTCAACCTCCAACCTATGACTTGAGTGATGAGGAAGAAATTGAAGACTTTGATCAAGACGAGGTTGCAGTTGAAGAGGTTTGTAAGGAAGTGGAACTATTCACCAAGGAGTACAAGGAAGTGGAGCTTGAAAGGCCACTGGAAACACCTCTCCCAAGGTCATTACCACCCAATACAAACTTCAAGTGGGTAAAATCCTTAGCCTTTATCTTTACCTTTCTACTTGAATACGGTTTGCTTGAAACCGATGGCCAACTTAGAGCTCGTTGTGGCTTTAAGAGTAAGAGGGAGATGGTTAGTGATAGAAGTTGGCATCTAAAGTTCAATACAGTTCCACGCTCCAAATGAAAGTGCAAGGATTGGTATAGAGCTCGATTGAATGAATTTTGGAAGAAGTTTGGGTATCCCAGTGAAAATTCAAGTTGTGTACCGCCCCGTTGGAATAATAAAGATAAAAGCGAGGACGGGTACAAAAGCAAGGTTTGGGATTCTGGAATTTATTTTGACAATCAACGCTTCTGGAGCCAGAACACTTGCTTTAACTTGCTCGAGGCTTTACGTGTCTAGTTTGGGACCCCGGAGGCTATTGGAATTGCAAACGTTGGTGGAGATTTCTGGATGAGTTCAAGCACAAGCCACCATAACAATGAGCTCATCAAATGTCCAACTTAAGGACTTTAACTAAAACTGCTAGGTGGGAGATAACCCACCACGGTATGATCGTTCCTTTTTCAATTTTAATTTTATTTCGTTTTGTTTGTTTTTAGTTTTATTTTATTTTATTTTATATTCCCTAGAATCATTCATAACATCCGTACTAGCATCTGCATTCTACATATTCTCTAAAAAAATGCCTCACCACGCGTGGGCGTCGATCTCAATTCGGCATATCAATCCAACGCCCAGAAAGTTGGGCTGGAATCATGCGGCTGGTATGCGTTAGGCACAATTTGGGCCACGCGTGCGCGTCAATAATGCGTACGCTTCCTTTTCACTTACACACACCACGCGTGGACATGGGCGACGCGTACACGTCGCGTGAAAATTTTTGCCCTCTTAATTGAAACAGAGAGTTGTGCCAAAACGATGCTAGAATTGTGTGTTTAGCACAATTCTATTCGACGCGTACGCATGTCTCACGCGTACGCATCATTTTCATTATCCCTCTGTTTTGCAATTTTGAAATTGCTGTGCTGATAATACTGCTAATATATTGTTCATTACTGTTTAATGTTGTTTTAACATTATTCAACCTAAATTGCATTTCTTGCAGAAGATTGAGTTTGTTTCTTCTAAATTCATGTGACTTGCTAATTACTACTCTTTTATGTACTACTTTCATGTCGTATGAACTGAATTTCTGTTGCTATTTATTACCCGAGAACGTCCAATTTATAACCGGAATGCTGCCCGATTTTTCCGCAAATTATTTCACTCAACTCTAATTCATAAATTGGCTTTGATACTTTTGAATTCTGCACTAATTGGTTTCATTCAAGCCAATTCCTGGAAGGATGGGCTAGCATTCCTACTCCTTCTGGTTCCCTTCTTAGTTAAATCACATTATTGATGATTTTATTCATTTTGCACTTCTTTTATTATGATTTATCATCAATAATCTGCATTCTCTGCTTGAATGTGAGTTGCTGCTTCTTCAAGTTTGTGCAATTTTTGTTAATTAGGAACTACAATACCATGTCACTCACTTTAACTTCACTTTTTAACTCTTAACTGCATTAACTTTCTAACTTCTCTCTTAGTTTTCAACTAACTACTTTCAACCCATTTCAAGGCATGATTATTGTTGTTCCTGATAAACAAGCATTTCGCATATCATAGATCTTGGATTGTGATTTTTATTTCAATTCTTTGACTTTTAGCTTGCATACAGCCCAAAATTCTACATCTATGTAACTTACTTCATGCTTATATTGCTATTTTATTCCTCTTTTGCCCATCTATGCTTATATTGCTAAAATACTATCTGCTTACCTGTTTTCCTGCTTTAGTTTAATAAACTGTATCCTAGAACCTCTTCTTTTCAGGTTGTCTGACCCTAAAGGGAAAGAAAAAGCTAAAGCAGGCACGGGCAAACAGAAAAGAGGAGAGTCCTCTATGGCTATCCTGGATATACTGCATGATGATTCCTAGCGGGAGAAGAATTTTACTCCGTAGGAAAAAGCTGATTAATTAGTGCCTGCAACCAACCCAGTCAAGTTTGCAAACCGATACTGTGAACTGAAGTATCTAGTCTTTGCAACTTCAAGGAACCTATATCTAGAAAAGACCCTCCGAATTCCAGCCGAATTACAATAGTACACCATAGACCAAATCAAACAGAGAGGCTGGTTCTTTCTGGAGAGGGATTTGACTGAGGTTAATGCATCTTGGGTCAGAGAATTTTACTGCAACTATTTTAAAACGACCCTGGATGCAGTACAGCTCAGAGGGAAGCAGATTCTAGTTACTGAGGAGGCAATTGAAGATATCCTCCATTTCATGCCTAAATCTGATCAGCCAGATGGTTATCAACAGGCTGAAGAAGATATGAGATTTATGAGATTTATTGGGAAGCAGTGAAGCGCACTATAGCTATTGATCCTGCTGTCCCATGGGTTATGGGTAAGTCAACAGTGACCCCAAAAGGCATTAAAATTATTTATCTGAATGATGAGGCTCGGCTATGGCAACAAATCCTAAGCAATTATGTGATGCAGAGCACTCACGAGACTGAGGTGCCAGCTGCCATGATTACTCTTATCTGGTGCGTGATTGAGGGTAAAGACCTGTACCTTCCCCAATTTATCCGGTACTACATGGTGTTTTTATATGATATTGTGGCTTAGGCTTTGTATATATGTGTTTTGGAGCTTGATTGGTGGTTTTGGAAAGCTTTGGTATGGAATGCCAAGCTTGAAAATCTGTTGGTGAGGCTTTGGAAAACTTGGAAGTTGATTTGAGAGTGTTCCGGGTGGAACGGGAATCGGCCAAGGTATAGTTTCGGTTTCCTGTATCTAAAATTTAATGTGGTGTGAAAACGTAGGCTAGAGACCCTAGGATAGGAGATGAATCATTAATGATGTGGATGGTTTGATATGAATCTTGTTGTTGTATGTGAATATAGTAAATTGCGAAATGATGATAAATGTTGGTACTATTTGTGAAAATTGGGTGTGATATGGTTCGATATGTAGAGTTGGTGATAGCATTGAGGCTCTTGTTGAGGAGCATGAGTTGAAATGTGAATTTGTTATGTGTGAATTGTTGATTTTGATGTGGGAATTGTCACCTCAAAATTTGGTTAAATATGGCGGATTTGGTGGGTTGATGATTGAATGAGCGGATGTAAGCATTTGGTATTGAAACATTGAGTTTGGCTGGTTTTTGAATGAGTTGGTAAGTGTATGTTTTGAAATTGGGAGTTTATGAGTTTTGGTAAAAATAAAAATTTGGTGAACTTCCATAGATCATATCTTGAGTTATTGTTTTCGAAACTTAATGACTTTTATATCAAATAAAAGGCAATTTCATAAGCTTTAAAATGGTTTAAATTTGTTTGAAATCTGAATTTTGTGGAAGGAGATATGATTGTGGGAAGTTCGAGCCAAAAAATTTGAATTCTGCAACTTCTGCAGAATTTGTGATTTCTGGTATGTGTGTGGACGCACAAACCTGTGCGGACGCACACTCGGCGAGAATTTGGTTCCTGTGTGCACGCACACGCAAAGACAGGGCTGCTGCTGGCAGCGCCAGCACGCCCTGTGTGCACGCGAAACCAACGAAAGATTGTGAGCTGTGCGTACGCACAAGCCTGTGCGCAACCACGCGTTGGGAATGACACACTGGTGGCAGCACTAGCATGCATTGTGCACGTGCCCCTACCCTAAAAATTTTTCTTTCTGTGCGTGCGCACGGACTTGTGCATCGGACACGTTTAAAAAATATTTCTGGGCATGCGCACGCACACCCCTGTGCGTCCGCACGTGACCCAATTCTTTTCTAAAACTTTGTTTTCAAGCTCTTCACATTCCCAACAAGCTCGTAACCTTCCGGAATGTTATTTCACACTTATAAACCCCCAATTTCATCCCTTAAGTCTTAATTTGATGTTAAATGCCTAGTGTTTGAGAGAAGGCTAGTAAATGGGTAACTTGTGGGGGAAGAAAAGGGATGTAATGATGAGTATAATGTATAATGATGATGTGAGCAGTTGGGATGGATGGTGGAGTGCTGAATATCTTTTGAGCCGAAAGGGCTGAGTATGGAATTATGATTGGTAGGCCGGAATGGCTGAGATGTATACTAATGTATGGCTGTGATTATTGCATATATGCTGAATTGATTATTATTATGAATGTTACACTTCATCTATCTGAGATACGAGTTTCCCTGGGTGAAAGCAGTGGCTAGCCACCACGTGCTCCAGGTGGAGACTCGATACTCTGCTGATCCTATGTCGCAAGTGTGGCCGGACACTGTGAAAGTTCCGGATGAGCTCGCCCCTGTGAATATACACCAGTGAGGGTGTTGGATATAAATTATGATTATGTTTGTGGATAACTCGAGTTGACGATGCGCGACAGAGGGACAGTCTGATGCCAGGGCATTTTGGCCAGTTTCACTGACCTTTTCTTTACTGTTTTTAGGGTAGTTTCATGCATTTCCTTAGGAAATAAGCTAGTTTTGGGTAGATATTCATTTACATCTTGATTCAAGCATACATTGTGCACTTTACATGATTTCATGAGGATTTTGCATGAATTAAATGACAAATTGGATGTTGCATTTCCCATGACTTGGACTAGAACTTTGATACACTTTATTGCTTGATTTCAAGACAAAGGAAGCAAAGAAGAACCACATTAGTAGCTACGTTAGTTACAATAACGTTAACACTAACGTGGAATGGGAGTAACTTGCAAAGTTAATGAGAAAAGTCATTGCCAATAATGCTCTCGAAGCCATAATTGCCCACGTTAAGAGTCACGTTAACTAAGCTAACGTGAACTCTAACGTGGAAGAAAGGAAATAGAGCCAACGTTAGTGACACTTAACATTATCACTAACGTTGGACCAAGCTCATAAGTGGCCACGTTAGTTGCCACGTTAACTTAGTTAACATGGCCTCTAACGTTAAGAAGAAAAGGGGGACGCCAACGTTAGTGTCATTCAACTTTCCCACTAACGTTGGCCAAGTCACAAGAAGCCACATTAACTCCCACGTTAACCTAGTTAACGTGGAAGCTAACGTGAAGAAACTAGGTGGTCGACAACGTTAGTGACACCAAACATTGTCACTAACGTTGGGATGAACACACAATATCCCCAAGAAGCCATGTTAACTCCCGCGTTAACCTAGTTAACGTGGAAGTTAAT
>NC_029791.2:88520760-88522883 GCF_000816755.2 Arachis ipaensis
AGTAAGGGTCGAATCCCACGGAGATTGTTGGTATGAAGCAAGCTATAGTCACCTTGTAAATCTCAGTCAGGAAGATATAAAGTGATAATGGTGTTTTCGAATTTAATATAATAAGATAGGGATAGAAATACTTATGTAAATCCTTGGTAGGAATTTCAGATAAGAGAATACAGAATCAAAATACAATCCAGGATGCCTAATACAATAGTAAGAGGTCCTATTTATAATAAACTAGCTGCTAGGGTTTACATGAGTAAGTATTTGATGCATAAATCCACTTCCGGGGCCCACTTGGTGTGTGTTTGGGCTGAGCTTAAGTGTTGCACGTGCAGAGGCCATTTGTGGAGTTGAACGCCAGTTTTTGTGCCAGTTTGGGCGTTCAACTCTAGTTTTGGATCCTTTTCTGGCGCTGGACGCCAGATTTGGGCAGAAGGCTGGCGTTGAACGCCAGTTTACGTCATCAATTATTGGCCAAAGTATAGACTATTATATATTGCTGGAAAGCCCTGGATGTCGACTTTCCAACGCAATTGGAAGCGCGCCATTTCGAGTTCTGTAGCTCCAGAAAATCCACTTTGAGTGCAGGGAGGTCAGAATCCAACAGCATCAGCAGTCCTTTTTCAACCTCTGAATCTGATTTCTACTCAAGTCCCTCAATTTCAGCCAGAAAATACCTGAAATCCCAGAAAAACACACAAACTCATAGTAAAGTCCATAAATGTGAATTTAACATAAAAACTAATGAAAACATCCCTAAAAGTGACTAGATCCTACTAAAAACATACTAAAAACAATGCCAAAAAGCGTATAAATTATCCGCTCATCACCAAGCCCAATGAAGAAGATAACTACTTCAAACTCAAGATCCAAAGGCCCAGACCCAAGACTTGAAGAGCCAACTAGAAGAGTAGAAGAGTAGTATATATAGGAGTAGCTTTGAATTATTTAAAGAGTTGGAAATTATAGGGAGCCTCTGGGCATAGAATTACTCTCTGTATTTACTTTCTCTGCACTTCTAGTTTCATCATGTATTCTCCATCTTTGTTTTCATTTTCCAGAGCTATGAACAACTAAACCCCTTTCATTGGGTTAGGGAGCTCTGTTGTAATTTGATGGATCAATACTAGTTTTCATTATTCTTCTTCTATCTTTTCTCTTGATTTTACTTGAAAGCTTTCGATCTTCATCCAATTGGGTAGTTATCTTGGAAAAGAAGCTATTCATACTTGGATCTCTTCTGAACCTTGAAAGAGGAATGAAGAGATCATGCTAGAAATACTTTCTCATGCTGGACCAAATTGGGTTTGGATGGATATGTGACTATAATCCTCTCAACACTTGATTTGGGAAATGCATGTGGTATAATCCGTGACCATACTTCATCTCTTCTCATGAGCAATTGACCAAGGAATTGGTTATTGATCAAGATTTGAGAGATTGAATTACAAGAAATTGTAATTCGATCACTTAAGATTGCCAAGGAGATCAATGAGTGCATTGATTGAGGAAGAGATGAAAATGAAATTGATCCGGAGAATGCAACATCTCCTGGGCCTAATGAACTCCTCATTCCTGATCTTACCCATTCTCTTTAATTTCAGTCATTTACTTTTATGAGCAATTTTCCCATTCCCATTTAAGATTCTGCAATTTACTTTCCGTCATTTACATTCAGCTTTTTATTTCTAGCATTTACTTTTCTGTTATTTACTTTCCCGCCATTTAATTTTCTGCAATTCTCAACCCAAATTCTGATTAGCTCAACTAGAACATTCCTCTAATTAAAGTTGCTTGATCAATCAATCCCTGTGGGATTCGACCTCACTCTATTGTGAGTTTTTACTTGACGACAAATTCGGTACCCTTGCCGAAGGAAATTTGTTATGAGACAAGTTTTCCGTGCATCATGTTTATGGCGCCGTTGCCGGGGATTGATTGTGCATCAACAATGGTTAAATTGGAGGATCACTAGATTGAGCATTTTATTTTTTGTTTGATTTAATTTTCTGTTTGAGTCATTTACTTTCTGTTTTAGTTAATTTCTTCCCTTCCCCCTACTTTTTCTTTGTTATTTACCATTCATTTCACTAACCCACTAACTATTTGATAAATTGCATCACTCA
>NC_029791.2:88522982-88535583 GCF_000816755.2 Arachis ipaensis
AGAGCTGAGGTCCAAACTTTCAGGCAACAAGATGGTGAGACTCTATATGAAGCATGGGAGAGATTTAAAGACCTAACAAGGGGGTGTCCACCATATATGTTCAATGAATGGGTGTAGCTGTACATTTTCTATGAAGGCCTGTCATATGAATCAAAGAAGGCAGTAGACCATTCATCCGGAGGATCTTTGAACAAGAAGAAGACCATTGAAGAAGCCATAGATGTCATTGAAACTGTAGCAGAGAATGACTACTTCTATGCTTCCGAAAGAGGGAACACTAGAGGAGTGATGGAGCTAAACAATGTAGATGCTCTGCTGGCTCAGAACAAGCTCATTACCCAGCAGCTGGCTGACCTCACCAAGAAGATGGAGAGGAACCAAGTAGCAGCAATCTTCACTTCATCAACAACCCAAGAAGGAGTGAATGAAGAAGTAGAGGGTAGTCAGGAGCAAGCCAACTACATTGGGAATTCACCTAGGCAAAACCATGATCCATACTCCAAGACCTACAACCCTGGATGGAGGAATCACCCAAACTTTGGGTGGGGAAATCTACAAGACCAAAGCCTTGATCAAAGACACCCAAATCCCAACAATGCAAGCCACCAATATTTCACATCTAGACCATATCAACACCCCAATAACAACACCTCTCTACATCCACATTAAAACCAAAATAACTTACCTCATCCTTCCACCTCTAATCACGATCTACAATCATTGGATGACAGAATCTCAAAGATTGAGAATCTACTTGAAGGCATAGGCAAAGAGATTCAAGATAGTAAAGCATTCCGAGAAGAGGTGATGTTCAATATGCAGAATCAGGATGCTGCCATCAAGAAACTTGAGACACAAATTGGATACTTATTCAAGCAAATTTCCAGCCACAACCTTCGCAGCAATACTAGCTCAACACAAAGGGAGGAGTGTCAGGCTATCACCCTTAGGAGTGGGAAGGAACTGAAGGAAATCCCCCAGAAATCACAAGAAGAGGACTCAAATAAAGAGGAAGAAGAGCAGGACGAAGCTCGAGTTCCCATTTTGAGTTCACAAAAAGGGGAAGGAGTGTTGAAGCCAGACGCCCCAAGAGTCCCATACCCTCAGCAATTAAAGAAGAAAGGGGATGACAATCAGTTTTCGAGATTTTTGGAAATCTTCAAGAAACTGCAAATCAACATACTCTTTGCTGAAGCAATAGAACAAATGCCACTCTACGCCAAGTTCTTGAAGGAGCTCATGACTAAGAAGAGAAGCTGGAAGAAAAACGAGACTGTGATACTAACCGAAGAATGTAGTGCTATCATTCAGCACAAACTACCCCAGAAATTGAAGGATCCCGAGAGTTTTCAGATCCCTTGTATTCTAGGGGAAATCAGAGTGAAAAAGACTCTTTGTGACTTAGGAGCCAGCATCAATTTGATGTCGGTAGCTATGATGAGTAAGATGAAGATTAAGGAAGCTAAACCAACAAAGATGGCCTTACAATTGGCAGACCGATCGTTTAAGTTCCCGCATGGCGTCGTAGAAGATTTACTGGTGAAAGTGGGAGATTTTATCTTCCCAGCAGACTTTGTAGTGCTTGACATGCAGGAGGAAGCCACGGCTTCCATCATCCTGGGAAGGCCATTCTTGGCCACTGCTGGAGCTGTCATTGATGTACAAAAAGGAGATCTCACCCTGAGATTACACAATGAAAAGATGACGATCAATGTGTTCAAGGCCATGAGTTACCCACCAGAGCAAATGGGAGAGTGTATGAGGTTGGACTCACTTGAAGACGTAGTGCAGGAAAGTTTTGAAGAAGAAGAACCTGAAGGTATAATAGAGGAGGAGTCTACGTTTAGTGAAGAGGTTGCAACAGCAGAGAGTCAAATACAAGGTGCACCAAAGGAAGAGAACGAAAAGTCAGAAGCACCCAAACTTGAACTCAAAGCATTGCCACCCTCTCTCAAATATGCATACTTAGGAGAAGATGAAAATTACTCAGTAATTATAAGCTCATGCCTCAGCCAAGATCAAGAGGATGAACTGCTCAAAGTACTGCGAAACCTCAAAAATGCCATTGGTTGGACTCTTGCTGACTTGAAGGGGATAAGTTCGGCCATATGTATGCACAAGATACTGCTGGAAGATGATGCCAAACCATCCATTCAATCCCAAAGGAGGTTAAACCCAATCATGAAGGAAGTGGTACAGAAAGAAGTTATGAAGTTATGGTAGGAAGGGGTAATTTACCCGATCTCAGACAGCCCTTGGGTTAGCCCCGTGCATGTTGTCCCAAAAAAGGGAGGAATTACCGTGGTTCCCAATGAGAAGAACGAACTAATTCCTACAAGGACAGTCACAGGATGGCGGATGTGCATAGACTACAGGAAGCTCAATGAGGCTACACGAAAAGATCATTTCCCCCTTCCATTCATGGATCAGATGTTGGAAAGACTCGCAGGGCACGCTTCTTATTGTTTTCTCGACGGTTATTCAGGATATAACCAAATAGTGGTTGATCCCAGAGATCAAGAGAAAACCTCATTCACTTGCCCATATGGAGTGTTTGCCTACAGGCGCATGCCATTTGGGCTATGTAATGCACCTGCGACTTTCCAACGCTGCATGCTTTCTATCTTTTCAGATATGATAGAAAAATTCATTGAAGTTTTTATGGATGATTTCTCGGTATTCGGAGATTCCTTTCCTAGTTGCCTACATCACCTCGCCTTGGTATTGAAAAGATGCCAAGAGACCAATCTGGTCTTGAACTGGGAGAAATGTCACTTTATGGTGACAGGAGGAATAGTCCTTGGTCACAAAGTTTCTAACCAAGGCATTGAGGTTGACAGAGCCAAAGTAGAACTTATTGAAAAACTGCCTCCACCCAGTGATGTCAGGGTAATTAGGTGCTTTTTAGGGCATGCTGGTTTTTACAGAAGGTTTATTAAAGATTTTTCAAAGATAGCCAAGCCCTTGAGCAATCTCCTTGTATCTGATACACCATTTATCTTTGATGAAACATGCATGTTAGCTTTTGAAAATTTGAAAATGAGGTTATCCTCTGCTCCTATCATTTCTCCACCTGATTGGAATTTACCATTTGAATTAATGTGTGACGCATCTGATTTTGCAGTTGGGGCAGTGTTAGGACAGAGGAAAGATAACTTAGTCCATGTGTTATACTATACGAGCAAAGTCCTTAATGATACTCAAAGAAATTATACCACTACTGAAAAGGAGTTGCTAGCAATAGTTTTTGCATTTGACAAGTTTAGATCGTACCTCATTGGTGCTAAAGTGATTGTTTTTACAGATCACACAACACTTGAATATTTGTTTGCCAAGCAAGAATCAAAGCCAAGACTAATAAGATGAATCTTATTATTGCAGCAATTCAATATTGAAATCAGAGACAAGAAAGGAGTGGAGAACAAGGTAGTAGATCACCTATCCAGGATTCCTCATGATAAAGGTGGAATACCTGATACAAGTGTGAACGAGTTCTTCCCTGATGAGTAGTTGATGATAGTTCACAAAGCACCATGGTTCGCAGACATTGCCAACTTCAAGGCAACTGGGGCATTGCCTCCAGAGATCAATAAACATCAAAAAAGGAATCTCATGAATGATGCAAAGTACTTTGTCTGGGATGAGCCATATCTATTTAAGAAGTGTTCAGATGGAATCCTTAGAAGATGTGTTTCGGAAGAAGAAAGACGAGAGGTCCTATGGAATTGCCACGGCTCATGCTATGGAGGCCACTTTGGAGGGGATAGAACTGCATCTAAGGTGTTACAAAGCGGATTCTTTTGGCCCACCCTTTTCAAGGATGCCAAAGAACCAGTAAAGAGCTGCAATGAATGCCAAAGATCTGAAAACTTACCCAAAAGAAATGAGATGCCACAAAATTTCATCGTGGAACTGGAATTGTTTGATGTGTGGGGAATCGATTTCATGGGACCATTCCCAACCTCATACGCAAACAAGTACATCTTGGTAGCAGTGGATTATGTTTCCAAGTGGGTAGAGGCTATTGCAACCCCAACAAATGATAACAGGGTAGTCATGAACTTCCTCAAGAAGAATATCTTTAGCCGGTTTGGAGTCCCATGAGCACTCATCAGTGATGGAGGGAGCCATTTTTGTAACAGACCACTAGAAGCTCTTCTCCTACGATATGGGGTAAAACAGAAGGTAGCCACACCTTACCATCCGCAAACAAGTGGACAAACTGTGATATCCAACAGAGAGCTAAAGAGGATTCTGGAAAAGACTATGGGTGCATCAAGAAAGGATTGGTCGAAGAAGCTGGATGATGCTCTTTGGGCATACAGAACAGCATTCAAAACACCACTTGGAATGTCCCCATATCAACTAGTGTATGGGAAAGCTTGTCATTTACCACTGGTGCTGGAACACAAAGCTCTCTGGGCTATCAAGATACTAAATTTTGACAGCATTGATGCTGGTGCAAAGAGGATCTTGCAGCTGCAAGAGATGGAGGAATTCAGGTCACAAGCCTATGAAAATACCAAGATGTATAAAGAGAAAGCAAAGAGAAGACATGACCTACATCTTGCACCCAGGAGTTTTGAAAAAGGACAGCGAGTACTCCTTTACAATTCCAAATTGAGACTATTCCCAGGAAAACTTAAATCAAGGTGGTCCAGACCTTTTCTTGTCACAAAAGTTTCGCCATATGGACACATCGAAACCATGGATGAAGGTTCAGAGAGGAATTTTACAGTGAACGGACAAAGACTCAAGCATTATTTGGGCAACATAGGGGAAAACCCCAGAGTAAATTACCATCTCAAGTAAAGGAGGAACCGTCGAGCTAGCGACGATAAAAGAGCGCTCTGTTAGGAGGCAACCCAACCTCAGGTAGTTTCCTTTTCATCTTTATTTCAATAAGGATCACAAGTTGTTTCCCCTGTATTGCGAGGAGCTAAGTTTGGTGTTCCACACCAAAACAATTTAAGAGTGAAAGTGTGATTCTAAGTTTGGTGTTCCACCAAAGACATTAGTTAGAATTACACCCCACTCCCAAAACACATTGCTAGCTCCAACCAATCAAGGGAAACCACTTAGATTTTGTTAGGTTTTAGTTGATAATTGTTTTGTTAAACAACAAGATATGAGGTTCTCTGCATATATGCAAGGTTCTGTACTGGGCAAGGAACTAAGTTTGGTGTTGACACACTAAATTAAGTTCAGAAGTCACAAGCATACATGCAAGCTAACTATTTATCAAGTGCTTTGGGAACAAGCAACTTCCAATAACTTTGCAGGAATCTTATGAGGAAATGGTGCACCTTCACCCAAGAAAGTGAGGTAACAAAGACCAGGATGATGACAAAAAAAAGGGGTTAACTAGAAACCATCCCTTAAAGGTTGTATTGTCACTTAATTCCATGTACTTAGAATGTTGAAAACTGGAAGTCCAAATGCAATCTTGATTAATAGTTAAATGTTAGTCTGAACCTTTTTAAATTCTATCTTTTAAGTTTTTTTTGTGTTGAAGAGGTCTCTGTGTGCTAGTCTTTATGTCACTGCATCCTTACTTTGCTTACTTGTATGCTTGTCCCTTCTGAATCAAATGAAAAAGAGAATGAGTGTTTTTAAAGACCAGAGAGGAGTTCATACTATGGATTAAGTTCATGAGTTTATGGTGTGATCATAAGTTAGCTAAGTTGGTTCAACCAGAAGGTGGGAGGACAACTATCTGTCATGAATATTGTGCTTGAAAAATACCTCATGAGACTAGCTAAATAAGAAGATCCTAATAAGAAAAAGGGAAAGAACAATAAAGGTTGAAAAATAAAAGAAAAAGAGTAAGCAATAAGGCTAGGCACCTATGGTTTTAATCTTGAGGCATGTGTCTGTGGTGCTCCTGTGTGAGGGATCTACTTGGATGAATAAGCTCTTAGGGGTGCCTTATCACTTGGTAACTTGGGTTAGCTAACTCGGGATTATCAGCTGAAAGTCCACTATCAAGAGTAACCCTCAATACAGAGCATTTAGTAATCCAAAGAGGTGCTGGACACAAGGTCTCAAGAAAAGAAAATAAATAAACTATGTGCCTGTGGTGTGTATGTATGGGGGAGAGACTTGAGCAAGTAAGTCCTTAGGGGTGCTTCAACACCTAGCACCTTGAACCAACTAGTTCGGGAGTGTTGGCTGAAAGCTTATTCTAAAGAGTTGCCCCCTTATAGAGCACTTAGCTTAAGAACAAAAATAAGCCCTGAAATAACAACAAAAGGATCAATGAATAAAGGTCTCATGGGATGCAATCACAGTGAGTATTCTAGGACATGATAAAGGTCTGAAAGCCAGGAATGAACCTAAGTTGCTATGCATGAAACCACCATAAAACCAAGGACATGACTTCCACAAGAATGACTCATTTCTCTTGGCATTCCATTCATCATTCTCTTGTTCTAGTACTTGCTTAGGGACAAGCAAGCTTTAAGTTTGGTGTTGTGATGTCAGGGCATTTTGGCCAGTTTCACTGACCTTTTTTTTACTGTTTTTAGGGTAGTTTCATGTATTTCCTTAGGAAATAAGCTAGTTTTGGGTAGATATTCATTTACATCTTGATTCAAGCATACATTGTGCACTTTACATGATTTCATGAGGATTTTGCATGAATTTAATGACAAATTGGATATTGCATTTCCCATGACTTGGACTAGAACTTTGATGCACTTTATTGCTTGATTTCAGGACAAAGGAAGCAAAGAAGAACCACATTAGTAGCTATGTTAGTTACACTAACGTTAACACTAACGTGGAATGGGAGTAACTTGCAAAGTTAATGAGAAAAGTCATTGCCACTAACGCTCTCGAAGCCATCATTGCCCATGTTAAGAGTCACGTTAACTAAGCTAACGTGAACTCTAACGTGGAAGAAAGGAAATGGAGCCAACGTTAGTGACACTTAACATTATCACTAATGTTGGACCAAGCTCATAAGTGGCCACGTTAGTTGCCACGTTAACTTAGTTAACATGGCCTCTAACATTAAGAAGAAAAGGGGGACGCCAATGTTAGTGTCATTCAACTTTCCCACTAACGTTGGCCAAGTCACAAGAAGCCACGTTAACTCCCACGTTAACCTAGTTAACGTGGAAGCTAACGTGAAGAAACTAGGTGGTCAACAATATTAGTGACACCAAACATTGTCACTAACGTTGGGATGAACATACACTATCCCCAAGAAGCCACGTTAACTCCCACGTTAACCTAGTTAACGTGGAAGTTAACGTGAAGAAGAAAGGTTGTCGACAACGTTAGTGACACCAAACATTGTCACTAACGTTGGAAGGAGCCAACACAAGCCACAATGAGCCACGTTAACTCCCACGTTAACTTAGTTAACGTGGAAGCTAACGTGAGGAGAGGGATGATGAGCCAACGTTAGTGACATTCTACTTTGTCACTAACGTTAGAGATGGCTAGCACAGCCACGTTAGAAGCCACGTTAACCTAGTTAACGTGGACTCTAACGTGGGAGCTAAGGGGCACATTCGAACGTTAGTGACAATGTTAAGTGCACTAACGTTCTCGAAGGTTGGCAAGCCTACGTTAAAAGAGCCACGTTAACTAAGTTAACGTGGACTCTAACATAGGAAAAGGGGAGGCTTCTCAACGTTATTGGGGAGCCACTAACGATCATGCTAGAAATGCTTTCTCATGCTGGACCAAATTGGGTTTGGATGGATATGTGACTATAATCCTCTCAACACTTGATTTGGGAAATGCATGTGTTATAATCAATGACCATACTTCATCTCTTCTCATGAGCAATTGACCAAGGAATTGGCTATTGATCAAGATTTGAGAGATTGAATTACAAGAAATTGTAATTCGATCACTTAAGATTGCCAAGGAGATCAATAAGTGCATTGATTGAGGAAGAGATGAAAATGAAATTGATCCGGAGAATGCAACATCTCCTGAGCCCAATGAACTCTCCATTTCTGATCTTACCCATTCTCTTTAATTTCAGTCATTTACTTTTATGAGATATTTCTCCATTCCCATTTAAGATTCTGTAATTTACTTTCCGTCATTTACATTCAGCTTTTTATTTCTAGCATTTACTTTTCTGTTATTTACTTTCCCTCCATTTAATTTTCTACAATTCTCAACCCAAATTCTGATTAGCTCAACTAGAACATTCCTCTAATTAAAGTTGCTTGATCAATCAATCCCTGTGGGATTCGACCTCACTCTATTGTGAGTTTTTACTTGACGACAAATTCGGTACACTTGCCGAAGGAAATTTGTTATGAGACAAGTTTTCCGTGCATCACAATCCAATGGTTAGCTACAAGGACTTGTCGGGCTGGCTTTATAACTGACAGATGAGACTCATCAGCCACTAGGACAGGCATGCATCATATGCATTATATGTGATTTGTCTGAATTGCCTAATTGACTGTATCATTACTTGCTACTTGCTTAATTGTTCTATCTGCTTCCTACTTGTACATTTCCTTGCCTGATATACTTGTGCTTGCATTTATTTCACTGTTGGTGGTTGGGAGGTTTTCAGCATTTGGAAAGGGGATATATATATATATAGTTAGACCGAGGATCCTTAAGCTAGTCGCCTATTTACTTTTGTCATGGTTTAGTTCTGTTTATACGCTTTGATTATAATTTGGAAGTTCTAGGATTGCCTTTGGCTTTCCTAGGACATTACATGTTAGATATTTGGGCATTGTTACCATGATGAGAACCTCCGGTTCTCACCCATGCGGATTTTTGTGGTTTTCAGATACAGGACGTGAGACTCCTCACTGAGGCATGCTGGAGACCTTCTTTTGGCGGAGATCCTTGTATCTTGGGATTTTATTTTAGTTATTACATGCCTATTTAGATACTATGTTCTCCACTGTATATGTATTTTGTATCACCTCCTCTTAGAGGTTATTTTGGAGAAACAGGATTTGTATATCGTCTTTTGGGTTGTCTTTTGGGATTTCCTTATTATATATGTATGTATACTGTATGCTCGGACCGGTTATCTTCGCAAGCCGAGTCCCGAGTCTTGATATATGTATTTTGGCACTTTTTTGTATATCCCTTCGCTTTAGCTTAATCTCTAACGGTTTGTTTACGTTATCGATCAGAGTGTTGTGCCTTTTGACTCAACGGTTTTGATTTACCCATTTTCTTCAAAGGCTCCTAGTTATAAACATTTTTGTAATACTATACGTACTAAATTTTATTTTTGATGTTGTTATAGCTCGCCACCTCTATTTTATGACTTAAGCATAAGACTCTGTGTGGTAGGGTGTTACAATGTATCACAACATCAACAAACCAAATTAGCCACAGAGCTCTTTACAGTCCTCAATCTGATTTGTAAATGTATTTTCCCAAAAATAACAATTTGATATATTTAGTCTATTAAAGACTAAATTGAGACACGCTTAATCTTTCAAGGATTGGTTTAAGTTTTTAACTATTAACCCTAAAATTAACATACCTTTTTTCTTAAAAAAATTGCTGTCAGCTTTTGCCTAACACCAAAGCAGGGAAAATACCATAGGAAAATACTTTTATGTTTTAACTAGTCAACGACACTTATTGGTTAAAAGGAAATGCAAATCAAAGATTATGTAAGGTACAACTTATTGTTATTTCATCACACAAATTCACACACATAAATGATGCACTTCACAAACTACACACACAGAAACATAAGTAGCATCCACACAGAGAGGGTTGGGGTCTTTTTCTTTTGTAAGTTTGTGACAATCATGGAATATAATGAACCTTACTGAATATAAATGTCATAAAAAAAGAAAAGAAAAAACATAAGATAGTAAAAATAGTAATCATATGATTGAGGCAGCTTAATAATATGAAATTTCTATCTATTTACATGCTATAATTATAATTAAAAAATTACAATTCTTTAACAACTGATAATTGAATTAGGACAAAATAAGCTTATCATTAGAACTTAGGAGATCACTAAAACTATCCAATTTGTGGCTAATTGATGATGAATCCCGAAAGAGAAGCTCCATTTACTTCACCTTTGGGTCTCCCTTATCCAGTCTAGAATATAAGAACAATCTTCCCACTTCAAAAAATGCCCTTTACAAGAAAGTAAATGTTAATGTTGTTCCAACAAGAAATATATTCAATATTGTGTTTGTACACACATCTTCTGCACACAATCTAAACTAGTTAAGACACAGATGTTTGCTGAGGACACAAAGAATTGTTCTGTCATACCCAAGCTTTGTATTTTGTGTTGATCAAATAAGAAAGGACAGGAATCTTCACATAATTACTACCTGAAGAATGTCCAAGCATATATTACCATGAACATCTACATTTGGAAGGAAGCAGGTGCTTTCAAATTTGACTTTGGAGCCTTAAAAGAGTAATTATTGGGAAACGAAAGTGACAACTTGTAGTCAATTCCTTCAAACACAGGTCTTTACTTCCTGTTATTGTCCTTTTCCAGCAAAATATGTTGTCTTCCTCAGGAAAAGCAGATATACCTGAATCTCTGCTCATCTAAAATTCCCATGAACACAAAGCTTCAATAATCAGTAATCTTTTTCCAAATACAAGAGAAAGATCATATATATGTAGTGGGCATATAAGCTTCTTACCATTAGCGCCATCAGTTCAGATTGCAATCTGTTCAATAACAATGGCCACAAAACAATTAAGGAGTTAGAAAGAAACAAGTACTTTAAGATCTTTTTTTAATAGGAACACAAAAGAATCAAAACTCCATTCCGAAAACTCAACCCATAAAAAGAATGTGCTTTATTGTTAGAATTATGTAATAAAGATGAAACAATACATCTTTAAAGGAAAAGACAGAGAACAAGAAATAATTCATGATTTCAAATAACAGAAGTTCTCCTTTTCTAATATTATATGGTAAGGGCTGCATCTGAAGTATGTTAGGCCGAGCATTGTTGACCTGTACTTCACCCTGACTTCTATATCCAGCTGCATTAGAGAAAATATAACAAAAACATATTCCATTGATTTAAGTAAGATGTTAGACACTTCACATACAAAAATTAGCTCAACTACTAACTGAGATGTCTAAAATCAGCGCACCTGTCCCTGGTACTACTAGAGACGAAGTGCCAACACAAAATTGAACTGGTTCCAGCATCTTACTGATCACTTAATAATAAATTATTTGTTTCAAACAGAATAGAGTTCTACATAATAGTTGAGAAGTCAATGCTCAAAGTAGTCATGTTAAAAGTGCTGAAAGTTTCACCTTAGCAAATATTACATGATTCTACATTTATGACATGTTTAAAACAAACTCCTAGAGTAGGGGAAAAAATATAAGAAGCTTAACTATTTCATTTTTAGCCATTAAAAAAACCACCAATAAGAGGAACTAAAAGACCAGGGAGTACAGAAATGATGCTTGACATTCAGATGATGCCCATAGGAATTTGATATTCCCTTTTGTTGTTCACTACAAGCTTTATTTTGCATCTATCACATGTTTCATGTACAACATAAGAACATAGTTAGAGAAACTTACCATCTTCAGTTTCCTAAGTTCTCTCCTGGCCATATTTGGACAGAGATTTTAAAAACTGATCGTGCTTGTGGCCGATCCTGATAGATATTACAATAGTCCAACTCAAATCATACCTGAATATATACATGTAATTTTTTAGTTCACCTGGTCCTTATTATTTTATTTCAGTTTACATATATAGCTAAGATTTTCTTCTATTTTAAAATTATTGAAACTTATGGTTTGAGAGGTTAAATATACAAGTCAATACATTATCACAAAAGCATGCCTAGAAGATATAAATAAATTATAGAAGGTTTGAGAAGAAGAAGAGCAGCGTTGAGAAGAAAGGAGCATGGGAAGAATAAGAGGAGCAGCGCCACCACAGGACAGGCAAAGCACTAGCAGTTCAGCACTACCTAGCAGCAGCGGAGCACTACCACAGCTGCAGTAGAACAAAATCAAATATCTAGAAGTTTAGAGAGAGAAAAAACCTAAATCCAAATATCATAATAGAACAAAAAATAATTTAGAATAGAAAAATCAGAAAAAAATGAAGAAGCACGAAAATCAAAATAAAAAATCAAATTCAAAAACAAATAATCAGATCACTTTTCAAGAAAGCAGAATCAGTCTTGACATAACCGTGCTTCACAGCCTCCTTAATGCTATCTTCTTCGGTAAGAATCACTTCATCTAACACATTCTTTTCTAAGTTATTTGCCACAAATTTGGCAGCCTTTGCACCACCGTGCCCATCAAAAATTCCAAAAAATGGCTGCATTCATCATATCCAAACAAATTTTGCTAATTAGATTTTCTCAAAATCCATTCCACCTAGGGTTACATTCATTATGGTCCTTCCCTATAAGTCATGAATCCCATTAACAAATAAAAACCCTAAATCATTGACCAAACCCATCCACAAAATTAGAATAATTCATCTATGTTCAAACAAATTAAACATTCCAGAAACAAATTAAAAAGAAAACATAAAATTTTGTTACCAGTTTTTGTTGTCCGCGTAGGTTATCAGCAGCAGAGTAGCGATCTTCCATGTGCTCCCTCCTCCCTCTCTTG
>NC_029791.2:88535684-88569879 GCF_000816755.2 Arachis ipaensis
GCAGCACCACAGCAGAGGGTGTGGGCAGAATGCCAAAGGCCAACAAGGGTTGCGTTGATGGGCGAGGGTTGAGAAACAGTAATAGGGTTCCACAGAGAGAGGGTCAGGTGCGAGGGTTAGACGAACGGCATGGGTGCGACGGTCATTGGCTTACACAGATGACGATGAAGGCGATGATGGCTGGGTTCGATGAAGATGAACGAGGGTTGAGAAAGGGTTCGACAGAGAGAGGGTTAAAATTGAAAACTAAGAAAAAAAAGTTAAGCGTGGAAAAAAAATTGGGTGGGAAACTAAATTTTGGGGGAGGAAACTCTATCGGTACGTTTTTTTGTAGGGTGCCAAAATAAATAGAATATAGGCACATTTTAAAAAGGTGACCATTGAAACACAAACTAGCCATGCTTTTCAAGCGTGCCGGTTTTACTCTATGGCCACGCTTTTTAAGCGTGGCAAAAAAAACGGGTGGCCAAATTTTTAATCAGTGGCCACCCACTGTAAAAGCGTGCCAATTTTCCTCTATCGTCACGCTTTTCAAACGTGGCAGTAAAAAAGCGTGGCCAAATTTCAAGTAAGTGGGCACCCTCGTAAAAGCGTGCCGATTTCCCTCTGTGGTCACGTTTTTCAAGCGTGGCAAAAAAAGCGTGGCCAAATCACAAATCAGTGGCCACCCTCGTAGAAGTGTGGCCATAGACCACTTTTCGGGACGCTTTAAAAGCGTGGCAAGAAAAAAGTGTGCAACAGGCCTTTTTTTTATAGTGTTGATGCTGCAATAAAGGCCAGAAATGGTAAACTCGAATTACAAAAATTAGCCTCAATGTTTAATTTTAATATTTTGTTGGGCAGTTCCATTCAGGTACTAATAAGCAATATAACCTGGAGAAATTCAAAGACTAATTTAATAATTAAAATTTAATAAAATTAAAATATCCGATAAATTATTCCTTTGAAAACTAATTTAGGATATTACTTTTATTAGTGAAGATAGTAAACACTAAATTTTTACCTTATGTTGTTTGTACTTTTCACGTATAGCATTCAGGGAACTGGCTTTGGTGATGAGCTGCAAATCTACAAGTTCAAGAACAACAATTTCAAGCTCTAAGGCTTTGTCATTTGTATAGTGCTCTTGGGTTAGATTCTGCAAAATTAAAAGATGGATTTAACTAACTAAATAATAATTATCAGAACAAGGCAAGGGGAGGCCAACAAACAAAACCTAAAATATTAAACAAAGAAGGAAACAAAGACACAGGGAGCAATAACATTGGGTAAGAACTTTAGGCCGGAGTGACGCCTTCTCTTTCTGTTAATTTGTCCAAAATAAAGAAGAAATAGAGATACAGAAAAGTAGAGAATCAGGGAAGAAAGACTTACCAGTGCTTACGGTGCTGATTGAGGGAGAGACCACTGAGACAGAGACAGAGGGTTCCGAATCCAATGAAGGCATGCCGAAGGGGAGGGATAGAGAAGAGGACGGCAGGTCGGCTGCGATGCTGGTCAGACGAAGGTGGTGATGCTCAAGACGGGGAGACAACGAAGCTCGAGGTGCAGTGAATCGTGCACCGCGGAGCTCGAGGCGCGGTGAAATGAAGATGGTGGAGCTCCAGATGCAGTTAATCGCGGGCGGAAGGAGCTTGAAGAATTGTGAATGGTGGACGCACGCTGTGTGAGACTTGAATGTAGTGCGGGTGAATGAGAAAGTGATTTAGGGTTTGGGTGTGACAGAGAGAGGGTTGTGTGTGAGGGTTAGATGAACATGCATGAAGGTGAGCTTGCTGGGAGTGAGGTTAGATGAAGGGTGGTGCGATGGCAGCTTGCTTCAGGTTAACATTGAATTTGGGAATAACAGTAGTGAAGTGTGTATGAGCTGTTATCACTTCTAGCTAAGTTAAAAGTTAACTAAGAAAAATATTAAATGTGGAAAAAAAGGATGGGAATTCAAATTTTGGGGTGAACTCTATCAGTACGCTTTTGCAGGGTACCTAATTAAACACAACATATTGGTACGCTTTAAAATTGTCACCGTTAGAAGACAAATTTGCCACGACTTTAAAACGTGCCGGTTTCTCTCTATGACCACGCTTTTAAAGCGTGACAAAAAAAAGTTCCTAAATCATAAATTAGTAGCCACCCTCGTAAAAACGTACCGGTTTCTCTCTAAAAATATGACCAAAAAAATGTGGCCAAATCACAAATTAGTTGCCACCCTCACAAAAGCGTGGCCATTGATCGCTTTTAGACACGCTTTTAAAGTGTGACAAAAAAAAAGTGTACCAATAAATTTTTTTTCTTGTAATATGAGAAAGGATTTTATATAATTAGATTTGAATTGTAACCCCGATTTAAGTTCAAATTAATCGGTTCGATCTATTAATTCGATTTTAGATTAAATTTTTTAAAATTAATATTAAAATTTTTATTTTAATTATTTTTATTTTATTAAATTATAAAATTTAATTTTTTAATTTTTTTAAATAATAATTAATTTATTAATTAATTATTTACTAATTACTCTGAATTTATACGTGAAATGAAACAAAGCACGCATGTAGCTTTAATTAATGAGGCATATAATGCAGGCAATTGGCATTACTTAATTAAGCTATGAATGATGCATGAAACGCTAGCTTAACTAAAGCATGCATAGCGTAAATCAAATAAAGCCAATTAAAGAATGCATACATGTGCTATTAATTCATAATGAAGCATGAAGCAAGCGTGGGGCCCATCAATATCAACGAAGCTAAATGAAGCCATATGAAGTAATTATTGCAAGCAAGGATTAAATGAAGCATGAAGGCATTTGGAAATATGCATATATATAATAGCGTGAAGCATTGAATAACGCCAATGTTGTACATGGAGTCACAAGCAGACGTCTTCGAGCGTGTATCCAGCCTTGGAGACGTCTCTCACGCTATATTCTTGCATGCACAAGGAATGCTTTCCAGGGACGCCCATGATGCCGTCCTTAGCTCTTCACTCGCTCAACAATGAATGCACGAGAGAGCTCAGCTTGGAAGCACGGCGTCTCTTGTGGCGTCCAAACCTTCACACGTCCTTCACACTTCCTTCACTTCTTGAGGCACGCCAGAGTGAAGTATGGAGAAATTGAGCTGGGAAGTCGTCTTCGAAGACGTCCCTAGAGTGTCCCACGTGACCCACGTTGAAGCGTGCATAGAAAAACTTCTCAAGGACTTCGTTCACTTGTCTAAAGACGTGACTCATATGTTGATGAAACCAAGTTTGCTCCAGGGACGTCATTCACTCCAAGAGACGTCCAAAGCCACGTTGGGCCAAAATCCAGAGAGTAAATTGGTGGCATTGAAGACGTCTCTCCTTCAAAGACGTTGCTCGCATCAAGGCCCACATCCAAGGCAATTCCTAATGCCTGAGACGTGAGACGTGACACACTTAATGAAGCCCACATCTATCACAACAATTGACGAGGCTCATCAAAATTGAAGCAAGGAAGATCTTTAATGTTAGTTAGTTTTTAATTTACATTTACTTGTAATTTGAATTTCATTTTGCATTTAGAATAGGCCATAAATAAAGGATGAGAGCACCTCATTAGGGAGCACCAGGGGAGCCTTCGGACTCTACTCTCTTCTCACTCTCATTCTCTTCTTCTCTTCCATTTTTTTCATACCCATTTTGCAATTTCTTTAGTTATGAGTCTCTAATTTCTAACGTTGAGAAAGAGAACTCTGTTACAAATTTAATGGATTAATTTTATTTCTTTCTTCATTTTCAATTCTTCTTTCATTGTTTCTTTAGAAAGAATCTTCGTTCTTTATCCCAATGATTCAATAGTCTTGAGAAAGAAATTAAATCCAACTTGAATTCCATGTGAGCTTGAGAAAGCATCATGGAATTGATGCTTGAAGATATTTTTCCCAATTTGGTGAATTTGTGTTTGGGATTGATGTGTGACATATAATCAACCCATAACTTGATTCATAAAATTGTGTGACTCTAAATCAGAGACCAATCTTCACCTCTTCTCATGAGTAATTAGATTAAGAGATTAGCAATTGATCAAGTTAAGAGAAATCAAATCACCAAGAGATTGGGGTTTGATTACTTATGATTTGCAAAGAGATCAATGATTTGCATGATTGAAGAAGAGATGAAAATTCTTAGTTCTTGTTATTTACTTTATGGTCATTTATATTCCTGCACTTAAATTCTTGTAATCTACTATTCTTGCAATTTACTTTCTTAGCATTTAAATTTCCAGTACTTTACTTTTATGTTCTTTACTGTCTAACTAGAATAATTAATCAACTATTACTTACTTAATCCGTTAATCCTCGTGGGATCGACCTCACTCATCATGAGTTTTATTACTTGATACAACTCAATGCACTTGCCAGTAGTTCTACGGTATATTGTTTATCAAATCCATATCAACCATGCGTAGGCATGCATGCGTACGCATGACCCCTCCTTAGCGTGGTACGTGAAATCTTTCAAGTTATACGCTGGGGTTTCAATGGCTTCTGGGTGTAGATAATTCAACCACGTCATACGTGGTGATTTCACGTACAACGTGAGGGTCTTCACTACACCAACTTGAGTAGGATCATGTGTCAATACTTCAATTTCTTGCACCAAACTTTTAGGAATGTTCATGCCTGTCACAAAGAAGATAGTAACTACATCTCCCTGTTTGATTTCATGTCAATTTTTCATGCATACACTACAAGAAAATAAGCTTTCTGTCACGCTATTAAAGCGTGCCGAAAAGTACAAAAAAAAATGTACCAATAGCTTTTCGCCACGCTTTTTGAACTATCGGCACGCTTTTGAAAAGGTCACATCCGCCAGCGTGCCGGTTACTCTATCGCCACGCTTTTGTAGATCTATCGGCACGCTTTATTTTTTGCCACGCTTATATCTCTTGCTACGCTTTAAAAGGGTACCGAAAAGTTCACATATCACCATGCTTTTGAAGTGTTCCCAAAAAATTAGTTTTGGATACACTTCAAAAATGTGCCGATAGAGAAAGATAAGGCTACGCTTTTAAACGTACGTAGAAATGAACCTATTGCCATGCTTTTAAAGCGTGGCTATATCCTTATTAAATTAAAAAATGATATTTACTTTTACATGCACTCTCTAATACACTCCAAAAATAATAAAAAAAACATTGACAAAAATATATGATTGTCATTTAAAAAAATTAATAAAAATTAGTATTACATTTATAAAATTCAAACCAAATTAGCCATGTCATCTCTATACACGCAACGACAGTGTACATGAAATTTACAAACATAAACAAAAATAAATTTTTAGGAAGAGAATTAAGAATGTCATTGAATCACCCTAAGCTTGTACTAGGCCTTCCTCGGATAAAGCAACCACATGGAAAGCTCCACAATACACTTCACGAATAATCTGCATGTATAATCATATGAAAAACGAAAAAACAAACAGTAAGCAAATTATAAAATAATTTGCCATGATATTAAAGAAAGGAATCATAAAAAATATATAAGATTTGTAACAAGGGTGTGTCACATCTTGATCTTGAAATATGTAACATGCACAAGTTGATCACATGCAATTTGCCACCACTATTCCTGAGAGATAATTCTAAAGATATGCATATAAATTTCTCAGTTCAACCATTTTGTATAATTTTATAACAATATTTGGAATATCTTAGAATAAGTTGCAAATAGATAGTAACCATATCATCCTAGCACGGAAGGAAAGCAATGTGACATACCAATTCTGGAAATAAATAGGGTATGAAATGTCCAAGTGCAGGCCAATTGCAACAGCAATACATAACAAAGGCTCAAGCATCTCTCTATTAATATCCGAAATAAAAATAAGTTTGTATCAAAATCACCAAGACCAATTTATCCCCAACTTCTATCAATCTTTCAATATCCCAAAAAAAACATAACCAATAATATAACAGGAAAACAAGTGGATTCTTATCAAGCGGTCACCGAATTCATACTTAATTAAATAGCCACTAAGAGCCACCAATTGTGTGTTCCTTAATCAAATATCACCGAATTCATACTTAATTAACAAACAATAAAATAAGTGGTTTTTTATTAAGTGAGGATGATGAAATTAATGATAATTCCTTTTATTTTCAAAACCCTTTGATAAACAAAAAAGGCTTGAATATCTAAATAAACACGTTAAAAAGCTTTATGACAATATATTAAAAATATGATTCCTGTTTGTCTAAGCTAATGCTTAAAATAGTTTTGTATAGATAATTGGAGCAGTGTGTTTAATGCCACTTACCCAAAGTGCTGGTAAGGCACATAACCTTCTCCATGGCCCTCCATCAGCACCTCTCATCTCCAAATACCTCTTCAGCCTGACCTGAAAGGAATAATGGTAAAAACAGTAGCATAACTAGAAAATTCTTTAAAACCATTGCAAAAGCAACAAATACCAACTAAATAGAGAAATAAAAAAGTTCAAAAGTTCAAAATTATTACTACCAATACAAGAGCTTTATTTGTCATGAATTGAACTGATTAATTTTCTTTCAGAAGATATTCATTTCACCATCTTCAAATCAGCATTGCTCAAGGATAAATCAGCTCAACGATCGTCACACATCTCACCTGTACAGTACATGTTCTGAACATTATGCCAAGACCAAGGGAACCAACTTTGGTATAAAAGCAAGTAATTAAAGCACTAAACATAAGAAAGAAGAACGGTCACTGTTCAATTACTATATCAAATAGGCCCAACTATTTTGCCTCCCTTAGTATGAATTGCTAAGCTATGAAGAAAAGGCGGGTTATCAATGGTGATTAAGGAATCAATTAGTAATCTCTCGTATAAAGATATTTCAGAAATAAAAGCTTATATGCCCTGAAACTTGAACTAGCAAGGTAAAAGTCATTCTAGCATGTTACACAATGTGAGGTTATGGTGGAACAAGTATATACATTTCCAAATCCACTCACCCAAACAACAACAACCCCCCACCCACACACACACACACAAAAAAGGAAAAAGAAAAAAAAACCATGTGCAAATTAAGTTACGAAGCCATGTGGGCAAATTTCCCTAAACAAAAATAGCAGTTTACATGTTTGAGTCTACATGAATTAAGGTTGTTTCAGTAATTTCATTGCTCAATAAGTTAATGAATATATGCAGCTGCAAAATATGACAGTTATTATATACTAATTACAAAAATGAATAAACCCTACCAAACTCATTGACAAGTTGACTATGACAGACCCAGGCCATTCCATTACATAAATTAGCTGGGTCGTTCATGTGCTCAAAAATGTCATCACAGGAAGGTTTTCATTCTAGAGAAAGCTGAGAAAGTTTTGCATTTTCAGCCAGTTCATGCACTTAAAAAGATGAGGAGAAAGAGAAACTACATTTGGCATTATAGGTATGTCTTTGATTCCCCACTTTGGCTGGAAGCCCATCCCCAAAAATCCAATCCCCATTTCCTCTGGAACAGCTTTAACCTAGATATACAAGTTTTCAAAAATAATTAACAGACCTGAAAGAAATATCGAGGTCACTTACCTGATTACAAGAAAATCAAACACAATGAACTAAACAAAACAGGTGGCTGTCAATTATGTTACAATAAAAATAATGCATAGTTAAGATGACAACATCCAAAAAAATATCAGGCCAATTTCTCCAATGAAATAACAGCAGATTACTTTAGATGTATCCCATAACAAGAATGCACAATTAACCTGATATTGGTGTGAATTAACTTCAGCACAAGTCTGATGCAAGGTTTCAAGAGGGGCTCCACTAAGCTCAAACTGACCACCTGGCTCCAATGATATGCTCTGCTTCCCCTGATTCACAAACAGCAAACCAAAGCATAGCATCAAGTCTCCAACAATAAAGAAAAACATTGGGTTGAATGCTTGAATGGATAGCCATCTTAACAAACAAATTACATTTTAAATCTCCCAAAGAGAGAAAAAAAAGAAAAAAAGAAAGGATAGAAGTTTAACATTCTCATTCGCTCAAATAATAGCTTACTTGTTTGAGTCCAATAATTTTATCACCTTCCATTATCTTATCCCACTCAAATCTCTCAGCAATGCCATTCAACAACTCTGTTATTTGCTCGTACTTCATTGGACGCAAGCTTCCAAACTCAAAGCCGAACTTCTCATGTTCAGTACCTATCCTGCAAGACTACACGAATAAATACTCTCCGATAAAAACACAAACCACTTATCCCATAAGGACGTAACATACGGTTCACGTTTGGTAACATCAAGAACTAAAGAAACTTAATAAGGTGCCATAAAAATTGCAAAATGACCGGTTGGGACACAGCCTTCTAATCCCTACAAGCGAAGAGGCTATTTTCATGATTTGAACATGCGATATTCAGGCCACAATGCAGTAACCTTACCATAGCACTAACGCTCTACAACCACAGTCCACAAAGAAAAAAAGAACAACCTAATATGGCTACTGATGAGCAGATAATTTATACGCTTTTTGGCATTGTTTTTAGTATGTTTTTAGTAGGATCTAGTTACTTTTAGGGATATTTTTATTAGTTTTTATGTTAAATTCACATTTCTAGACTTTACTATGAGTTTGTGTGTTTTTCTGGGATTTCAGGTATTTTCTGGCTGAAAATTGAGGGACTTGAGCAAAAATCAGATTCAGAGGTTGAAGAAGGACTGCTGATGCTGTTGGATTCTGACCTCCCTGCACTCAAAGTGGCTTTTCTAGAGCTACAAAACTCCAAATGGCGCACTCTCAACGGCGTTGGAAAGACGATATCCAGGGCATTCCAGCAATATATAATAGTCCATACTTTGCCCAAGTTTAGATGACGAAAAAGGGCGTTAAACGCCAGTTCTACGCTGCAGTCTGGAGTTAAACGCCAGAAACACGTCACGAACCAGAGCTGAACGCCAAAAACACGTTACAACTTGGCGTTCAAATCCAAAAGAAGCCTCTGCACGTGTAAACTTCAAGCTCAGCCCAAGCACACACCAAGTGGGCCCCGGAAGTGGATTTATGCATCAATTACTTACTTCTGTAAACCCTAGTAACTAGTTTAGTATAAATAGGACTTTTTACTATTGTATTTACATCTTTGGATTATCTTTTGATCTATTGATAACGTTTCGGGGCTGGCCATTCGGCCATACCTGAACCTTCATTACTTATGTATTTACAACGGTAGAGTTTCTGCACTCCATAGATTAAGGTGTGGAGCTCTGCTGTTCCTCATGATTTAATGCAAAGTACTACTATTTTTCTATTCAATTCAACTTATTCCGCTTCTATGATATCCATTCGCACCCAAGAATATGATGAATGTGATGATTATGTAACGCTCATCATCATTCTCACTTATGAACGCGTGCCTGACAAACACTTCCGTTCTACATGCAAACAAGCTAGAATGAATATCTCTTGGATATCTAATACAGGGGACCGAGTCCGAGTTATTAGTGTCTTCGTGGTATAAGTTAGAACCCGTGGATGGCCATTCCTGAGATCCGAAAAGTCCAAACCTTGTCTGTGGTATTCCGAGTAGGATCTGGGAAGGGATGGCTGTGACGAACTTCAAACTCGCGAGTGCTGGGCATAGTGACAGACGCAAAAGGAGGGTGAATCCTATTCCAGTATGATCGAGAACCTCCAGATGATTAGCCGTGCCGTGACAGAGCATTTGGACCTTTTTCAAAGAGAGGATGGGATGTAGCCATTGACAACGGTGATGCCCTATATAAAGCTTGCCATGGAAAGGAGTAGGAATGATTGGATGAAGACAGCAGGAAAGCAGAGGTTCAGAGGAACGAAAGCATCTCTATACGCTTATCTGAAATTCTCACCAATGAATTACATAAGTATTTCTATCTTTATTTTCTGTTTATTTATTATTATTATTCGAAAACTCCATAACCATTTGATATCCGCCTGACTGAGATTTACAAGATGACCATAGCTTGCTTCATACCAACAATCTCCGTGGGATCGAAGTTGTGACAAATTATGAATTAAGATTAGAGCACCAAGTTTTTGGCACCGTTTTCGGGGATTGTTCGAGTTTGGACAACTGACGGTTCATCTTGTTGCTCAGATTAGGTAATTTTCTTTTTGTTTTATCTTCAAAAAAAAATTTTTGTTTTCAAAATATTTCAAAAAAAAAAATTTTCCCTTTGTTTTCGAAAATTATTTCAGAATTTTTAAGAATGAATTCTAGAGTTTCATGAAGCATGTTTAAGCCTGGCTGGCTGTAAAGCCATGTCTAAATTCATTTGGACTGAGGCTTCCAAGTCATCATTACAAGAGCAAGCTAGTTGTTGCTAATCAAATTTGTTATTGTATGACTGATTTGTATCTTCTAAAGCTTGGTTGGCTATTAAGCCATGTCTAACCCTTGGATTGGAGCTTTAAGCTGACATTGAAAGATTCCTGGGATTCTTATTAAAAATTTTGAATTTCTTATTTTCTTTTTCCTATATGTTTTTCGAAAAAAATTTAAAAGAAAATACATAAAAAATCATAAAATCATAAAATCAAAAATATTTTGTATTTCTTGTTTGAGTCTTGAGTCAATTTTAAGTTTGGTGTCAATTGCATTTTTTTCTAAAAATTTATGCATTTTTCGAAAATTCATGCATTCATAGTGTTCTTCATGATCTTCAAGTTGTTCTTGGTAAGTCTTCTTGTTTGATCTTGATGTTTTCTTATTTTGTGTCTTTTGTTGTTTTTCATGTGCATCTTTGCATTCATAGTGTCTAAGCATTAAAGATTTCTAAGTTTGGTGTCTTACATGTTTTCTTTGCATCAAAAATTTTTCAAAAATATGTTCTTGACGTTCATCATGATCTTCAAAGTGTTCTTGGTGTTCATCTTAACATTCATAGTGTTCTTGCATGCATTCATTGTTTTGATCTAAAAATTCTCATGCATTGAGTCTTTTTCATGTTTTTCTCTTTCTTTATTAAAAAATTCAAAAATAAAAAAAATATATTTCCCTTTTTCACTCATAAATTTTTGAAAATTTGAGTTGACTTTTTGAAAACTTTTTAAAATTTAGTTGTTTCTTATGAGTCAAATCAAATTTTCAATTTAAAAATCTTATCTTTTTCAAAATCTTTTTCAAAACTAATTTCAATCATATCTTTTCAAAAATATCTTTTTATCTTATCTTTTTCAAAATCATATCTTTTTAATCATACCTTTTCGTATCATATCTTTTCTAACTTCTTATCTTCTTATCTTTTAAAAAATTGATTTTCAAAATTTGTTTCAACTAACTAATTAACTTTTTGTTTGTTTCTTATCTCTTTCAAAACTACCTAACTAACTATCCTTCTCTAATTTTCAAAAATACCTCCCTCTTTTTCAAAAATTCTTTTTAATTAATTAATTGTTTCAATTTTTAATTTTAATTTTAATTTTATCTTAATTTTCGAAAATCATTAACTCTTTTTCAAAATTTATTTTTCGAAATTCCCTCTCTCCCATCTCCTTCTATTTATTTATTCATTTACTAACACTTCTCTTCATCTCAAATCACTGCTTCTATCCTCACCCTTGTGTTTGGATTATCCATTCTTCTTCACTCTTATTCCCTTTCTTCTTCTACTAACAACAAGGTAACCTCTATACTGTGGTAAAAAGGATCCCTATTATTATTTTCTGTTCCCTTCTTTTTCATATGAGCAGGAGCAAGGACAAGAACATTCTTATTGAAGCAGACCCTGAACCTAAAAGGACTCTGAAAAGGAAACTAAGAGAAGTTAAAATACAACAATCCAGAGACAACCTTACAGGAATTTTCGAAAAGGAAGAGGAGATGGCAGCCGAAAATAATAATAATGCAAGGAAGATGCTTGGTGACTTTACTGCACCTAATTCCAATTTACATGGAAGAAACATCTCCATCCCCACCATTGGAGCAAACAATTTTGAGCTTAAACCTCAATTAGTTTTTCTGATGCAACAAAACTACAAGTTCTATGGACTTCCATCTGAAGATCCCTTTCAGTTCTTAACTGAATTCTTGCAGATCTGTGATACTGTTAAGACTAATGGAGTAGATCCTGAAGTCTACAGGCTCATGCTTTTCCCTTTTGCTGTGAGAGACAGAGCTAGAATATGGTTGGATTCTCAACCCAAAGACAGCCTGAACTCTTAGGATATGCTGGTCACAGCTTTCTTAGCCAAGTTCTTTCCTCCTCAAAAGCTCAGTAAGCTTAGAGTGGATGTTCAAACCTTCAGACAGAAGGAAGGTGAATCCCTCTATGAAGCTTGGGAGAGATACAAGCAACTGACCAAAAAGTGTCCTTCTGACATGCTTTCAGAATGGACCATCCTGGATATATTCTATGATGGTTTATCTGAGCTATCAAAGATGTCATTGGATACTTCTGCAGGTGGATCCATTCACCTAAAGAAAACGCCTGCAGAAGCTCAAGAACTCATTGACATGGTTGCTAACAACCAGTTTATGTATAGTTCTGAGTGGAATCCTATAAGTAATGGGACGCCTTAGAAGAAGGGAGTTCTTGAAATTGATACTCTGAATGCCATATTGGCTTAGAACAAAATATTGACTCAGCAAGTCAATATAATTTCTCAGAGTCTGAATGGAATGCAAGCTGCATCCAATAGTACTCAAGAGGCATCTTCTGAAGAAGAGGCTTATGATCCTGAGAACCCTGCAATAGCAGAGGTAAATTTATGGGTGAACCTTATGGAAACACCTATAAGCCCTCATGGAGAAATCACCCAAATTTCTCATGGAAGGATCAACAAAAGCCTCAACAAGGCTTTAATAATGGTGGAAGAAACAGGTTTAACAATAGTAAACCTTTTCCATCATCCACTCAGCAACAGACAGAGAACTCTGAATAAAATACCTCTAATTTAGCAAACTTAGTCTCTGATCTATCTAAGGCCACTCTGAGTTTCATGAATGAAACAAGGTCCTCCATTAGAAATTTGGAGGCACAAGTGGGCCAGCTGAGTAAGAAGATCACTGAAACCCGTCCTAGTGCTCTCCCAAGAAATACAGAAGAAAATCCAAAAGGAGAGTGCAAGGCCATTGAATTAACCATCATGGCCGAACCCACAAGAGAGGAGGAGGACGTGAATCCAAGTGAGGAAGACCTCCTGGGACGTCCAGTGATCAACAAGGAGTTTCCCTCTGAGGAACCAAAGGAATCTGAGACTCATCTAGAGACCATGGAGATTCCATTGAACCTCCTTATGCCATTCATGAGCTCTGATGAGTATTCCTCTTCTGAAGAGCAAGTTGCCAAGTTCCATGGTGCAATCATGAAGCTGAATGCCAATTTATTTTGTAATGAGACTTGGGGAGATGAACCTCCCCTGTTCACCAATGAACTAAATGTATTAGATCAATTGAGATTGCCTCAGAAGAAACAGGATCCTGGAAAGTTCCTAATACCTTGCACCATAGGCACCATGACCTTTGAGAAGGCTCTATGTGACCTTGGGTTAGGAATAAACCTCATGCCACTCTCTGTAATGGAGAAACTTGGAATCTTTGAGGTGCAAGCTGCTAGAATCTTATTAGAGATGGCAGACAATTAAAGAAAAGAGGCTTATGGACAAGTAGAGGACATGCTAGTAAAATTTGAAGGCCTTTACATCCCTGCTGATTTCATAATCCTAGACACTGGAAAGGATGAGGATGAATCCATCATCTTTGGAAGACCTTTCCTAGCCACAGCAAGAGCTTTGATTGATATGGACAGAGGAGAATTGATCCTTCAACTGAATGAGGACAACCTTGTGTTTAAAACTCAAGAATCTCCTTCTGTAACAATGGAGAGGAAGCATGAAAATCTTCTCTCAGTACAGAGTCAACTAAAGCCCCCACACTCAAACTCTAAGTTTGGTGTTGAATTCCCATATCCAAACTCTAAGTTTGGTGTTGGGAAGTCTATAAAATTGACCTGATCACCTGTGTGGCTTCTTGAGAGCCCACTATTAAGCTATTGACATTAAAGAAGTGCTTGTTGGGAGGCAACCCAATTTTTATTTATCTAATTTTATTTTTATTGTTCTTTTATGTTTATTAGGTTCATGATCATGTGGAGTCACAAAATAAATAGAAAAATCAAAAACAGAATCAAAAACAGCAGAAGAAAAATCACACCCTGGAGGAAGGGCTTACTGGCGTTTAAACGCTAGTAAGGAGCATCTGGCTGGCGTTCAACGCCAGAACAGAGCATGGATCTGGCGTTGAACGCCCAAAACAAGCAGCATCCTGACGTTCAGACGCCAGGGATGCACACTGAGGAAAGCTGGCGCTAAACGCCAGAAACAAGCATAGAACTGGCGTTCAACGCTAGAAACATGCTGCATCTGGGCGCTGAACGCCCAGAACAAGCACCAATTCGGCGTTTCAACGCCAGAATTGCATGCAAAGGTATTTTACATGCCTAATTGGTGCAGGGATGTAATTCCTTGACACCTCAGGATCTGTGGACCCCATAGGATCATCTCAGCATCTGTGGACCCCACAGGATCCCCACCTACCTCCACTCATACTCTTTCCTCTTCTCAATTATCCTCTCTTCCCAATAAACATCCCTTCTATTTTCCATTCACCACTCACATCCATACACCCCACCTACCTTCAAAATTCAAAATCTCTTTCCCACCCAATTCCACCCATATAGCCGAATACCCACATCCCTCCATCTCCTCCGTATCTTCTTCTTCTTCTTCTATTCTTTCTTCTCTTGCTCGAGGGTGAGCAACATTCTAAGTTTGGTGTGGTAAAAGCATAGCTTTTTTTTGTTTTTCTATAACCATTGATGGCACCTAAGGCCAGAGAAACCTCTAGAAAGAGAAAAGGGAAGACAAAAGCTTCCACCTCCGAGTCATAGGAGATGGAGAGATTCATCTCAAGGGTCTATAGCTCAGTGGTAGAACATTTGACTACAAATCAAGAGATCCCTGAGATACCTCAGGGGATACATTTTCCTCCACACAATTATTGGGAGCAACTAAGGGTGGAACATCAAGAGCACTCCATCATCCTTCATGAAATTAGAGAAGATCAAAGAGCAATGAGGGAGGAGCAACAAAGACAAGGAAGAGACATAGAAGAGCTCAAGGACATCATTGGTTCCTCAAGGAGAAAACGCCACCATCACTAAGGTGAACTCATTCCTTGTTCTTAAATTTTCTGTTTTTCATTTTTTTATGTTAAATGTTTATTTATGTTTGTGTCTTATTACATGATCATTAGTATCTAAGTGTCTATGTCTTAAAGTTATGAATGACCTATGAATCCATCACCTCTCTTAAATAAAAAATGTTTTTAATTCAAAAGAACAAGAAGTGCATGAGTTTCGAATTTATCCTTGAACTTAGTTTAATTATATTGATGTGGTGACAATACTTTTTGTTTTCTGAATGAATGCTTGAACAGTGCATATGTCTTTTGAAGTTGTTGTTTATGAATGTTAAATATGTTGGCTCTTGAAAGAATGATGACAAGGAGACATGTTATTTGATAATCTGAAAAATCATAAAAATGATTTTTGAAGCAAGAAAAAGCAGTGAATACAAAGCTTGCAGAAAAAAAAAATGGCGAAAAAAAATAGAAAAAGAAAAAGCAAGCAGAAAAAGGCAAAAGCTCTTAAAACAGGTATTTTCTGGCTGAAATTGAGGGACTTGAGCAAAAATCAGATTCAGAGGTTGAAGAAGGACTGCTGATGCTATTGGATTCTGACCTCCCTGCACTCAAAGTGGATTTTCTGGAGCTACAGAACTCCAAATGGCACGCTCTCAACAGCGTTGGAAAGTAGACATCCTGGGCTTTCCAGCAATATATAATAGTCCATACTTTGCCCAAGTTTAGATGATGCAAAAGGGCGATGAACGCCAGTTCTATGCTGCAGTCTGGAGTTAAACGCCAGAAACACGTCACGAACCAGAGTTGAACGCCAAAAACACGTTACAACTTGGCGTTCAACTCCAAAAGAAGCCTCTGCACATGTAAACTTCAAGCTCAGCCCAAGCACATACCAAGTGGGCCCCGAAAGTGGATTTATGCATCAATTACTTACTTCTGTAAACCCTAGTAACTAGTTTAGTATAAATAGGACTTTTTACTATTATATTTACATCTTTGGATTATCTTTTGATCTATTGATCACGTTTGGGGGCTGGCCATTCGGCCATGCCTGAACCTTCATTACTTATGTATTTACAACGGTAGAGTTTCTGCACTCCATAGATTAAGGTGTGGAGCTCTGCTGTTCCTCATGATTTAATGCAAAGTACTACTGTTTTTCATTCAATTCAACTTATTCCGCTTCTAAGATATCCATTCGCACCCAAGAACATGATGAATGTGATGATTATGTGACGCTCATCATCATTCTCACTTATGAACGCATGCCTGACAAACACTTCCGTTCTACATGCAAACAAGCTAGAATGAATATCTCTTGGATATCTAATACAGGGGACCGAGTCCGAGTTATTAGTGTCTTCGTGGTATAAGTTAGAACCCGTGGATGGCCATTCCTGAGATCCAAAAAGTCTAAACCTTGTCTGTGGTATTCCGAGTAGGATCTGGGAAGGGATGGCTGTGACAAACTTCAAACTCGCGAGTGCTGGGCGTAGTGACAGACTATTATCACCAATGAATTACATAAGTATTTCTATCTTTATTTTCTGTTTATTTATTATTATTATTCGAAAACTCCATAACCATTTGATATCTGCCTGACTGAGATTTACAAGATGACCATAGCTTGCTTCATACCAACAATCTCCGTGGGATCGACCCTTACTCACGTAAGGTTTTATTACTTGGACGACCCAGTGCACTTGTTGGTTAGTTGTATCGAAGTTGTGACAAATTATGAATTAAGATTAGAGCACCAAGTTTTTAGAGCCATTACCAGGGATCACAATTTCGTGCACCAGCTACTCAAAAAAGAACTACCAATAGCATTAAGTTTAAACATACAAAGTATGATCAAGACTATAGAAAATTAAAATTAAGGAAATACTTTCGCCAGAAAAGAGTAACTTCATATAGGTTAATAAGAATTCCAAAGCTAGAAAATGGCTTAAGTAGGAAATAAAGATGGAATCATATCTCTGCAGAGACATGCCTAAAATAAAGTTATGAAGCAAAATAAAAAAGGGTAATTTTCCAAAGTGATTAACTCCATCAAAGGCAGCAAAGTAATGCATTTCATGTTAGGCCTGTGCATCTCTGTATAGTGATGGTGGTCATTTATAAGGTGCTTCTTTCCAAAGTCAATTTCTGTTTACAAACTCTGCTGGTAAGTTTAGATAAAAAAAAAAAACGCGCTTCCGAGGCCCTCTTTCCTAGCGCACTTGCGAGAAGAGCATCCATTATTGTCTGAGCTCCCTGATCCGGAAGGCTTATCGAGTTATGCTATTACACCTATGCTTGCAGCATATATACAATAATCCTTTTTCACTAAGTACCATTTCTGATGAGCATCCACAAAGTCAAACTGAAGAAAAGATATAAAAGAATCTTCATAACACAATATAACACAATGAAGTTCAAAACATTAAATAGCTAGTTAGGTTGGCACAACATTTTGTATGCTAAAACATTTTCTTCCAGAGTAAACTGAAAGAAATGTATTCAATTATCTGCAAACGTTATGCACATCACACTCCTCAATTTGCCGGAAACAAAATTTTTATGTAAACTCAAATACTATATATTAACTTTCTCATTGATTCTCATCATTACTCTTATTACCATTGTCATTTTGCTCTCAACTAAAGGACACAAAGGAATATTCTTAAAAAACAAAATAAAAAAATTGCAGAGGAAACTTGAATAACCAAAGGAATCAAAGACACAGGAAGCAATAACATTGCTGCACAAACGTTCACTTTCAGCGAATTAGCTGCTACTACAAAGAACTTCAGCCAGGAGTGCCTCATTGGGGAAGGCGGATTTGGTAGGGTTTATAGAGAACATACTAAATGTAAAGGAGTGACGCCTTCTCTTTCTATTAATTAGTCCAAAATAGAGAAGAAATAGAGACAGAGAAATAGAGAATCAGGGAAGAAAGACTTACCAGTGCTTGCGGAGCCGATTAAGGGAGAGACCACTAAGACAGAGATAGAGGGTTCCAAATCTAACAAGGGTTTGCAAGACAGAGACCACTGAGGGAGTAGGAGGGCATGCCGATGCCTGGGCACGTCGATGCCTGCAAAGGATAGAGAAGAGGACGATGGGTCAGCTGCGACGCTGGTCAGACGAAGGCGGTGATGCTCGAGACAAAGAGACAATGGAGCTTGAGGCGCAGTAAATCATGCACCACGGATCTCGAGGCGCGGTGAAATAAAGATGACAGAGCTCCAGGCGCAGTTAATCGTGGACGGCATGAGTAGTGATGAGAGTGGTGAATGAGAAAGTGATTTAGGGTTTGGGTACGACAGAGAGAAGGTTGGGTTTGAGGGTTAGATGAAGGGCTAGGTGTGAGAGTTAGATGAACATGAAGCCGAGCTTGCTGGGTGTGAGGGTCATCGCGATTGACTTGGTGTGACGGCAGCTTGCTGGGTGTGACGGCAGCTTGCTTCTAGGTTAAAAGTGAATTTGGGAAGAACAGTGAAGTGTATGAGCTGTTATTAGATCACTTCTAGCTAGGTTAAAAGTTAACTTAGAAAAAGGTTAAGTGTGGAAAAAAAGGGTGGGAAATCAAATATTGGGGTGAACTCTATTGGTACACTTATGCAGGGTGCCTAATTAAACATAGCATATCGATGTGCTTTAAAAATGTCACGTTAGAAGACAAATTAGCCACGCTTTTAAAGTGTGCCAGTTTCTCTCTATGGCCAAGCGTGGTCAAAATACAAATTAGTAGCCACCCTTGTAAAAGCGTGTCGGTTTCTCTCTAAAAAGCATGGCAAAAAAACGTGGCCAAATCACAGATTAGCTGCCACCCTTATAAAAGCGTGCCCATTGACCATTTTTTGCCATGCTTTAAAAGCGTGGCAAGAAAAAAGTGTGCCGATAGGCCTTTTTTCTTGTAGTGATATTCTGAAAGAGGTTAAAAGTAAAAACTAAGTAATTAAAGGACATAAAAGCAAAGGATACTAAACGTTGGGTTGACTCCCAACAAGCGCTTCTTTAACATCACTAGCTTGATGGTTGTTCCTTGTTAAGGTGGAGGTTGATAGTGCTTCACCTCTTCCCCTCTTGTAACATCCTACCACGCAAAGCTTTACGCTTAAGTCGTAAAACAGGGGTGATATGGCATTATGACCTCTAAAATTTAAATATATATACATATTACCATAGAAAGAATATAATTTACGAGGAGCCTTAAAAAACGGGTAAAACAAAAATCACAAAAAATAAAAAGCCAACGCTCAGAAAAAACATAACTTGCGTACAGAGAAAGCTATGGTTCCTAAACGTATACATATATAAAGTAAGAACAGAGGATCAAGAATACGAAATAACAAGCTCCTAACTCAGCCTGTGAAGCTAAGGCAGGTTGGAGAATATTTACATACATAGTATACAGCCTTTAACCCAAAAATAAATACATGTTTAAAAACCCTAGTTCTCCATAAACCTCTAAGACGTTCAACAGTAAAGACAAAAAGACAAAAAGTATATATATGTATAGACTCACCTCATGCATGCATGAGGAGAGTCTATAGATATATAGCAAAAGACAAAAAGTAGAAATCCCATAATGAATCCACTTCACTGCAGAAACTCCAGACGCCTAGCGAGGTGCCTCTCGACCTGTATCTGAAAAACAACAGAATATTCTAGGGATGTCAATGGGGCGGGATGGGGGCGGGGGATGCCTCCCTGCTCCCCGTCCCCGCCCTCAGATTTTGTCCCCGTCCCCGCCCCGATCCCCGCCATGGGAAGATAATTGCCCCCATCCCCATTCCCCGCGTTTCCCGTGTTCTCCGCGGGTCCATATTCCCCATCTCTTTATATTAAACATTTATATGAAAATTACAATAAAATACGCAAGAGATGGTGGAGCAGTGGGATGCAACGCGGCGAGCAGCGAAGAGGCGGAAGAAAATACGCAAACGCAGGAGTGGAGAGGGGAAAGACACCGCGTCTGAAGAGAGAGAACGACGCAGTGGCGCAGGAGTGGCCGGTGGCAGGAGTGGCGACCGATGACGGTGAATGAGATAGTAGAGTAGAGTAGATGGCACAGGCACGCAGCAAGGTAAGAAGGGAAGAATGACTGAATGGGATAGTAGTACTGTAGTAGACGACGCAAAGTGAGAAGGGAAGAATGGGAATATGAGATACTGATAATAGGGTTAGGGGACTTAGGGTTTTTTAATGGGTAAAATTACTAAAACACCCCCTATATTAGTAATAAAGTAAAGGTATTTAGGTAACTTCAAAAATTCAGGGAATTTCAGAGATGGAGGCGGGGATCCCCGCTTGGATCCCCGCGCCTGTCTCGAGGGAATTTTGCTCCCCATCCCCATCCCCACGGGAAAAATTCTCCATCATCGGGGCCCCATTCGAGGCGGTCCCCACGGGATCCCCGTCTCCTGGGGATTTTTGACACCCCTAGAATATTCGTATGGAATGAGAATCGGGGGTTCTCAGCATGGTACAGGTGCCACGCACAATAATATTCCGTGGGAAGAACCCAAGCTGATATGGGAGAGACAACACCCCAAGCTCAATAATATTCCATGGGAAGAATCCCAAGCTGACATGGGGGAGACAACACCCCATGCTCAATAATATTCCATGGAAAGAATCCCAAGCTGATATGGGGGAGACAACACCCTAAGCTCAATATTATATATATATATATATATATATATATGTGCATGCCCATGGGGGAACTCGAAGAGGATGGGGGAACTCAAAGAGTTAGTGTGCCCGGTGTGCCCGGTCACCTCTTATGTACAGGAGGTCAACAAATGTCTCGGTAAGAATTAATTACATCTCATAAATATAATTTTCAATCTTAATAATGATTCATAGCTAATACCAACATTCTCAATTATTTAAGCTCATCAATTGTCTCATATACTGCTTTCATCATCTTTATCAATCAAATACCATTTTCTCTAACTACATATTACCTTTTAAAAATCTTTCTTCATTTCTAAGTTACCACCATTTCCTAACTTCATCCTATTACTAGGCTTACTAACAAGATCTAGGGCCAAATGAATGAAAATATAGATTTAGAAGTTCGAAATTTAGCTTTAAAATACAAAACTTTGATTTGCTAAAATAGGGGCCACGCGTATGCGTGGGTGTGCGAATTCCCATGCTCGCGTATGCAAGCACCATGCTCGCATACGCTAGAATCCCACCCTGAAAGAGTTGGTCGCGTCGCGTGCAGGTGGTTGTGTACGCAACCCCTTAAAAATCATTGTTCGCCTATACAAACACACTGGTCGCATACGTAAAATGCTAAACCGAAGAATTTGGTCGCGTCGAATACAGTGGTCGCATACGCAAGCTGTGCAGAATTAGCAAAATACTGAATGCTGCAGAATTTTCAATTTTTTTCTCTGAACTTCCGACGCACATAATTTTTTTGTTTTAAAATATTTTTCATCTGTTCTTCAAACGGCGTAAACTTCACGGAACCAATTTTCATGTGAAACAAATTTGAAACCATTTGGGGATTCTGAAGCCAAGTTATGGTCCGCCGAAGTTCGGCCAAAAATTGATTTTACACAAAAGACTTCAAACCTCAATTTTCTTTGAAACCAAACTCATATCCACATTTTTAAAACTGTATTCATCACAATAACATGTCTCAACACACCAACATAGCACTACATTCTTCACATCATACCACCTTCAACCATACTTCATATTTACACAATGACAATCTAGTTTCCTTATTTACATCAACAATATTATCAACTCGTTACTCAATAGATATAATCATATCATCACCTCTTTCATCACCAACTCATCAATTAACATACTATTATCAACATAAACAACAATTATCCAACACATACTCATCAATTCACATCATTCTTCATCAAAGGCGCTAAGCATTGAATATTTTCAAGCATTCCAACCTATTCTATGGTCATCTAGCCTAAGTTTTCACAGAATATTATATATTAAATTTGTGAAATCTAAACCATATCTTGACCAATTTTTACGTATTATCTAAGACAACCCATAAGGCAAGCTCATAAGCCTTCCTCACCACAATTCCCAAGCTTTCAATCAAGCCTCTAGTGACCACAAATCAAACTCCAACATATTCAATGGCAAACAATAAAATGACCGCTAGGAGCAAACAATGATTAGGGAGGTCAGACATTATTAAAAGCTCAAAGAGTTGTTTCCCTAGTCATATGCTTGTGGTGTTCTTGTGTCAAGTAATCCTTGAGACAAAACATTTAGAGTCGAGATCAATTGCAATTAACAGAGTATGCCAAAGGCTTTGAGCACCACTGTCTGGGAGTAGCTGAAAGAAAAATCAAAACTTCAAAAGAGTTCCCTAGTTAAGTGCTTGTGGTGTTTCTGTGTCAAGTGAAGCTTGAGACAAAATATTTAAAGTCACGACTAGGCTCAAAGTGCAAAGCACCAAAGAAAAGAGAATCAAAGAAAAATTGCTGTGTTCAAGGGTTAAATTGAGTTACAAAAGATCAGAGAATTCATAATATTATCCTGATTCTAATTCCGAATGACAATGACATCCTTCTAATTTAAAGGAGAGTGAGATGCCAAAACTATTCAAGATTACAGTTGTAAACCCCACTATAAGAAGAGATATGAGCTTAATCAAACTCTTATTTTCATGCAAATTCACATTCTAAGCCTATATTAGTTTGGTTGCTTGAGGACAAGCAACAATTCAAGTTTGGTGTTGTGATGCGTGAGCATATTTCCTATCTTTTCCTAGTGAATTTGCATTCAATTTGTTGAGTTTAATCAAGAATTAATTATTTTTTAGCCACTATGGATGCTACTTTGAGTCATGTGCAATTCTGTTTATTTTAGGTAGCATTTGGTTGGATTTGATGGAGCTTCCGCAGAAAAAGAGAAGAAGGCTATATAGGGCAGGAATGGCTTAGAGAATGGAGAGGAAGCTTGCACATATGGAAGGAGCACAAGAATTAAAGGAGATGACCAGCGAGGGCAACGCGTGCGCGTACCTGATGCGTGCGCATGATTTGGAGATTTGCACAGCGACGTGTGCGCGTACCTGACGCGTACGCGTGACACGCGAAGAAGAGCATCGACACGTACGCGTGACTGACGCATACGCGTGACATGCCCCACGTGCAGAAAACGCAGAAAATGCTGATTATTTAATTAATTCTGATTTAAACTTTACTTTTATTTTCAAATAGGAAAATATATTATTTTAGTTTTAGAAAATAGATTTTAAATTAATTAGGATTAGATATAAAAGAGAAAAGAAACTTCTCTTTGGGGGATTCCAACATTATTCCACCTCGGCCCAATTTACAGTTTACCAGAATCCTAGTTTTCACTCTTTTCCATGAGCAACTAAACCTCCACTGTTAAGGTTAGGAGCTCTGTCTATTGTATGGATTGATACTATTTTTTTTCTATTTTAATTCATGTACTGATTTATATTTCAAGGATTATTTTTGTTCTTTATCTTATGAATTTGGGTGGAACAGAAGTATGACCCTCTTTCTAATTGAGTTCTTGTATAACTTGGAAAAGCTCTTTACTTGAACAACAGCTTGAAAACAATTTCTCCTAAATTCTAATTATATGGACTTAATGGGATACGTGACATATAATTCTCTTATATTTGGATAATTAGGATTTTTGTGGCATAATAACTAGAATTAAACTTCACCCCCTAATTGGAATTAGTTGACCAAGGAATTGGCGGTTGATGAAAGTTAAAGGAGACTAGAAAGGTCTAAGGAATTAGGGTCTAGTCACATATAGTTTGCCATGAATAAAATCCTGCATGATTAAAATAAATTAATAAGAAAAGTTAATCCGGAAAATAGATAACTCTGAAGCCTTAACTGCCTTCTCCATATTGTTTTTCCAACTTATTTATTGCTTGTCTTCTGATATTCTGAGTTTTGTGTTTTATACTTTTTGAACTCTCAAACACCATTTTCTGTTTGCCTAACTAAGCCAATCACTTGACCATTGTTGCTTGATCCATCAATCCTCGTGGGATCGATCCTCACTCACCTGAGGTATTACTTGGTACGACCCGGTGCACTTGCCGGTTAGTTTGTGGTTATAAATTCTGCACTAAGTTTTTGGCATTGTTTCCGGGGATTGATTGTGATTGACAACTACTGGTTGTTTGATTTCTTAGATTTGGCATTTTTGCTTTAATTTCATTTAACTTATTTCTTTAAATTTTCAAAAAAAATATTTTGATTTTTATTTTATTTAAATTTTTTTCTTTTCTCTTAATTTTTGAAATTAAGTTAGTTATTTTATTTATTGAGTTTAAATTTCCTTTATGTTCTTTCTTCTTTGCTTGCCTGTTTACCATATGGTGCGTTTAATTTTGTTTGGTATTTTTTGCTAAGGAAAAATAATGGAGAGAGATCACATGGGTTACTACTCACACCCAAGTAGTGATTCATATTATTGTGGATGGAAGAACTATTCGAATTTTGGTTGGCAAAGTCAAAACTAAAGAAACTTCAATGCTCCATGTTCCAACTATCAAGAACCACCATCTCCATATTCATATCAAGAACCACCACCTCTCTATTCATATCAAGAACCATCATCTTTCTACCCATATCAAGAGTCACCATCTACCTATTCATACCAAGAACCATCCCCTTTTTACACTTATCAAGAATCATCATCTCCTTCTTATTCATATCAAGAGCCACCATCTCCTTATTCATATCAAGAACCATCAGATCTTGAGCTTCTCATGAAAGAATTCATACAGGATATAAAGACGAGTGTCAAAAATATAGAGAAATATGTGTAGTTGATTATCAAGTCCTAGGAAGAGGAACAAGCAAATTCCTTCCCAAGAGATATAATGCAAGATCCTATGGAAGAAAGTGAGGAAATCAATCAAAGGAGTTTATACTCCAGTGAATTAGAGAACTTTTCACCCTCACACATGGAAGAAGAGGAAGATGCAAAAATAAAGGAGGAAGATGCAAAAATAAAGGAGGAAGATGCACCAACAAAGAAGGAAGATGCACAAACAAAGGAGGTTGCAAGGGATGAAAACAATTATGGTAATCTACACTTCAATGAAACAGAGAGTGGCATAGAGGGTGAGTTTATTGAACCACCAATTCAAGAAGTTCTTGATGAAAGGTACACTCTAACCATCACACAACACAAAAATTTTGAAATCAAAGAAGTGAAGGCAACCAAGGAAAGCACTAAAACGGGGATTGTGACCAAGAAACAGAAGAAAATATCTATGATGAAGAAAAGGTTAGCAAAAAACAATCCAACCTCTACCCCAACAAGCAAGATGAATCAAGCTAATTACAATAAAAGAAAGCTTGTTAGGAGGACTTTATATCAGAGGGTACTAATTTTTACCTCCCCCCCTTGGAAACATTTCTTTTAACCAACTGGAAGAAGAGGAAGAAAATTCAACAATCAGGTGTCAAGCTAGTGACGTTAAAGAAGCGCTTGTCGGGAGGCAACCCGATAATTTCGTATCCTTAGTTATTTTTCGTAGTAGTGATTTTCTTTTTTATTTGATTTTTTATTGAGTTTTTACTGTTTTTCTTTCGTTTTACGCGTGTTCTGATCATGCAGCTATTTTAGAACAGGAACCAAACACTTTTAAAAAAAAGAGAGCACACGACGCGCAAGCGTCACTGACGCGTACGCGTCATATGTGAGTGCAAGAAAAATAAAAATTGAACAGAGAGTTGGACAGGAGTGGTGTTGGTGGCATGCCTTGCGCACAAGCGAGTCCACGCGTACGCGTCATTCACGCGTGCGCATCGTTTGTGCTTTTAGCCACCCACGCGTGCGCATGACCCAGATAATCGGCGTCAACGAGTGTTTGGGCAGAGAGTTATGCTGACTTGGGGCTGGAATTGTGCTAGAGGCACAAACTTGATCACACGTATGCGTCCCAGACGCGTGCACGTACTTTGCATAAATGGCCATCCACGCGTGTGCGTTCATGACTCGCACATGTCGTATGAGAATTTTGGTTCCCAGGCCACACGGATAGAGAGTTGTGCGTGCATGCGGCCGCCTTCGCGTGATTCGCACAAACCAAGAGCACGCGCGTCACTTTCAAAATCGGGCGACCCACGCGTACGCGTGCTGTACGCGCACGTGTCGCATGCGCCGCACAACTCCACTAGTGCGCCGCCCAGTTTTGATTTTCATTCTCTCTCCCTCCCGAATCCTAATTCTCTCTTGTTATTTTATCCTTTTATTCTTCTTTCATCATACTATTGGTTTTTGTTTTCAGTTCTTCTTTGCTTGAGGACAAGCAAACCTTTAAGTTTGGTGTTGTCGCTTCGCTTATCGCTTTTCTATTTATTTTTATGGTACCAAAGGTAGGCGAATCATCTTCACTAAGGAGCACAACCTGAAGAATAAAACGGCCACTAGAATAACTGAGGTGGTTGAGTTCCTTTCATTCTATTTTGTTTTTCGCTCTTACTATGTTATGTTCTGATTTTCTGCTATTTTGTCTCGTTTATTGCATGATCCTTTATTAGATAAATTCCTAGGTTCTAGTTTAGTTCTACTATTTTGAAATTTTCTGTTATTTGCTTTAATGTTGAAAGGTGCTTCATGTATTGCCCACTGAGCTTGAAATCAAAAAGAAAGAAGAAAAGATATAGTGCATGAGAAATTGAGTTTAATTTTTAGAGTAGTCTCATTCATTCAAATGTGGTGGTATTTTCTGTGGCTCTGAATGCATGACATGAACAGTGCATATTTAAATTTGAACTAAAGAATGTTGATGTACAAGGAACAAGGATTTAGAGAATTATTACGACTTCTCTGAAATAAATAAAAATTTAATCCTTGAAGCAAAAGAAAAAAAAGGATACAAAAGCAAGGTTCTCTTGAGTGTAATTCATATTACCACACATACATTTATCCAAGACATAATACCCAATACACAAATTCATGAAATTGACTGGGATTAACGATCCTTACTGTACCCACGGACCAAATGAACCAAGCCCAGCAAGCCCCTCAAGCTAAATCGAACCTAGAGTACCAAAATCAACGACATCTCAACATGAATACTCAAGATTTTCGAAAATCAAAGGGGTATTTATGAAATTGTTCTGATAGTTTCATAGAGCTTGATGCGGTGATCGCGTGGCTGTAAACGGTGCGGCGATCGAAGCTCGAAGTGAGGAGATATGGTTCTTTGAAATGGAGGTTAGGGTGTGGAATCCTTCTCCCTCACCTTAAGCATAGTTTCAGTGTCTTTTAGCTGAAGATAAGAAGAAGAGTGTTTCTTCTTTTAAGTGTCTAGGCTGATTGGTTGGGCCTTGGGTCCATTTTGGGCTCGGTTCAATCGGTTTTGCCCATTTGGCCCAATCTTAGGCTAAATTCTTTGAAATTAGTGTCAAAATTATCATTTTTTTTCTTTATTAAAATTTAATTTATGGACTAATTATTCGCTAATTTTAGGGGGTTTACACCTCTTACCTTGAATTTTCTCTCTCTGTCTTCATATGTTAGCTCACGATGTTCAAAGGAAAGAACACTACCCATTGTGTATGGCAATAGTGGGTGGTGAAATAACACTACTTTGTCCCCTGGTAAAAAGTCGTCAGTAGGAATTTTCTTGTTCCTCTACCTTGTAGGTACTTTTTTCTTAGGAGCTTCTTCCTTATTTGGTGCATACCCAACACCAAACTTAGTGTTGATGTCAGGAGGTTTGTTGACTGCAAAGGGAGGTTTTGGTTGCAAAATTTTTGAGGCTTTAGTTGAGTGTTCAACTTGTTGCACCTTCTCTTTCTCTACCTTTCTACTCAAGTATGAGGAATGTACTACATGGGGTGATTCATTTGGTGCTACCTTCAAATTTGGATTCTTGGCTTCAACCTTCATACAATCCTCCTCCTCTTTACATGATTCATGGTCTTGAAATCATGAAAAGTTTGATTCTCATCATGCACCCTCAACATTAATTCACCCTTTTCAAAATCAATAAGGGCTTTTCTAGTCGTTAGAAAAGGTCTCCCTAGAATGATTGAGGCATGCTCATCTTCTTCCATATCAAGAATAACAAAATCCACTGGGAGGAAGAATTTTCCCACTTTGATTAAGACATTTTCAACTATTCCATGTGCAAGCTTCATTGATTTGTCTGCAATTATAGAGCTATGTTTGTTGCTTTCAACTCTTGAATTTATAACCTCTTGATCACATATAAAGGTATTAGATTAATACTTGCCCCCAAATCACATAAATCTCTTTCAAATGTAATGCTGCCAATAGTGCAAGGACTTTGAAAACTCCTTGGATCTTTCTTCTTTTTTGGCAAGTTCCTTTGAATAATTGCACTGCACTCCTTAGTCATCACCACTGTTTGGCCACCCTTTAAAGATTTCTTCTTGGACAACAATTTCTTCATGAATTTTTCATACAAGGGTATTTGTTCAAGAGCTTCTATGAATGGAATTTTGATGTGCAAAGTCTTGAATTTCTCCAAGAATTTGGAATAATGCTTTTCCTTGTTTTCCCCTTAGAGCTTTTGAGGATATGGAATTTTTGGCTTGTAATTAGGCACTAGAATTCTCTCTTTTGGTGGAGCTTTTGTAATTTGAATTGTTTGCTGGAGGGTAGGCTGCACATGCTCCACTTAAAGATTAGTATCCCCTTGGGCCTCTGGTTTTAGTTTCTCCACCCAAAATTTGGATGATTTCTCCATCCAGGATTATAGGTTTTGGAGAAAGGGTCATTCTGAGGTGTCTTGAAGGGTTGCCCATGTAATTCACTTGCTCTAGAGAAGATTGTCCATACTGAATGCTTTCACATTAAGAGAATCCATTACTTACACCATACAAATTATTTTGAGAACTCACAGCCGAGACTTGCATTTCTCCTAGGTGTTGAGTAATTGCTTTGATTTGTTGGGACATAACTTTATTCTGAGCCAAAAGAGTATCCGAAGCATCTAACTCCTTGACTCCTTTCTTCATTGATCTTTCAGAAGAATTGAGATATTGATTGTTGGCTACCATCTCAATCAATTCTTGTGCTTCCTCAGTGGTTTTCTTCATATGCAAAGATCCTCCAGCTGAGTTAACCAGTCAAACCTGTGTGGCGAGGGTGATCTCATCATAAAACATCTGAAGCTGGACCCAGTCAGAGAACATATACCTCTCCCAAGCTTCATAGAGGGACTTTCCTTCATGTTGTCTGAAGATCTGAATGTCGGTTCTGAGCTTAGTCACCTCTGAAGCGGGAAAAACTTGTTTAGGAACTGCTTAGCCCTATCCATTACAGCTAAAGGGAAGAGCAGTAGACGATAAACCTCAGCCGAGACGCCATTTGTCTTGACAGTATCACAGATTTACAGAAAATTGGAGATGAATAAATTGGGATCTTCTTGCGGGCTTCCACTAAACTGACAATTTTGTTGAACCAGTATAACAAGCTGCAGTTTTAGTTCAAAATTGTTGGCTCGGACAGTAGGTGTAATAATGCTACTTCCACAAATTGTTGGATTAGGATTAGTGTAAGATCCGAGAGTTCTCCTGAGTGGAGGGTCATTGGCATTGTTGTTATCTGCCATGTCTTGTCCAAAAAATCCTTCTTCGACCACTTCTTCAATCTCTTCTTCAACTCTTTGATTTCTAGCTTGTTTCTACTATCACTAATACGAATTTTATAAACAACAATATCCACATAACTACCGGCAAGTGCACCGGGTTGTATCAAGTAATAAACTCACGGTGAGTGAGGTCGATCCCATGAGGATTAACGGATTAAGAAAACAATAGTTAATTAATTTTTCTAGTTAGACGTTCATATTTGAGTGATGATCAAACAAAAAATGTAAATGAAATGAAATTAAATAAAAGTAATAATGAACAAGAAAGTAAATAACGAAAATATAAGGTGTTGGAAATTAAATTGCAAGAATGTAAGTTGCTGAAAAACAAATGACAAGAATTGAGAATGAAAAGAACATTGAGATCAAGAGATGTTGCATTCTCAGGATCAATGATAAAACACTATTTTATGATTCATCTTGTGCTCAATTGAGTGTTTTTATCAATTCTTCACCCACTTATTCTTATAATTTGCATGGTTTTACAAATCATTCCTTATTCTGTGATATATGTGAAAACATGTTTCCTATGCCTTAAAAATATTAATTTCGATTATCCTTTATTACCATTCAATACCGTGATCTGTGTGTTAAGTATTTTCAGGCTTCATAGGGTAGGAATGGCTTAGAGGACAGAAAGGAAACATGCAAAAATGGAAGGAACACACAAAATGATTTTTGAAGAAAATGGCAGCGACGCGTACGCATGGACGACGCGGACGCGTGCCTGGCGCAGAGCACAAATGACGCGTACGCGTGACTGACGCGTACACGTGGCAAGGAAAATATCCAAATGACCCACACACATGACCCACGCGTATGCGTGACAGACGCCATGTGCAGAAAGCTACAGAATTTGCCCCCAGCAATTTCTGGGCCCTTTTTCGGCCCAAATTCAAGCCCAGAAACACAGAATAGAGGCTGGAGAATGAGGGAATCAAATCATTCAATCAACATTCATTTATTACGAACAATTTTAGATTTTAGATGTAGTTTTCTAGAGAGAGGTACTCTCATCTCTCTTAGGTTTTAGGATTAGGATTTCTTCGTTTTCTTCATTCCAGGTTCAATGTTCCTTTAATTTATATTCTCTTCTACTTTATTCATTCTATTACTTTAGTTGTTTACTTTCCCAAATTGACTTATGAATTCCTATGTTTAATTTGATTTTTTATTTAATATAATTTGTGGTATTTCAGATTTATGATTTTAATTTAGCTTTTTATATTATTAGCTTTAATTGATGAAAAGGAATTTTTATTCGAATAGATTTTCTCCCTTTTGGCTTTGGTTGAGTAATTGGTGATACTTGAGTTATCAAACTTAGCTGTTGATTGAAAATTAGAAATTGCTGATTGATTTGGATCCCTCTAAAGCTAGTCTTTCCATAGGAGTTAACTAGGACTTGAGGAATCAAGTTGATTAGTCCACTTGACTTTCCTTTATTTAGTAAGGGTTAACTAAGTGGGAGTAATAAACAATTCTCATCACACCTGATAAGGATAACTAGAATGGGATTTCTAGTTCTCATACCTTGCCAAGAGTTTTCTTAATTTTTAACTTATTTTTCTTGTCATTTAATTTACTTGTTCTTTAATTCAAAAACCCCCAAAAATACACCCTTTTCCATAACCAATAATAAATTATACTTCCCTGCAATTCCTTGAGAGACGACCCGAGGTTTAAATACTTCGGTTATCAATTTTATTAAGGGTTTATTACTTGTGACAACCAAAGTTTTTGTACGAAAGGATTCTTGTTTAGAAGCTATACCTACAACGTGATTATTTTTATAAAATTCTTTACTAGCAAAAGTCCTCTCGTCAAAATGGTGCTGTTGCCGGGGAATTGCAATTGTGTGCTTTATTATTGGTTATTGTAAATATTTTATTTTGCTTGTTTATTTGTTTTTATTTTTGTTTTTAATTTTTATTAGCTACTATGAATTCTCACCCCCGTCGCTTTGAGTTTGGTTCTAATGTTGTTGAAAGGAATGGAAGCTATAATAGGAACATGCGTCAAGGTCGAAACAATCACAGATGGAAGGAGCCACGAGAATCTGATCAACCCTTTTGGCAACAACACCTTCCAAGATACCATGGACACATCCATTCTACAATGCATGCCAAGACAATAGTTATGGTGGACCCTTTCGTGACAAACCACCTCCACCAAATTACTATGGTCAAGAGCCATCCCAAGGTGCATACCAAGATGATAGATATGGTGGACCCCCTTGTAGTTACCAACAAGCCCTATCATATGCCAATGAACCACCTCCTCAACATAGCTTCGAACCACCATACTCACAAGCCACTTACAACCATTCACCTCCATATGACCATAACCTTTATCCACCTCAATTCCAATCCAATTACTCCCAAGAACCACCACTTTTATATGCACCATGTCCATATCCATCAACCCAAGAATCACAGGCTCGCCTCAAGGAAACAGTAAATCAATTTAATGCAACCCTTCATTAACTGGAACAAGCGATAAATCAATTAGCTTTCCGACGTTTCGGCACTCAAGGAACTCCCATGGCTTCATGTGGAGAATCTAATGAAAAACGTAGCATGAAGGAGACACTAGAAGCTCCGGTTGATAGTACGGAGCATGACTTTGTACTGGAACAAGTAGAGGAAGCTGAAATTATCAAGGAAGAAGAATTGGTTCAAGACTTAAGAGACGCTAAACCTCCATGGGAATCAAGAGTTGTGGAGAATTCCGCCCAGAAATTTGCAATTGATGCTAAGGAGGATAGTGCACAACCCCCAAGGCATGTATCTTATGAAGAAATGGATGGAACAAATCAAGAAGCAAGTTTCCTTGGTAATGATGATCATGAATCAAGCTCTCCTAGTGATGAACTTACATCCGTAATTGAATTCTTTGAGACTGAAGAATCTGCCCCAAGTGAATATGAAGATGATGTAGAGGTAGATTTTTCTCAACTTCCAACTTATGACTTGAGTGATGAGGAAGAAATTGAAGACTTTGATCAAGACGAGGTTGCAGTTGAAGAGGTTTGTAAGGAAGTGTAACTATTCACCAAGGAGTACAAGAAAGTGGAGCTTGAAAGGCCACTGGAAACACCTCTCCCAAGGCCATTACCACCCAATACAAACTTCAAGTGGGTAAAATCCTTAGCCTTTATCTTTACCTTTCTACTTGAATACGGTTTGCTTGAAACCGATGGCCAACTTAGAGCTCTTTGTGGCTTTAAGAGTAAGAGGGAGATGGTTAGTGATAGAAGTTGGCATCTAAAGTTTAATACGGTTCCACGCTCCAAATGGAAGTGCAAGGATTGGTATAGAGCTCGATTGAATGAATTTCGGAAGAAGTTTGGGTATCTCAATAAAAATTCAGGTTGTGTACCGTCCAGTTGGAATAATAAAGATAAAAGCGAGGACGGGTACAAAAGCAAGGTTTGGGATCCTGGAATTTATTTTGACAATCAACGCTTCTGGAGCCAGAACACTTGCTTTAACTTGCTCGAAGGCTTTACGTGTCTAGTTTGGGACCCCGGAGGCTATTGGAATTGCAAATGTTGGTGGAGATTTCTGGATGAGTTCAAGCAGAAGCCACCATAACAATGAGCTCATCAAATGTCTAACTTAAGGACTTTAACTAAAACTGCTAGGTGGGAGACAACCCACCATGGTATGATCGTTCCTTTTTCAATTTTAATTTTATTTCGTTTTGTTTGTTTTTAGTATCATTTTATTTTATTTTATTTTATTTTCCCTAGAATCTTTCATAACATCCGCACTAGCATCTGCATTCTGCATATTCTCTAAAAAAATGCCTCACCACGCGTGGGCGTCGATCTCAATTCGGCATATCAGTCCAACGCCCAGAAAGTTGAGCTAGAATCATGCAGCTGGTATGCGTTAGGCATAATTTGGGGCACGCGTGCGCGTCAATAACGCGTACACTTCCTTTTCACTTACACACACCACGCATGGGCGTGGGTGACGTGCACGCGTCGCGTGAAAATTTTTGCCCTCTTAATTGAAACAGAGAGTTGTGCCAAAACGATGCTAGATTTGTGCGTTTAGCATAATTCTAGTCGACGCGTACACGTGTCTCACGCGTACGCGTTATTTTCATTATCCTTCATGTACGCGTTCGCATCAAGGACGCCTCCGCGTCGTTGCACTTTTGCCTCATCCACGCTGTCGCGTGATCCACGTGTTCGCGTGGATTTAAATTCCCTAACCCCTGACACAGAAACCCTAGCCTCCCCCTCGTGTCATTTTCCACCCCAACCCCTCAGCGCTTCCTCTCCCTCCTCTAACCTTCCACCTACCACCAGCCACCACCGTCGCCGACCAAGTCCACCGCGTCGCCCTCACCCCATCCTCACCCCCTCTTCCCCCCATTCTCTTCCTCTTCTTCCCCTTCCTCCTCCCTCCTTTCCCTGCCTCCAC
>NC_029791.2:88569890-88584552 GCF_000816755.2 Arachis ipaensis
TTTTCCTTCTTCACCCCTCCTTCTCCCCTTCTTCCCCTTCTCAACTACAACCCAACCATCACCACTGCACCTCTGCCGTGCCGCCCTGCCCCATTGTGAGAACCGTCGCCACCACAGCGCCACCGTGCCACCCACCAATGCCACCACACCACCACCCTCTTTCTTCGTTCAATTTCTTTTACTGCACACACCAGGTTCCACTGCACTCCGATTCCTTTCCCGTTCCAGTTAGTTAGTTTGCATATTTTTCAATTATGTTCAAATTAGGATAGTTAGAGATGCATGTTCGTAGTGGATTTTAGGTGGTTAGGTAGCTAGGATGTGGTTAGTGGATTTAGGCTGATAATTGCGTTGTTTTTGCTGCTTGCTTTATCTATTTTGCAATTTTAAAATTACTGTGCTGATAATGCTGCTAATATACTGTTCATTACTGTTTAATGCTGTTTTAACATTATTCAACCTAAATTGCATTTCTTGCTGAAGATTGAGTTTGTTTCTTCTAAATTCATGTGACTTGCTAATTGCTACTCTTTTATGTACTACTTTCACGTCAAATGAACTAAATTTCTGTTGCTGTTTATTACCCGGGAACGTCCAATTTATAGCCGGAATGCTGCCCAATTTTTTTGCAAATTATTTCACTCAACTCTAATTCATAAATTGGCTTTGATACTTTTGAATTCTGCACTAATTAGTTTCATTAAAGCCAATTCCTGGAAGGATGGGCTAGAATTCCTACTCCTTCTGGTTCCCTTCTTAGTTAAATCGCATTATTGATAATTTTATTCATTTTGCACTTCTTTTATTTATATGATTTATCATCAATAATCTGTATTCTCTGCTTGAATGTGAGTTGCTGGTTCTTCAAGTTTGTGCAATTTTTGTTAATTAGGAACTACAATACCATGCCACTCACTTTAACTTCACTTTTTAACTCTTAACTGCATTAACTTTCTAACTTCTCTCTTAGTTTTCAACTAACTACTTTCAACCCATTTCAAGGCATGATTATTGTTGTTCCTGATAAACAAGCATTCTGCATATCATAGATCTTGGATTGTGATTTTTATTTCAATTCTTTGGCTTTTAGCTTGCATACAGTCCAAAATTCTACATCTATGTAACTCACTTCATGCTTATATTGCTATTTTATTCCTCTTTTGCCCATCTATGCTTATATTGCTAAAATACTATCTGCTTACCTTTTTTCCTGCTTTAGTTTAATAAACTGTATCCTAGAACCTCTGCTTTTCAGGTTGTCTAACCCTAAAGGGAAAGGAAAAGCTAAAGCAGGCACGGGCAAACGGAAAAGAGGAGAGTCCTCTATGGATATCCTGGATATACTGCATGATGATTCCTGGCGGGAGAAGAATTTTACTCCGCAGGAAAAAGCTTATCAATTAGTGCCTGCAACCAACCCAGTCAAGTTTGCAAACCGATACTATGAACTAAAGTATCCAGTCTTTGCAACTTCAAGCAACTTATATCTAGAAAAGACCCTCCGAATTCCAGCCGAATTACAACAGTACACCATAGACCAAATCAAACAGAGAGGCTGGTTCTTTCTGGAGAGGGATTTGACTGAGGTTAATGCATCTTGGGTTAGAGAATTTTACTGCAACTATTTTAAAATGACCCTGGATGCAGTACAGCTCAGAGGGAAGTAGATTCTAGTTACTGAGGAGGCAATTGAAGATATCCTCCATTTCATGCCTAAATTCGATAAGCCAGATGGTTATCAGCAAGCTGAGGAAGATATGAGATTTATGAGATTTAATTGGAAAGCAGTGAAGCGCACTATAGCTATTGATCCTGCTGTCCCATGGGTTATGGGTAAGTCAACAGTGACCCCAAAAGGCATTAAAATTATTTATCTGAATGTTGAGGCTCGGCTATGGCAACAAATCCTAAGCAATTATGTGATGCCGAGCACTCACGAGACTGAGGTGCCAGCTGCCATGATTACTCTTATCTGGTGCGTGATAGAGGGCAAGGACCTGTACCTTCCCCAATTTATCCGGTACTACATGGCCAGGGTCCATGTCCGAGGCACTCTGTCCTTCTCCTATTTGATTACTCAGATGGGCTGCCGAGCCGAGGTACCTTGGGAGCTTGTGGATGAGAAGCCACCAGCCGCTGACTGCAAGAAGATCATCCCACATGGCAGGAAGTTCATAGCTCTGGGCTACAGACCGCCCTCTCTCACTGCCTCCGCCGATGTAGCCACATCTTTTGCTGCCTCTTCAGTACCTGCTGCACCACCTACACCCACAACACCCTCATCTGCCTTCCAGCCCATTTACCACTTAGTGCACCACCTCTTTGAGTGGCTAGATCAAATGGAGCACCGCAACCAGCGGCGATATGAGCGGTCTGAGCGTGGTAGCAAGCGACGTGATGAGCGGATAATTTATACGATTTTTGGCATTATTTTTAGGTAGTTTATAGTATGATTTAGCTACTTTTTAGTATATTTTTATTAGTTTTTAAATAAAAATTATATTTCTGGACTTTACTATGATTTTGTGTGTTTTTCTGTGATTTCAGGTTTTTTCTGGCTGAAATTGAGGGACCTGAGCAAAAATCTGATTCAGAGGCTAAAAAAGGACTACAGATGCTGTTGGATTCTGACCTACCTGCACTTGAAGTGGATTTTCTAGAGCTACAGAAGCCCAATTGGTGCGCTCTCAATCGCTTCGGAAAGTAGACATCCTGGGATTTCCAGCAATATATAATAGTTCATACTTTGCCCGAGTTTTGACGACGCAAACTGGCGTTTAAACGCTAACTTCCTGCCCTATTCTGAAGTTAAACGCCAGAAACAAGTTACAAACCAGAGTTAAACGCCACAAACAAGCTGCAACCTGGCGTTTAACTCCAAGAAGAGTCTCTACATGTGAAAGCTTCAATGCTCAGCCCAAACACACACCAAGTGGGCCCCGAAATTGGGTTTCTGCACTATCTGCACTTAGTTACTTATTTTCTGTAACCCTACCTACTAGTTTAGTATAAAAACTACTTTTAGTTATTTATTTACAAATATTTTGATCATTTTTGAGACTATCTTTGTATCTCTTTTGATCTCTTGATCACGTTTAAGGGGCTGGCCATTCGGCCATGCCTGGACCTTCATCACTTATGTATTTTCAACGGTGGAGTTTCTATACCCCATAGATTAAGGTGTGGAGCACTGCTGTTCCTCATGAATTAATGCAAAGTACTATTATTTTTCTATTCAATTCAAGCTTATTCTTATTCCAAGATACTCACTCGCACTTCAACCTGTTGAATGTGATGATCCGTGACACTCATCATCATTTTACATATGAACGCGTGCCTAACAACCACTTCCATTCTATCTGCAATAGCTTGAGGGTGTATCTCTTAGCCTCCATTCCGAAAGATCGGAGTCTTCATGGTATAAGTTAGAATCAATTGGCAGCATTCCTGAGTTCCGAAAAGTCTAAACATTGTCTGTGGTATTCTGAGTAGGATCTGGGAAGGGATGACTGTGACGAGCTTCAAACTCACGAGTGTTGGGCATAGTGACAGACACAAAAGGATCAATGGATCCTATTCCAACATGATTAAGAACCGACAGATGATTAGCCGTGCGATGACAGCGCATTTGGACCATTTTCACTGAGAGGACGGACGGTAGCCATTGACAACGGTGATCCCCCAACATAAAGCTTGCCATGGAAAGGAGTATGCCTGATTGGATGATAGCAATAGGAAAGCAGAGGTTCAGAAGCAATAAGCATCTCCATACGCTTATCTGAAATTTTCACTAATGAATTACATAAGTATTTGTATCTTATTTTATTTTATTCATATTTTAATTATCAAAACCTCATAACCATTTAAATCTGCCTGACTGAGATTTACAAGGATGACCATAGCTTGCTTCAAGCCGACAATCTCCGTGGGATGGACCCTTACTCACGTAAGGTTTATTACTTGGACGACCCAGTGCACTTGCTGGTTAGTTGTGCGGAGTTGTGAAAAGGGAATTGAGATTATGAACGTGCGTACCAAGTTTTTGGCACCGTTAAGATCACAATTCCATGCATCAAGTTTTTGGCGCCGTTGCCAGGGATTGTTCGAGTTTGGACAACTGACGGTTCATCTTGTTGCTCAGATTAGGTAATTTTATTTTAATTTTAAGTTTTTTATTTTCAAAAAATTTTCAAAAAAAAAAATTATTTTATGACTTCAAAATTTTTAAGAATGGATTCTAGAGTTTCATGATGATCTGTTGTAGTCTGGCTGGCTGTGAAGCCATGTCTAATCTTTTGGATCAAGGTTTCAACTTATCATCACAAGAGCTTGTTGATTTCTATCAATCTTGCTGTTGAATGTAATGTTCTGCTAAAGCTTGGCTGGACATTGGCCATGTCTAGTGTTTTGGACCGAAGCTTTCACATAAAGCTTGGCTGGCTAGTAAGTCATGTCTAATTCCTGGACAGGAGTTTTAGACTAACATTGCATGATTCCTGGAATTCTTATTAAAAAATTTGAAATCCTTATTTTTCTTTTTACAAATAATTCTCAAAAAATACAAAAAAAAATTTAATAAAATCATAAAACCAAAAATAATTTGATGTTTCTTGTTTGAGTCTAGTGTCAATTTTTAAGTTTGGTGTCAATTGCATTTATTTAATTTTCATTAAAATTTTCGAAACTCATGCATGGAGTTCTTCATAATCTTCAAGTTGTTCTTGATGATTTTCTTTGTTTGATCTTTGCAATTTCATGTTTTGTGTCTTTTCTTGTTTTTCATATGTATTTTCAATTTGTTAGTGTCTAAAGTTTGAAAATTTTTAAGTTTGGTGTCTTGCATGTCTTTCTTTTCTTAAAAATTTTTCAAAATTATGTTCTTGATGTTCATCATGATCTTCAAAGTGTTCTTGGTGTTCATCTTAACATTCAAAGTGTTCTTGCATGCATTATTAGTTTTGATCTTGAATTTTCATGTTTTGCATCATTTTAGTGTTTTTCTCTCTCCTCATTAAAAATTCAAAAATAAAAAAAAATATCTTTCCCTTATTCTTCTCATAAAATTCGAAAATTTGGATTGACTTAGTGATAAACCCCGATTTTGTGGTATATCTTGTGCTTAATTTTGGGAATTTTATCATATTTTCTCACATTTATTCAATGAAATAGTATGGTTTTGCAATTCTCCCTTGATTTGTGCTTAAATGTGAAAACATACTTTTTAGGCCCTAAAATTGGTGATTTTAATTCACTTTAATTCTATTCGATGCCTTGATATGTTTGTTGAGTGATTTCAGGTTCATAAGGCAAGTATTGGATGGAAGAAGTGAGGAGAAAAGCATGCAAAGTGGGAGAACTCATGAAGAAATGAAGGAACCGTAAAGCTATCAAGCCTGACCTCTTCGCGCTCAAACTACCATAACTTAAGCTACAGAGGTCCAAATGAGGCGGTTCCAGTTGCGTTGAAAAGCTAACATACGGGGCTTCGAAATGATATAAAATTTGCTATATGTTGCTTCGTGTATAGGGACGCACACATGCCATGTACGCATGCGCGCCGATGGAGCATATTATGATTGAAGACTTTGAAGAGGTTGATCAAGAGATGGATTCAATCATTGAGGAGTTGCTATCTATAATTGAATCCTCTCCCATTGGGCTTGAAATTGAGGTCAAAGAAGAAGATGAACAACCTCTCATGCCCTTGGTGAGCAATGAAGAAGAAATTGAATTGGAAGAGAGCCACCAAGAGGAAGAGGTTAAAATTGAAGAAGCTTGTGAAGAGGTGGAGATAATCAAAGAAGAGCACAAGGGAGTAGAACTTGCAAGACCATTGGAGACATCGCTTTCTAAGTCACCATCCAATACAACATTCAAGTGGGTAAAATATCTATCCCTAAGCTTTACCTTCCCACTTGAATATAGTTTGATTGAAAATGATGGTCAACTTAGAGCCCTTTATGGAGTTAAGAGTAAGAGAGAGTTGTGTAGTGGTTGGACACATCACTCTAAGTTCATGATGGTTGCATGCTCAAAGTTGAATGGCAGTGTTTGGTGTGGAGCTAAATTGTACGGGTCTAGGAGAATGTTTGGATGCTTATTTGAGAATTCTAGGGTCATGCCACCCAATTGGAATCATGATGATCAATTTGAAGATGGGTGTCAAAACAAAGTGTGCGATCCCGGATCACACAAGGAAAATCAACTTTGGGAGCTCATGGTTTGTGAAGAACTCCATCAAAGCTTGAAGATATTAAAATTAAAGAATGGAGGTTATTGGAGACTCAAGCATTGGTGGATGTTCAAGGATAGCTTCAAGCACAAGCCACCTTGAGAGGAGCTCCCCATAAGTCCAACTTAAGGACAATAAACAAAAGTGCTAGGTGGGAGACACCCCTCCATGGTAAACTCTTTTCATTTTTCTCTCTTTTGTACATATTAATAGAATTAGTTTAATTCCATGTTTTGTTTTGTTTGTTGAGTTTATTTGATAGTTTGATAGATTAAATAAGGTTTTATGGTGTTTTGGTAGCTGTTTGGAGGTTTGGAATGCTTGGATTGGTACCAAAAACATAGAAAAAATTTTTTGGAAAATAGAGTACCAACCCGCGCGTGCACGCACCTGGCGCGTACATGCGCCTCAAGCATTTTCGATCATCCAAGCGGACGCGCCAGTACGCGTACGTGTGGATGCAAAAATTCCACCCCCAGCCAAAAACCAGAGAGTTATGCCCAGTTTGTGCCTATTCTGTGCCTGCAACCCACGCGTGCGCGCATCTGGCGTGTACGCGCCCTTTGACCAACTGCGCATCGGTGTGTAAGCGTGCATGACGCGTCCGCGCCATGCAAAAAAGAAAAAAAAGAGTTTTTCTTCTCATCTTCCATTTCTTTTGTCTGTTGCATTCGCATAATTTTATTCTTCGCATTTTCATTTTGTTTTTATAGCCTGTTTTTACTTTATTTTTTTCGAGTTTCTTATTTGAATAATGGTGTTGAATATTCCTACTCAATTGTTGAGAATTTCTTGGTCAATCTTGGTGCTTCTTGACTTGTTTAATATTGATGGGTAATGAAATTTCTAATTCAGTGCTTAACCCTTGATGATACTTGTATCCTTTGTGCATTGATTTGAGCTTGCATGTCTTCCATGACCCACTCTTTCTAGTTGAACTTGATGATTTTGAGTGCTCTTTATGTTTTGACCTTACTCTTGCATCAAGTATTAGTTAACATGCCTTTGCTTGAATTGTTTTCTCACTTACATGCGTAGCTAACATGTAGTGAGAACCTTACTCTTATTTGGCATTAGCCCCTGCCTATGTTCTATTTGCTTTGATATCTTTGTTATAGGCTTAATTTTCTTTCTTTTTCTTTCCTTTTAGGTTGGCCACCAAGAAGGAAAGGAGTGGAAAGGCTTCTAAATGGGGCAACAAACAAGTTCACCCGCATAACTTTTTGAAGGAGCTCATCAATTGTGGCAACCCATCCACCTTGCTCTTCTTTGCATGCACCGAGGACGGTGCAAATTTCTAAGTGTGGGGAGGTCATCCGACCGACCTCCATGGGTAACAACTTCCTTTTCAACAGCAATTCTTGATTTCCTTTGTTAGTTAGTTGTTGCATTGCATAATAGGTTGCATGTTAGTTAGAATTTGTACATATTTCACCATTTCTTTTTATGTTAGGACTACTTGGTTAGGGTGATGATTTCTTTTCCAAGAAAAATTATTTTTAGGGCACCCTACCAATTTAAAAATTATTTTTGTGATGAACTTTCTTGAAGAATTTATTTTGGAACATGATTTTTGAGCTAAAAACATAAGCATGTGAGTTTTGAGCCTAATTGTGTGGTTACATCTTATAACCACTTATTTTCATTCTTGTGTGCATTATTCTCTTTCTATGATTGTGATCTTTGATTTGTTTGATTCTTTATGTCCATTATTCTATGTATACATGCATTTATATGACTGAGGCCATCATTTCGTTTAGCTCACTCACCCAAATAGCCTACCCTTCATCAACCATTGTTAGTCAAATTTGAGCCTATTTAATCCCTTTTGTTCTTAATGTTAGCACATCACTACCCTTAAGTAAAAAAATAATAAATGTCGTTAATTTGGATCTTCGATTAGCTTAGGCTAGTGAGGGTGTGTATCATTTGGGTATGGGAAACTTGGGACATTGGTTGAGGAAAAAGTGTAATTTTTATTTTTGTTGAAAATATTGGGAATTGGGTACATATTCATGCACTATATGTAAACCCATATGCATTGATACGTTTGTATATACTTTAAAAAAATGATGATAAAGAAAAAAAAAAGAAAAGGAACATATATATATATATATATATATATATATATATATATATATATATATGTTCCTTTTCTTTTTTTTTCTTTATATATATATACATATATATATATATATATATATATATATATATATATATATAAAAGAAAAAAATATATAGAAAAAGAAAAAAAGAAAAAGAAATAAAAAGGGGACAAAAATACCCCAAAGTAAAGTTCAATAAAAATCAATGCATATGGAATATGAATTAAAGAGAATGCATGAGTATGGGAAAAAGTGGGAATCATGGGTAGCTAGGTACTATATTAGAATTGTATAGGTTGTTACATGTGTTAGGTGAGAGCTTAGGCTCATCAAAGATACAAATTTCAAGCTCACTTGACCATATGCATCCCTACCTTTACCCTAGCCCCATTACAACCTATGAATAAGACCTTATGAAGAGTGTATGCATGCATTGAATAATTGTTGATTGTTAGATGAAAAGTAAACCATGGAAAGCATGATTAGAAGAGAATTGAGTGATCGACCCTATACACTAGAGTGACTAGACCGGATACATGTCCGGTGAGGGTTCGATGCTCAATTCCTTGTTCCCGGCTTTCACGAGCTTTCTTCTTGCAAGTCTATTTGAACTTCATTTTGATATTTGAATTGGTAGAGTTTGTGAGTCGTCATATGACCTTTGCCCTACTTGCTTATATATGTTCTTGGAGATTGATTTACTTTTAACCAAGTAGGTAGAATCATTTTGCATTTAGTTGCATTCATTTAACTAGGTTGCATATAGCTTCTTTGCATTGAATAAATGTTCATACCCCTTTTTTTGTCCTTCTTTATTCTTAGCATGAGGACATGCTCGGTTTAAGTGTGGGGAGATTTGATAAACCCCAATTTTGTAGTTTATCTTGTGCTTAATTTTGGGGATTTTATCACATTTTCTCACATTTATTCAATGAAATAGTATGGTTTTGCATTTCTCCCTTGATTTGTGCTTAAATTTGAAAACATGCTTTATAGGCCCTAAAATTGGTGATTTTAATTCACTTTAATTCTATTCAATGTCTTGATATATTTTTTGAGTGATTTCAAGTTCATAAGGCAAGTATTGGATGGAAGAAGTGAGGAGAAAAGCATGCAAAGTGGGAGAACTCATGAAGAAATGAAGGAACGGTAAAGCTGTCAAGCCTGACCTCTTCGCACTCAAACTACCATAACTTAAGCTACAGAGATTCAAATGAGGCGGTTCCAGTTGCGTTGGAAAGATAACATCCGGGCTTCAAAATGATATAAAATTTGCTATATTTTGATTCGCGTATAGGGACGCGCATGCGCCATGTACGCGTGCGCGCCGATGGAGCACATGGTTCACTAAAGTGAAATCGTGGCTAGCGATTTCTAGCTCATTTTGGGCTCAATACAAGTCATTTCTGATGCTATTGAACTCAAGGATTGAAGGGGAAATGAACCAAGTAGTCATAGTTTAGTTTTCATCATGTTTTAGGTAGAATTCTAGAGAGAGAATCTCTCTCTTCTCTCTAGAATTTAGGGTAGTTTAGGTTTAATTTTCTTAAATCCACTTTCAATTCTTGTTTTGATTTAGTTTTTCCTTGTTAATTTCTTGTTATTACATCTTAATCTTCTTATTTTCTCTTGATCATTTCCTTTAATTTGTTGCTTTTATGTTCATGAACCTTGTTCGATCTCAATTTTCTTTAATGCAATTTTTATGTTTCCATGTTCTTTTAAGTTGATCTTAGTTGCTATTATTGATCTCTTGCTTATGATGGCTATGGGTTCCTTTAATTCTTACATTTTATGATGTTTACTTTTCTTCCACACTAAGTGTTTGATATAATGTTTCCTCTAGTTTTTGAGTAGTTTTCTTTACTCTTGGCCTAGGCTAAGGGAATTGGGTGACCTTGAGTCATTGGGTCTCAATGATTTGGTGAATTGAGAACCCTTGGTGATCAATTTGATACTCATTGACACCAACCCACTACTAATCTAATTAGTAGGTAGGTTGGGACTTATGGGCTGATGTGATCAAACCTATTTGACGTACTTCAAGCTTAGGAGGAGATATTACGTACTTAAAGCTTTTGGAAGTAGACTTAATAGGTTGGCCTCTCATAATTGTCAATATATGGTTTGTAGACAAGGATGGTGATCTCATTTATCTATGTCTAGCCAAGAGTTCTTTTTCCTTATTTTATTAGTTCTTGTTATTTTACTTTCTTGTCATTTATTTTTCTTGCAAAAAAATATAAAAATCAAAACCCCCCTTGCATTTTCATAGCCAATAATCATTTACCTCATTGCAATTCCTTGTGAGACGACCCAGAGTCTAAATACTCTGGTTAATTTTCATTGGGGTTTGTACTTGTGACAAAACCATATTTTAATTTGATGTGAGAGTTGTTTGTTGGTTTGGAGCTATGCTTACAACGAAGTAATTCGTTTCTTTAGGAAGAAAATCTAGACCAACAACGATTTTTGCACATCACTTAGTCAAAAAGTTTTAAAATTTAATTGTTTCTTATCAGTCAAGTCAAATTTTCAATTTAAAAATCCTATCTTTTCAAAACCTTTTCAAAAATCAAATCTTTTTCATTTATTTTTAGATATTTTCAAAATTTTTTAAATTGATTTTCAAAATCTTTTTCTTATTCTTACTTCCTATTTTCGAAAATCTCACTAACATTTAATGTTTTGATTCAAAAATTTTAAGTTGTTACTTGCCTATTAAGAAAGAATCAATCTTTAAATTTTAAAATCATATCTTTTAGTTTCTTGTTAGTCAAGTAATCAACTTTAATTTCAAAATCAAATTTTTTTAAATTTCTTTTTCAAATCTTTTTCAAAATAAATTTCAATCATATCTTTTTCAAAATCAATTTCAAAATCTTTTCTAACTTCTCATCTTTTCGAAAATTGATTTTCAAATCTTTTTCAATTAACTACTTAACTTTTCAATTTGATTTTAAAAGTTTTCTATTTCAATCATATCTTTTTCAAAACCACCTAACTAATTTTTTCTCTCTAATTTTCAAAAACTCCTACCCACTTTTTCAAAATTCCTTTTAATTAACTAATTATTTTAAATTTTAATTTAATTTTATTTCTCTTTTTAATTTTCGAATACTAACTATTAATTAAAATAAAAACAAAAATATTTTTCCTCTTATTTTAATTTAAATTCAAATTCTTCTCTCTCTCATCTTTTTCTATTTATTTATTTATCCACTAACACTTCTTTTCTACTCATAATTCGAGCCCCCTCTTCTTCTCTATGTTCGAGTTTTTCTCTTCTCCTTCTTCTATTCTTCTCTTCTACTCACATAAGGGAATCTCTATACTGTGATATAGAGGATTCCTCTTCTTTTCTGTTCTCTTCTTTTTCATATGAGCAGGAACAGGGATAAAGACATTCTTATTGAAGCTGATCCTGAACCTGAAAGGACTCTTAAGAGGAAACTAAGAGAAGCTAAAGCACAACCCTCTGGGGAGGATCTAACAGAAATTTTCGAAAAAGAAGGAGACATGGCCGAACCCAATAACAATGGTGGAGATGCAAGGAAGATGCTTGGTTACTTTATTGCACCCTCTTCTAACTTCTACGGAAGAAGCATCTCAATTCCTGCCATTGGAGCAAACAACTTTGAGCTTAAGCCTCAATTAGTTTCTCTAATGCAACAGAATTGCAAGTTTCATGGACTTCCATTGGAAGATCCTCATCAATTCTTAGCTGAATTCATGCAAATTTGTGACACTGTCAAGACCAATGGAGTTGATCCCGAGGTCTACAGGCTTATGCTTTTCCCTTTTGCTGTAAGAGACAGAGCTAGAACATGGTTGGATTCACAACCTAAGGAAAGCCTGAACTCTTGGGAAAAGTTGGTCAGTGCTTTCCTGGCCAAATTCTTTCCACCTCAAAAGATGAGCAAGCTTAGAGTGGAAATCCAAACCTTCAGACAGAAGGAAGGTGAGTCCCTCTATGAAGCTTGGGAAAGATATAAACAATTGATCAAAAGGTGTCCTACTGACATGCTTCCAAAATGGAGCATCATATGTATATTCTATGATGGTCTGTCTGAGTTGTCAAAAATGTCATTGGACCATTCTGCAGGAGGATCTCTTCATCTGAAAACCCCTGCAGAAGCTCAGGAACTCATTGAAATGGTTGCAAACAACCAGTTCATGTACACCTCTGAAAGAAGTCCTGTGAACAATGGGACGCCTCAAAAGAATAGAATTCTTGAAATTGATACTCTGAATGCCATAGTGGCTCAGAACAAAATATTGACTTAGCAAGTCAATATGATTTCTCAGAGTCTAAATTGATTGCAAGCTGCATCCAACAGTACTAAAGAAGCATCTTTTGAAGAAGAAGCTTATGATCCTGAGAACCCTGCAATGGCAAAGGTGAATTACATGGGAGAACCCTATGGAAACACCTATAATCCTTTATGGAGAAATCATCCTAACCTCTCATGGAAGGATCAACAGAAGCCTAATCAAGGCTTCAATAATAATAATGGTGGAAGAAACAGGTTTAGCAATAGCAAGCCTTTTCCATCATCTTTTCAGCAACAGACAGAAAATTCCGAACAGAGCTATTCTGGCCTGGAAACCATAGTCTGTGATCTATCTAGGACCACACTAAATTTCATGAATGAAATAAGGTCTTCCATTAGAAATTTGAAGGTACAGGTGGGTCAGCTGAGTAAGAAGATTACTGAAACTCCTCCCAGTACTCTCCCAAGCAACACAGAAGAAAATTCCAAAAGAGAGTGCAAGGCCATAACCATGACCAACATGGCCGAACCTGGAGAAAGTGAGGAGGACATGAGTCCCAGTGAGAAAGGCCTCATGGGACGTCCTCTGGACAGAAAGGAGTTTTCCTTTGAGGAACCAAAAGAATCTGAGGCTCATATAGAGACCATAGAGATTCCATTGAACTTTCTTCTGCCATTCATGAGCTCTGATGAATATTCTTCCTCTGAAGAGGATTAAGACATCACTGAAGAGCAAGTTGCTAAATATCTAGGAGCAATCATGAAGCTGAATGCCAAGTTATTTGGTACTGAGACTTGGGAGGGTGAACCCCCCTTGTTCACCAATGAACTGAATGCATTAATGAGGCAAACATTACCTCAGAAGAAACTGGATCCCAGAAAATTCTTCATACCTTGTACCATAGGCACCATGACCTTTGAGAAAGCTCTATGTGACCTGGGGTCAGGGATAAACCTCATGCCACTCTCTGTAATAGAGAAGCTGGGAATCTTTGAGGTACAAGTTGCAAGAATCTCACTAGAGATGGCAGACAAATCAATGAAACAGGCTTATGGACTAGTAGAGGACGTGCTAATAAAGGTTGAAGGCCTTTACATCCCTGCTGATTTCATAATCCTAGACACTGGGAAGGATAAGGATGAATCCATCATCCTTGGCAGACCCTTCCTAGCCACAGCAAAAGCTGTGATTGATGTTGATAGAGGAGAGTTGGTCTTTAAGTTGAATGAGGACTACCTTGTATTCAAAACTCAAGGTTCTCCTTCTGTAACCATGGAGAGGAAGCATGAAAAGCTTCTCTCAATACAAAGTCAAACAAAATCCCCACATTCAAACTCTAAGTTTGGTGTTGGGAGGCCCCAACCCTGCTCTGATTATCTGTGAGGCTCTATGAGAGCTCACTGTCAAGCTATTGACATTAAAGAAACGCTTATTGGGAGGCAACCAAATGTTATTTAATTATATCTATTTATTTTCCATTGTTATTTTATGTTTCTTTAGGTTGATGATCATGTGAAGTCATAAAAACAACTGAAAAATCAAAAATAGAATGAAAAACAACATTAAAAATAGCTCACCCTGGAGAAGAGCTTACTGGTGTTTAAATGCTAGTAAGAGTAGCAAAATGGGCGTTAAACGCCCAATCTGGCACCATTCTGGGCGTTTAACGCCAGAAACAGGCACCAGACTGGCATTTAACGCCAGAAATAGGCACTAGACTGGCGTTTAATGCTAGAAACAAGCACCAAACTGGCGTTTAACGCCAGAACAGGGCACCAAGTTGGTGTTAAACGCCAAGAAAGGAAGAAAGCTTGCGTTAAACGCCAGAAACAAGTAGCAACCTGGCGTTTAACGCCAGAATTACACTATAAGGGCGTTTTGCACGCCTAAATGGAGCATGGATGATAAGTCCTTGACCCCTCAGGATCTATGGACCACACAGGATCCCCACTACCCCACTTCTCTCTCTCTTTCTCTCTCTCTCCCCCACCTTTTCATAACACTCTTTTCCAAATACCCTTCACCAATCACCTCCATCACCCTTACCCAT
>NC_029791.2:88585573-88629570 GCF_000816755.2 Arachis ipaensis
TCAAAATTCAAAATCCTTTCCCTCCCAAACCCAACCCTAATACACGAAACCTAACCCTCCTCCCACCCCTATATAAACCCCTCACTACTCCTTCATTTTCACACATTACAACCACTACTTCTACCCCTTGGCCGAACCATATATCTCCATCCATTTCCTTCATTTTCTTCTTTTTCTACTACTTTCTTTCTTCTTTTGCTCGAGGACGAGCAAAACTTTTAAGTTTGGTGTGGTAAAAGCATTGCTTTTTGTTTTTCTATAACCATTCATGGCACCTAAGGCCGGAGAAACCTCTAGAAAGAGGAAAGGGAAAGCAAAAGCTTCCACCTCTGAGTCATGAGAGATGGAAAGATTCATCTCAAAGGTCCATCAAGACCACTTCTATGAAGTTGTGGCCAAGAAGAAGGTGATCCCTGATGTCCCTTTCAAGCTCAAAAGGAATGAGTATCCAGAGATCCGACATGAGTTAGAAGAAGAGGATGGGAAGTTTTCTCCAATCCTATTCAACAAGTTGGGATCTTAATGGTTCAAGAGTTCTATGCAAACATATGGATCACTAGGAACCATGATCAAAGTATAAACCCGAATCCAAAGAATTGGCTTACAATGGTTCGGGGGAAATACTTAGATTTCAGTTCGAAAAATGTAAGGTTGGCGTTCAACTTGCCAATGATGCAAGAAAATGCACGCCCCTACACTAGAAGGGTCAACTTTGATCCAAGGTTGGACCAAGTCCTCATGGACATATGTGTGGAAGGAGCTCAATGGAAAATTGACTCAAGAGACAAGCCGGTTCAATTGAGAAGGCCGGACCTTAAGCCTTTGGCTAGAGGATGGTTGGAGTTCATCCAACGCTCTGTCATTTCTACTAGCAACCGATCCGAAGTAACTGTGGATCGGGCCATCATGAACCATAGTATCATGATTGGGGAGGAAGTGGAAGTTCATGAGATTATACCTCAAGAACTCTACAAGGTGGTTGACAAGTCCTCCACTTTGGCAAGGTTAGCCTTTTCTCACCTCATTTGTCACCTCTGCAATTTGGCTGGGATTGTCATAGAGGAAGACATCTTCATTGAAGAGGACAAGCCCATCCCTAAAAAGAGAATGGAGCAAACAAGAGAGCCCACTCATGGACCTCAACAAGAGCATGAGAAAATTTCTCATCATGAAATTCCTGAGATGCCTCAAGGGATGCACTTTCCTCCACAAAACTATTGGGATCAAATTACCACCTCCCTAGGAAAATTAAGTTCCAACATGGGACAACTAAGGGTGGAACACCAAGAGCACTCCATCATTCTCCATGAGATTAGAGAAGATAAAAAAGCTATGAGTGAGGAGCAATAAAGGCAAGGGAGAGACATAGATGAGCTCAAGAGCACCATTGGTTCTTCAAGAGGAGGAAGACGCCACCCTCACTAAGGTGGACCCGTTCCTTAATCTCCTTGTCTATTTATTTTTTCTATTTTCGTTCTCTATGCTTTATGTTTTATTCATGATTGTGTCTTTATTACATGATCATTAGTGTTTAAGTGTCTATGCCTTAAAGCTATGAATGTCCTATGAATCCATCACCTTTCTTAAATGAAAAATGTTTTAACAACAAAAGAACAAGAAATACATGATTTCGAATTCATCCTTGAAATTAGTTTAATTATTTTGATGTGGTGACAATACTTTTTGTTTTCTAAATGAATGCTTGAACAGTGCATATATCTTTTGAATTTGTTGTTTATGAATGTTAAAATAGTTGGCTCTTGAAAGAATAATGAAAAAGGAGAAATGTTATTGATAATCTGAAAAATCATAAAATTGATTCTTGAAGCAAGAAAAAGCAGTGAAAAACAAGGCTTGCGAAAAAAAGGCGAAAAAAAAGAAAAAAAAGAAAGAAAGAAAAAGAAAAAGCAAGCAGAAAAAGCCAAGAGCTCTTTAAACCAAAAGGCAAGAGCAAAAAGCCAGTAACCCTTTAAACTAAAAGGCAAGGGTAAAAAGGATCCAAGGCTTTGAGCATTAATGGATAGGAGGGCCTAAAGGAATAAAATCCTGGCCTAAGCGGCTAAACCAAGCTGTCCCTAACCATGTGCTTGTGGCGTGAAGGTGTCAAGTGAAGAGCTTGAGACTGTGTGATTAAAGTCGTGATCCAATGCAAAAAGAGTGTGCTTAAGAACCCTGGATACCTCTAATTGGGGACTCTAGCAAAGCTGAGTCATAATCAGAAAAGGTTCACCCAGTTATGTATCTGTGGCATTTATGTATCCGGTGGTAATACTGGAAAACAAAGTGCTTAAGGCCACTGCCAAGACTCATAAAGTAACTGTGTTCAAGAATTAATATACTGAACTAGGAGAATTAATAACACTATCTAAATTCTGAGTTCCTATAGATGCCAATCATTCTTAACTTCAAAGGATAAAGTGAGATGCCAAAACTGTTCAGAGGCAAAAAGCTACTAGTCCCGCTCATCTAATTGGAGCTAAGTGTCATTGATATTTTGGAATTTATAGTATATTCTTGGTGCACGAAATTACAATCACACTTTTGCAACTCCGCACAACTAACCAGCAAGTGCACTGGGTCGTCCAAGTAATACCTTACGTGAGTAAGGGTCGATCCCACGGAGATTGTCGGCTTGAAGCAAGCTATGGTTATCTTGTAACTCTTAGTCAGGATATCAATAATTCTTAGATTTAATTGTAAAAAGTAAAAGAACATGAAATAAATACTTGTTATGCAGTAATGAAGAACAGGTTGAGGCTTCGGAGATGCTTTGTCTTCTGAATCTCTGCTTTCCTACTATCTTCTTCTTCATGCACGCAAGGCTCCTTCCATGGCAAGCTTTATGTTGGGCATCACCGTTGTCAATGGCTACTTCCCATCCTCTCAGTGAAAATATTCCAAATGCGCTGTCACCACACGGCTAATCATCTGTCGGTTCTCAATCATGTCGGAATAGGATCCATTGATCCTTTTGCGTCTGTCACTACGCCCAACACTCGTGAGTTTGAAGCTCGTCACAGTCATCCCTTCCCAGATCCTACTCAGAATACCACAGACAAGGTTTAGACGTTCCGGATCTCAGGAATGGCCGCCAATAATTCTAGCTTATACCACGAAGGTTCCAATCTTAGATTAGAAACCCAAGAGATACACATTCAAGCTTGATTGCATGTAAAACGAAGGTGGTTGTCAGGCACGCGTTCATAGGTGAGAATGATGATGATTGTCACGGATCATCACATTCATCAGGTTGAAGTGCGAATGAATATCTTAGAATAGAAGCAAGCGTGATAGAATGGAAAACAGTAGTAATTGCATTAATTCATGAAGAACAGCAGAGCTCCTCACCCCCCAACAATGGGGTTTTGAGACTCATGCCATAGAGAATACAATATGAAACATGTAAAATGTCATGAGGTACAAGATGAATCACTAAAAGTAGTTTTTATAGTAAACTAGTGACCTAGGGTTACAAAAAATGAGTAAGCTAGGGTGTTTAGTTTAAAAATCCACTTTCGGGGCCCACTTGGTGTGTGCTTGGGCTGAGCATTGAAGCTTTCATGTGTAGAGACTTTTCTTGGAGTTAAACGCCAGCTTTTGTGCCAGTTTGGGCGTTTAACTCCAGCTTTTATGCTAGTTCTGGCGTTAAACGCCAGAATTCTTAAGCTGACTTGGAACGCCGGTTTGGGCCATCAAATCTAGGGCAAAGTATGGACTATTATATATTTCTGGAAAGCCCAGGATGTCTACTTTACAACGCAATTGAGAGCGCGCCAATTAGGCTTCTGTAGCTCCAGAAAATCCATTTCGAGTGCAGGGAGGTCAGAATCCAACAGCATCTGCAGTCCTTTTTCAGCCTCTGAATCAGATTTTTGCTCAGGTCCCTCAATTTTAGCCAGAAAATACCTGAAATCATAGAAAAACACATAAAATCATAGTAAAGTCCAGAAAAGTGAATTTTAAATAAAAACTAATAAAAATATAATAAAAACTAACTAAAATATACTAAAAATAATGCCAAAAAGCGTATAAATTATCCGCTCATCAATTCTCTTCTTTTTATCATATTTGATTTTCAATTGCTTGGGGACAAGCAACAATTTAAGATTGGTGTTGTGATGAGCGGATAATTTATACGCTTTTTGGCATTGTTTTTAGGTAGTTTTTAGTATGATTTAGCTACTTTTTAGTATATTTTTATTAGTTTTTAAATAAAAATTACATTTCTGGACTTTACTATGAGTTTGTGTGTTTTTTTGTGATTTCAGGTATTTTCTGGCTGAAATTGAGGGACCTGAGCAAAAATCTGATTCAGAGGTTGAAAAAGGACTGCAGATGCTGTTGGATTCTGACCTCTTTGCACTCGAAGTGGATTTGCTGGAGCTACAGAAGCCCAATTGGCACGCTCTTAATTGCGTTGGAAAATAGACATCCTGGGCTTTCCATCAATATATAATAGTCCATACTTTGTCTGAGTTTTGACGATGCAAACTGGCGTTTAAACACCAACTTCCTACCCTATTCTGAAGTTAAACGCCAAAAACAGGTTACAAACCAGAGTTAAACGCCACAAACAAGCTGCAACCTGGAGTTTAACTCCAAGAAGAGTCTCTACACGTGAAAGCTTCAATGCTCAGCCCAAACACACACCAAGTGGGCCCCGAAAGTGGGTTTCTGCACTATCTGCACTTAGTTACTTATTTTCTATAACCTTAGCTACTAGTTTAGTATAAAAACTACTTTTAGTGATTTATTTACAAATCTTTTGATCATTTTTGAGACTATCTTTGTATCACTTTTGATCTCTTGATTACGTTTAGGGGGCTGGCCATTCTGCCATGCCTGGACCTTCATCACTTATGTATTTTCAACAGTGGAGTTTCTACACCCTATAGATTAAGGTGTGGAGCTCTGCTGTTCCTCATGAATTAATGCAAAGTACTACTATTTTCTACTCAATTCAAGCTTATTCTTATTCCAAGATATTCACTCACACTTCAACCTGATGAATATGATGATCCGTGACACTCATCATTATTCTCACCTATGAACGCGTGTCTGACAACCACTTCTGTTCTATCCGCAATAGCTTGAGTGTGTATCTCTTAGCCTCCATTCCGAAAGATTGGAATCTTTGTGGTATAAGCTAGAATCAATTGGCAGCATTCCTGAGATCCGAAAAGTCTAAACCTTGTCTGTGGTATTCCGAGCAGGATCTGGGAAGGGATGACTGTGACGAGCTTCAAACTCGCGAGTGTTGGGCGTAGTGACAGACGCAAAAGGATCAATGGATCCTATTCCAACATCATCAAGAACTGACAGATGATTAGCCGTGCGGTGACAGCGCATTTGGACCATTTTCACTGAGAGGATGGACGGTAGCCATTGACAACGGTGATCCCCCAACATAAAGCTTGCCATAGAAAGGAGTACGCCTGATTGGATGAAAGTAATAGGAAAGCAGAGGTTTAGAAGCAATAAGCATCTCCATACGCTTATCTGAAATTCTCACCAATGAATTACATAAGTATTTCTATCTTATTTTATTTTATTCATATTTTAATGATCAAAACCTCATAACCATTTAAATTTGCCTGACTGAGATTTACAAGGATGACCATAGCTTGCTTCAAGCCGACAATCTCCATGGGATCGACCCTTACTCACGTAAGGTTTATTACTTGGATGACCTAGTGCACTTGCTGGTTAGTTGTGCGGAGTTGTGAAAAGGGAATTGAGATTATGAACGTGCGTACCAAGTTTTTGGCGCCGTTGAGATCACAATTTCGTGCACCACGACGCTATGAGTATTTGAAGTTGATGATCCAGTCGGGCCACGTTGACATCCCCTCCGAGCCTGACACACCATCAGAGCCATCTAAGGTGGAGGAGGATGAACAGGAGGACGATGCACGGGCAGAGGCTGAGTAGGCTGTGCCACATCATGAGGAGCCCCACCAACAGATACAGCCAGCAGATCCAGAGACACCAGCAACACACCCTTCCGGAGATGACGCTTCTTCACACCTAGCTTGATTGAGCATCGAGGACGATGCTATTATATACGTGTGGGGAGGTCACCCTCTCTGGCGAATGCTATTTTGTTGAACTACTTTCAGACTCTTTATCCTATTTTATTTCTTTTTTGTATTTTTGTTTTATTTTTATTTTATTTTATCTTATTTTCCTTCCAGTACTTGCACAATTTCTTTTACTGTATTTTTTGTCTATTTCTACTTTATTACATTTTTCACCTTGGGCTGTATTTATATATCTTAGATATATAGCTTAATTTGCACTCCTAGCTTATTGGTTGTGATATAGAAAATATGAATTATTTAGTTTAGTTTATCCTTTTAGCATATGATAATTTGGTCTAATTGAACATAAGGAGTAAACTAGAAATCGTTAGATTTTCATAATCACAACAATCCACTTAGCATATATAGATATATAATGATAAATGTTGGTAGACTGACGACATTTTTCAAGAAATATATTTATTTTTATAAAAGCCATTAAAACATTCACATTGATTAGAGTTGGAACTCTTTACTCTTACTTGCATGACATATATAACTGATATATGGTTTTTGAGTCAAAGAACACACAACCCGTGAGTTTTTGAGCTTAATTGCATGGTTACATTATCTAACCATAGTTTTTATTCCTGTGTGTTTCCTTCTCTATAATTGCAATCTCTGCTTTGTTCCATTCTATATGTCTAATATTCAATGTATTTACATGCATGCATATGATTGAGGCCATGTTTCTTTTAAAAGCTCACTTATTCCCAAACAGCCTACCCTTTCAATCGCCTTTGTTTGCCACATTGAACCTTTTTAATCCCTTTCTGTTTTATAACCACATCACTAGCCTGAAGCATAAAAACAAATTAAAAACCCCAAATTGGATCTTTGGTTAGCTTAAGATAGAGATTGTGTATCAATTAAGTGTGGGGAACTGTGGGAACATGGGTTGGTAGGAAAGGATTAAATTGACAAAATAATCGGAATTTGGGTGCATGCTCATGTGAGAGTCAAATAATTAAAATACCATGTGCATTGATATTTTATGTTTATGTTAAAAAAATATCCCTTTAAGTAAATAAATAAATAAGGGGACAAAATTACCCCAATAATGAGTTTAGTAAAAAGATCAATGCACATAAGATAAAATTAAAAATAATCTGATGCATGAGTATGTGATACAAAACTGGAAAAATTGGGAAGTTAAGCATAATTTTAAAGAATAGTATAAGAGTATGTATAAGTTAGGTGAGATCTTAGACTAATCAAGGATTCAATTTATAGCTCACTTAGCCATATATATATATATACCCTCACCTTTGCCTTAACCCTATTACAACCTTGAAAAGAACTCATGATGTTTGTATGTGTACATTAAATATTTGTTGATTGGTTAGATGAAGAACAAAGTTTTAGAAAGCATGACTAGAGAAGAGTAGAGTGATTAACCCCAAACACTGAGTGATTAGAGTGTATATACAAATACAGTGAGGGTTCAATAGCTCATCTCCGTATATCTGTGTTTAATCACTATTTATCTTGCAAGTTTGTGGACTCTTTTGATCAACTCAACTCAATTGTGAATGTGTTTTTACATGATTTAGCCTTTGGCTGTGCATATATGTTTCGTTGAAAAATTTAACTCAATTTAACTATATATAAGTTTTATATATCTAAGTGGATAATAATTAGAATTGCATGATTTATTTAGGTAGCTTGCATTTAGATAGATTACATTGCATAGATTTCACCATTCTACCTTCACTCTTTTAGTTTCTCTTGAATTTAGCATGAGGACATGCTATTGTTTAAGTGTGGGGAGGTTGATAAACCACTATTTTATGATTCATCTTGTGCTCAATTGAGTGTTTTTATCAATTCTTCACTCACTTATTCATATAATTTGCATGGTTTTACAATTCCTTCCATATTCTGTGATATATGTGAAAACATGTTTCCTATGCCTTAAAAATATTAATTTCAATTATCCTTTATTACCATTCGACGCTGTGATATGTGTGTTAAGTATTTTCAGGCTTCATAGGGTAGGAATGGCTTAGAGGACAGAAAGGAAACATGCAAAAATAGAAGGAACACACAAAATGGAGTTTTGAAGAAAATGGCAGCGATGCGCACACATGAACGACACAGACGCATGCCTGGCGCAGAGCATAAATGACGCATACGCGTGACTGCCGCATACGCGTGGCAAGGAAAATCTCCAAATGACTCGCACGCGTGACCCACGCGTACGCGTGACAGACGCCACGTGCAGAAAGCTGCTGAATTTGCCCCCAGCGATTTCTGTGCCCTTTCTCGGCCCAAATTCAAGCCCAGAAACACAGAATAGAGGCTGGAGAATGAGGGAATCAAATCATTCAATCAATATTCATTCATTACGAACAATTTTAGATTTTAGATGTAGCTTTCGAGAGAGAGAGGTTCTCTCCTCTCTCTTAGGTTTTAGGATTAGGATTTCTTCGTTTTCTTCATTCCAGGTTCAATGTTCCATTAATTTATATTCTCTTCTACTTTAATCATTCTATTACTTTAGTTGTTTACTTTCCCAAATTAGCTTATGAATTCCTATGTTTAATTTGATTTTCTATTTAATATAATTTGAGGTATTTCAGATTTATGATTTTAATTTAGCTTTTTATATTCTTAACTTTAATTGATGAAAAAGCATTTTTATTCGAATAGATTTTCTCCCTTTTGGCTTTGGTTGAATAATTGGTGACACTTGAGTTATCAAACTCAACTGTTGATTGAAAATTGGAAATTACTGATTGATTTGGATCCCTCTAAATCTAGTCTTTCCATAGGAGTTAACTAGGACTTGAGGAATCAAGTTGATTAGTCCACTTGAATTTCCTTTATTTAGTAAGGGTTAACTAAGTAGGAGCAATAAATAATTCTCATCACACCTGATAAGGATAACTAGGATGGGATTTCCAGTTCTCATACCTTGCCAAGAGTTTTCTTAATTATTCATTTATTTTTCTTGTCATTTAATTTACTTGTTCTTTAATTCAAAAACCCCCAAAAATACACCCTTTTCCATAACCAATAATAAATCATACTTCCCTGCAATTCCTTGAGAGACAACCCGAGGTTTAAATACTTCGGTTATCAATTTTATTAGGGGTTTGTTACTTGTGACAACCAAAGTTTTTGTACGAAAGGATTCTTTGTTTGTTTAGAAGCTATACCTACAACGTGATTATTTTTATAAAATTCTTTACTAGCAAAAGTCCTCTCGTCAATCAATAATTATCATCTCCACTTCAATCATGCAATCATGGATCTCTTGGCAAATCATAAGTGATTGAATTCCAATTTCTTAGCAATTCAATCTCTCTCAACTTGAGCGATTGTCAATTCCTTGATCTAATTGTTCATGAGAAGAGATGAAGAGTGGTATCTGATTTAGAGCCACACAATTTCATGAATCAAGTTTTGGGATGATTATATGTCACGTATCAATCCTAAACCCAATTTCAAAACCATTGTGAGAAAGAACTTCAAGCATAATTCTATGATTCCTTTTCCGTAGTTCACATAGAAATCATATAGATTCATTCCTTTTCCGATAGAATTTGAATCATTAAAATGAAGAACGAAAATTTTTTCTAAAAAAACAATAAAAGAAGAATTGAAGATGAAGAATGAAAACAAATTAATCCATTAAATTGCAATAGAGCTTGATAAACCCCGATTTCGTGGTTTATCTTGTGCTTAATTTAGGGGATTTTATCACCTTTTCCCACATTTATTCAATGAAATAGCATGGTTTTGTAATTCTCCCTTGAATTGTGCTTAAGTGTAAAAACATGCTTTTTAGGCCCTTAAATTGATGATTTTAACTCACTTTAATTCTATTCGATACCTTGATGTCTTTGTTGAGTGATTTTAGGTTCATAAGGCAAGTATTGGATGGAAGAAATGAGGAGAAAAGCATACAAAGTGGAGAATGCATGAGAAAACAAGATGTGGGAATGCATCGATGGGCGCGCACGCGTACAGGGTGTGCACATGCATAAGTGATTTCGCATAGAGACGCAGACGCATGCTTGCCGCGTCCGCGTGGATGAAGAAACAGCCAATCGACGCGCATGCGCACATTGCGCGTACGCACCGATACTAACACGTGACCCACTTAAAGGCAAAATGCTGGGGGCGATTTCTGAGCTGCCCAGGCCCAAATCCAACTTGTTTCTGAGTGTATTTCATGCAGAATTGAAGTCCAAGCAACGGGGGAGAAATTAGTTAGTCAACATGAGCCTTTAGTTAGTTTTCTAGAGAGAGAAGCTCTCTCTTCTCTCTAGAATTAGGTTAGGATTAGGTTAAATTGTCTTGGATCTTGAATTAATTACTTGATTTTATCTTCTTTCTTTTATAATTTCTCATCTCTACATCTTGATTCTCTTAGTTTTAATGTTAAATTCTCATTTTGTTCTCTTGTTTGTTGATGAATGATGATCGGATAATTTATACGTTTTTTGGCATTATTTTTAGTATGTTTTTAGTAGAATCTAGTTACTTTTAGGGATGTTTTCATTAGTTTTTATGTTAAATTCACATTTCTGGACTTTACTATGAGTTTGTGTGTTTTTCTGTGATTTCAGGTATTTTCTGGCGGAAATTGAGGGACTTGAGCAAAAATCAAATTCAGAGGTTCAAGAAGGACTGCTGATGCTGTTGGATTCTGACCTCCCTGGACTCAAAATAGATTTTCTGGAGCTACAAAACTTAAAATGGCGCGCTTCCAATTGCGTTGGAAAGTAGACATCCAGGGATTTCCAGCAATATATAATAGTCCATACTTTGCCCAAGTTTAGACGACGCAAACTGGCGTTCAACGCCAGCTCTCTGCCCAATTCTGGCGTCCAGCGCCAGAAACAAGTTGCAAAGTGGAGTTCAACGCCCAAACTGGCACAAAAGCTGGCGTTCAACTCCAAGAATGACCTCTCCACGTGTAGAATTCAAGCTCAGCCCAAGCACACACCAAGTAGGCCCCGAAAGTGGATTTATGCATCAATTACTTACTTCTGTAAACCCTAGTAGCTAGTTTATTATAAATAGGACTTTTCACTATTGTATTAGACATCTTTGGACGCCTGGTTCTTAGATCAGAGGGGCTGGCCATTCGGCCATGCCTAGACCTTTCACTTATTTATTTTCAACGGTAGAGTTTCTACACTCCATAGATTAAGGTGTGGAGCTCTGCTGTTCCTCAAAGATTAATGCAAAGTACTACTGTTTTTCTATTCAATTCAACTTATTCTGCTTCTAAGATATTCATTCGCACTTCAACTGAATGTGATGAACGTGACAATCATCATCATTCCCTATGAACGCGTGCCTGACAACCACTTCCGTTCTACCTTAGATTGGATGAGTATCTCTTAGATCTCCTAATCAGAATCTTCGTGGTATAAGCTAGATTGATGGCGGCATTCATGAGAGTCCGGGAAGTCTAAACCTTGTCTGTGGTATTCCGAGTAGGACTCTGGGATTGAATGACTGTGACGAGCTTCAGACTCGCGAGTGCTGGGCATAGTGACAGACGCAAAAGGAGGGTGAATCCTATTCCAGTATGATCGAGAACCTCAGATGATTAGCCGTGCTGTGACAGAGCATTTGGACCATTTTCACAAGAGGATAGGATGCAGCCATTGGCAAGGGTGATGCCTCCAGACGATTAGCCATGCAGTGACAGCGCATCGGACCATTTTCCGGAGAGGATCAAAAGTAGCCGTTGACAACGGTGAAGTTCTTACATAAAAGCCAGCCCTAGAAAGGAGTAAGACTGATTGGATGAAGACAGCAGGAAAGCAGAGGTTCAGAGGAACGAAAGCATCTCTACACGCTTATCTGAAATTCTTACCAATGATCTACATAAGTATTTCTATCCTTGTTTTCTTCTCTATTTCGAAAACTCCATAACTATTTTATATCCGCCTGACTGAGATTTACAAGGTGACCATAGCTTGCTTCATACCAACAATCTCCGTGGGATCGACCCTTACTCACGTAAGGTTTATTACTTGGACAACCCAGTGCACTTGCTGGTTAGTTGTATCAAAGTTGTGACAAATTATGAATTAAGATTAGAGCACCAAGTTTTTTGGAGCCATTACCAGGGATCACAATTTCGTGCACCAAGTTTTTGGCGCCGTTGCCGGGGATTGTTCGAGTTTGGACAACTGACGGTTCATCTTGTTGCTCAGATTAGGTAATTTTCTTTTTGTTTTGTTTTCAAAAATTTTTCAAAAATCTTTCAAAAATTTCTCCTTTGTTTTCGAAAAAAATTTTTAAAATAAAAATATTTTCAAAAATATATTTTTCTTCAGAATTTTTAAGAATGAATTCTAGTGTTTCATGAAGCATATGAAGCCTGACTGGCTGTAAAGCCATGTCTAAATTCTTTTGGACTGAGGCTTCCAAACCATCAGCATAGAAGCAATTTACCTTGATAAGTAATGAGCAGTATATTCTCTGATGTTACATGCTAAAGCTTGGCTGGCTATTAAGCCATGCCTAACCCTTTGATTGGAGCTTTAGACTAAGAATTGAAGATTTGTAGAATTCATATTAAAAATTTTGGAATCCTTATTTTTGTTTTTCAAAATGATTTTCGAAAAAAATTAAAAGAAAATACAAAAAAAATCATAAAATCATAAAAATCAAAAATATTTCATGTTTAAGTCTTGAGTCAAGTTGAAAGTTTGGTGTCAATTGCATGTTCTTCATGATCTTCAAGTTGTTCTTGGTAAGTCTTCTTGTTTGATCTTGATGTTTTCTTGTTTTGTGTCTTTTCTGGTTTTTCATGTGCATTTTTGCATTCATAGTGTCTGAACATGAAAGATTTCTAAGTTTGGTGTCTTGCATATTTTCTTTTCTTGAAAAAATTTTCAAAAATAAGTTTTTGATGTTCATCTTGACATTCAAAGTGTTCTTGGTGTTCATCTTGACATTCATAGCATTCTTGCATGTATTCATTGTTTTGATCCAAAATTTCCATGCATTGAGCATTTCTAGTGTTTTTCTCTCTCATCAATAAAAATTCAAAAAAATCAAAAAATATCTTCTCCTCTTTCTCCTCTTTCAATTTCAAAAAATTTTTAAAAATCTAGTTGTTTTTATGAGTCAAATCAAATTTTCAATTTAAAAATCTTATCTTTTTCAAAATCTTTTTCAAAAATCAAATCTTTTTCATTTTTCTCAGTTATTTTCGAAAATTTTAAAAATATTTTTCAAAAATCTTTTTCTTAATTTTATCACCATCCTGGATATATTCTATGATGGTTTATCTGAGCTATCAAAGATGTCATTGGATATTTCTGCAGGTGGATCCATTCACCTAAAGAAAACGCCTGCAAAAGCTCAAGAACTCATTGACATGGTTGCTAATAACCAGTTCATGTACACTTCTGAGAGGAATCCTGTGAATAATGGGACGCCTATGAAGAAGGGAGTTCTTGAAATTGATACTCTGAATGCCATATTGGCTCAAAACAAAATATTGACTCAATAAGTCAATATGATTTCTCAGAGTCTGAATGGAATGCAAGCTGCATCCAACAGTACTCAAGAGGCATCTTCTGAAGAAGAAGCTTATGATCCTGAGAACCTTGCAATAGCAGAGGTGAATTACTTAGGTGAACCTTATGGAAACACCTATAATCCATCATGGAGAAATCATCCAAATCTCTCATGGAAGGATCAACAAAAGCCTCAACAAGGCTTTAATAATGGTGGAAGATACAGGTTTAACAGTAGTAAACCTTTTCCATCATCCACTCAGCAACAGACAGAGAACTCTAGACAAAATACCTCTAATTTAGCAAACTTAGTCTCTTATCTGTCCAAGGCCACTGTAAGTTTCATGAATGAAACAAGGTCTTCCATTAGAAATTTGGAAGCACAAGTGGGCCAACTGAGTAAAAGGATCACTGAAATTCCTCCTAGTACTCTCCCAAGCAATACAGAAGAAAATCCAAAAGGAGAGTGCAAGGCCATTGAATTGATCACCATGGCTGAACCTGTAAAGGAAGGAGAGGACGTGAATCCCAAGGAAGAAGACCTCCTGGGACGTCCAGTGATCCTTGTTGGGAGGCAACCCAATTTTTATTTAATTATATTTTTATTAGTTATATGTCTTTATAGGTACATGATCATGTGGAGTCACAAAATAAATCAAAAAATTGAAAACGGAATCAAAAACAGTAGAAGAAAAATCACACCCTGGAGGAAGACCTTACTGGCGTTTAAATGCCAGTAAGAAGCATGTTTTGGGCGTTCAACGCCAGAACAGAGCATGGTTCTGGCGCTGAACGCCAGAAATGGGCAGCATCTGGGCGTTTGAACGCAAGAAATGCACCCTGGAGAAGAGCTGGCACTGAACGCCCAGAAAAAGCATGGTTCTGGCGTTCAACGCCAGAAATAGGCTACAAATGGGCGTTCAACGCCCAGAACAAGCACCAATCTGGCGCTGAACGCCCAGAGTTGTGTGCAAGAGCATTTTGAATGCCTAATTTGGTGCAAGGTTATAAATCCTTGAACACCTTAGGATCTGTGGACCCCACAGGATCACCTCAGTATCCGTGGACCCCACAGGATCCCCACCTACCTCTACTTACTTATTCTCACCCCTCTTTCACACAATCCCATAAACACTCTTCCCTAAAACCCTTCACCAATCACCTCAATCTCTCTTCCCTATCACCACTTCACCACTCACATCCATCCACTCTTCCTCATAAACCTACCTCAAAAACACCACCTACCTTCAAAATTCAAAATCAATTTCCCACCCAAACCCACCCTAAATGGCCGAACCTACCCCCTCACTTCCCTATATATAACCCTCCATTCTTCCTCATTTTCTCACAACACAACCTTCCTTTCTCTTCTTGGCCGAAACACACCTCCCCCCTCCTCTCCATATTTTCTTCTTCTTCTTCATCTATTCTTTCTTTTCTTGCTCGAGGACGAGTAAAATTCTAAGTTTGGTGTGGTAAAAGCATAAGCTTTTTGTTTTTCCATTACCATTGATGGCACCCAAGACCAGAGAATCCTCTAGAAAAGGGAAAGGGAAGACAAAAGCTTCCACCTCCGAGTCATGGGAGATGGAAAAATTCGGAGAATGTGAGGTTGGCGTTTAACTTGCCTATGATGCAAGGAGATGAGCGCCCCTACACTAGAAGGGTCAACTTTAATCAAAGGTTGGACCAAGTCCTCATGGACATATGTGTGGAAGGAGTTCAACTAAGAAGACTGGACCTCAAGCCTGTGGCTAGAGGATGGTTGGAGTTCATCCAACGCTCCATCATCCCCACTAGCAACCGATCTGAAGTTACTATGGATCGGGCCATCATGATCCATAGCATCATGATTGGAGAGGAAGTAGAAGTTCATGAAGTCATGTCCCTTGAACTCTACAAAATAGCCAAAAAGCCTTCCCCTGGGGCAAGGCTAGCTTTTCCTCATCTTATTTGCCATCTATGTTACTTAGCTGGAGCTTTCATAGAAGGAGACATTCACATTGAGGAAGAGAAGCCCATCACTAAGAAAAAGATGGAGCAAGCAAGAGAGCCCATTCATGGAGCTCAAGAGGCGCAGGAAGCTCATCACCATGAGAAGCAACAATTTAAGTTTGGTGTTGTGATGAGCGGATAATTTATACGCTTTTTGGCATTGTTTTTAGTATGTTTTGGGTAGAATCTAGTTACTTTTAGGGATGTTTTCATTAGTTTTTATGTTAAATTCACATTTCTGGACTTTACTATGAGTTTGTGTGTTTTTCTATGATTTCAGGTATTTTCTGGCTGAAATTGACGGACTTGAGCAAAAATCAGATTCAGAGGTTCAAGAAGGACTGCTGATGCTGTTGGATTCTGACCTCCCTGCACTCAAAATGGAGTTTCTGGAGCTACAAAAATCAAAATGGCGCTCTTCTAATTGCGTTGGAAAGTCGACATTCAGGGCTTTCCATCAATATATAATAGTCCATACTTTGCCCAAGTTTAGATGACGCAAACTGGCGTTCAACGCCAGCTCTCTGCCAAATTCTGGCGTCCAGCGCCAGAAACAAGTTGCAAAGTGGAGTTCAACGCCCAAACTGGCACAAAAGCTGGCGTTCAACTCCAAGAATGACCTCTCCACGTGTTGACTTCAAGCTCAGCCCAAGCACACACCAAGTGGGCCCCGGAAGTGGATTTATGCATCAATTACTTACTTCTGTAAACCCTAGTAGCTAGTTTATTATAAATAGGACTTTTCACTATTGTATTAGACATCTTTGGACGCCTGGTTCTTAGATCAGAGGGGCTGGCCATTCGGCCATGCCTTGACCTTTCACTTATGTATTTTCAATGGTAGAGTTTCTACACTCCATAGATTAAGGTGTGGAGCTCTGCTGTTCCTCAAAGATTAATGCAAAGTACTACTGTTTTTCTATTCAATTCAACTTATTCCGCTTCTAAGATATTCATTCGCACTTCAACCTGAATGTGATGAACGTGACAATCATCATCATTCCCTATGAACGCGTGCCTGACAACCACTTCCGTTCTACCTTAGATTGGATGAGTATCTCTTAGTTCTCCTAATCAGAATCTTCGTGGTATAAGCTAGATTGATGGCGGCATTCATGAGAGTCCGGAAAGTCTAAACCTTGTCTGTGGTATTCCGAGTAGGACTCTGAGATTGAATGACTGTGACAAGCTTCAGACTCGCGAGTGCTGGGCGTAGTGACAGACGCAAAAGGAGGGTGAATCCTATTCCAGTATGATCGAGAACCTCAGATGTTTAGCCATGCTGTGACAGAGCATTTGGACCATTTTCACAAGAGGATAGGATGCAGCCATTGGCAAGGGTGATGCCTCCAGACGATTAGCCATGCAGTGACAGCGCATCGGACCATTTTCCAGAGAGGATCAAAAGTAGCCATTGACAACGGTGATGTTCTTACATAAAAGCCAGCCATAGAAAGGAGTAAGACTGATTGGATGAAGACAGCAGGAAAGCAGAGGTTCAGAGGAACGAAAGCATCTCTACACGCTTATCTGAAATTCTCACCAATGATCTACATAAGTATTTCTATCCTTGTTTTCTTCTCTATTTTTGAAAACTCCATAACTATTTTATATCCGCCTGACTGAGATTTACAAGGTGACCATAGCTTGCTTCATACCAACAATCTCCGTGGGATCGACCCTTACTCACGTAAGGTTTATTACTTGGACGACCCAGTGCACTTGCTGGTTAGTTGTATCGAAGTTGTGACAAATTATGAATTAAGATTAGAGCACCATGTTTTTTGGAACCATTACCAGGGATCACAATTTTGTGCACCAATGAACATTGTTGGATCTAATTTCCTTTTAATGTAAATTGATGTTTCCATGTCTCTTTTATGTTTATCTTCATAGATATTGTTGAGTTCTTGCTTATGTTAGTTATGGTTTCCTTAATTTTAGCATTTTGTGATGTTTACTTTTATTGCACATAAGGTGTTTGATAGAATGCTTTCACTAGTTTTTGAGTAGTCCTCTTGACCCTTGGCCTAGGCTAAAGGGATTGAGTGATCTTGAGTCCATGGTCTTCATTGAATTGGTAATTCTAGAACCCTTGGGGATTAATTTGATAACCATTGACTCTAGCCTACTACTAAGTTAATTAGTAGCTAGGTTGGGACTTATGGATTGATGTTGATCAAGCCATTTGATATACTCCAAGCCTAGGAGTAGACATTGTGTACTTAAGGCTTTAGTGAGTAGACCTAATGAGCTTAGTTCCTTATAATTATCAATGTTTGGTTTGTTGACAAGGATGGTGATCTCAATTACCTAAGTCCTAGCCAGGAGTTCTTTATCTTGCTTCCTCTAATCACTTTCTTGATTTACCTTTTCTTGTTCCTCTTATAAACCAAAACCTCCTTGCCCCTTCATAGCCAATAATTGACCATTTCATTGCAATCCTTGTGCGATGACCCGGAGTTTAAATACTTCGGTTAATTCTTATTTGGGATTTGTTATTTGTGACAACCAAATTTTTGATTGGGAGGATTGTTTGCTGGTGTAGAACTATACTTGCAACGAGAATTCATTCATTTGAGGAATTTCTATACCGACACAACAAAACTCGCGCATCAAAATGGCACCGTTGCCAGGGATAGTGATGACAAGTCATCTTAGCCTAGTTTCACTAGCCTTTTTCTTTTGATTTCAATAGAATTATGCACTTTCTTGAGGCATAAACAAGCCAATTGGGTAGATTTTCATGCTTCCTTTAATTTAATCAACCATGTATGAATTCATGCTATTTCATGAGGTTTTATGCTATAATTGTCACATATTATGAAAGAATGAATATCTCATGGTTTTGAGCATAGCTTTGATGTGTTTGGTTGATTAATGATAGGTGAAGAAAGCTTGGAGAAAGGTTGAAGCAAGGAGGAATGGTTAGGAGGAAGAGAGGACAAAAAGTTTGAGCAAAAGTTTTCCTCAAACTTTAGCTCAAACTTTTGGATTAATTGAAAATGAACCAGGGAGCAAAAAGCTGGACCAAAAGTTAGCCTCAAACTTTTGTGCAAACTTTTGGGCAAAAAGCTGGAGCAAAAGTTAGTCTCACACAAATCAACACCCTGGAGAGCAAAAGTTTGCGCCAACGTTAGCCCCTAACTATTTGGCTAACGTTGGCGCATGAAAAACACACCCTGGAGAGCAAAAGTTTGCACCAACGTTAGCCTCTAACTTTTTGGCTAACGTTGGCGCCATGAGTATGCAAGGGGAGGCCAACGTTGGAGCAAAAGTTTGACCCCTAACTTTTGCCCCAACGTTAGTATCAGCAAAGAAGGGTGGCTGATGTGAAAAGTTGGAGTAAAATTTAGCCTCAAACTTTTACTCAAACTTTTACTCAAGCTTTCATGATTCCAAACCCGGTTCAATTCGGTTCTTCTCCAAACTCCAAGAGCAATCAACCAAGGCCTCTATCAACCCAATTCCATCAAGAGCAAAGGCCCAATTGAAGGCTTGAAGACCATTTGAAGAAAGTGTATAAATAGCATAGGATTTAAGTTTTTAAGGGGGCTTCCCTTTTTAGTTTTCATATAGAGCTTTCTTTTCTGGTTTTTTGGGAATTCACTTTTACATTCTAGCATTGTTGTTTTAATTCAAGAGAATTGGGGAGGAGAATTGATCTCTCTTCTTCCTTGTTCTTGCCCAGCACTCTTTAATTTTCTTGCTTCGGATCTTGGATGGAGAATTGAAGAACTTCTGTTTCAATCTCACCTTGGGATCTTGTTTAATTCTCTGCTTAATTGAATTTCAGTTTCGGTTAATTGCTTCTTCATCTACTTTCTTTGCAATTTACAATTTCTTTGCAATTGTTCTTGTTGGATCTAGGAAGGCATTGAGATCTAGACTTGGTTTTCTAGTCTCTTGGGTCCTGAGATCCGGATTTCCCATTTCCCATTCCCTGTTTACCGTTTTCATGCTCATTTACATTTCTGTTTTAAGATCCGATTCGATTCAAGACATCCTTTACTTCTCTGTTTGTTGCAATTTACTTTTCCTTGTTTAATTTCTGCAAATCCAACTCCCAATTCCCTTTACAATTCAAGCCATTTACATTACTTGCACTTTAAGATTCTGCAATTTACATTTCTTGCATTCTAAGTTTCTGCCATTTAATTTCTTGTTCTTTAAGATTCAGCACTGTGACTCTAAGTTTGGTGTTCCACCATAAAGATCAACTGAACACAATAACCTTTGAATTATATGAAAGGAACAACCATTCGAAGCAATCACAGAAATGCTTAAAATCCTTAGCAGCAACTTCATTCCAAGGAGAACTCAAGGATTCAAAGAACAGAGAGTAAGTAGGAGACTAAGTTTGGTGTTCACACACTAACTTAAGACTCAGACACTTGCCCATACATAGTTGAGCTAACCACTCAAGTGCTTGAGAAGCAAGCAACTTCATAACTCTTTGCAGGAAAGGAAACAAGGATCTTAGAAAGAACATGAAGCAACAACTAGGAGAAGAAGGAGAAATCAAATTGTTTCCTGGCAACAAAGAGAAAACAGGAAATTTCACAAGGTGGTAGTGTTCCTTGACCATTCTTTAAAAGGGCAAACAAAAGCATGCTCGTTCTGGTTTTTAAATTCCAGTTCTCTTTAATTTCATGCAATTCACCCATTTCCTTTACTTTCTATGCAATTTAAATTCTGCAAATCACAAATCTCTTAACCAAATCTTGATTCGCTTGACTAAATCAACCACTAAACTAAAATTTCTCAATCCTTCAATCCCTGTGGGATCGACCTCACTCCCGTGAGTTATTATTACTTGATGCGACTCGGTGCACTTGCCGGTTAGATTTGGGTGTTTTGGAGAAATTCATTTTTCCACAAAAATATCCCATCAAGTTTTTGGCGCCGTTGCCGGGGATTGATTAGATTGACAATGATTAAGTGAGGTGGTGATCTAGATCTAGCATTTTTATTTTCTGTTTCTCTAATTTTCAATTAACCCGCTAACTGTTTGAATTTTTGCTTAAGCTAACTAAAACTTCATTCTAGCAGTAGATTGAAGTGTCACTGGTTTGTGTGTTTCTTATGTTCTGCGTGTATGTCAGGTACAAGAAGAACCACACCCACCTTTCATGAACAAGACAAAAGAACTCTCAGGAGGTTAAGAAGAGCTGAAAGAGGGAAAAATATTGTTGGAGAAGAGGAATCAGAAGAAGAATTCCGATTCCAAGATATGGAGGTCACACCTCCACTGCCATATCCCCAGAGGTTCAACAAAGAAACTAAGGACCAACATTTTCATAAGTTCCTTGAGACTTTCAAAAAGCTGGAAATCAATATTCCCTTGGCTGAAGCACTTGAGCAAATGCCTATGTATGCCAAGTTTTTGAAGGAGCTTATCAATAAGAAAAGAAGTTGGGATGAGAAAGAAACTGTACTGCTTACTGAGGAATGCAGAGCCTTGATTCAAAAAGGACTTCCTCCTAAGCTTGAGGACCCAGGGAGCTTTTTGCTACCTTGCACTATTGGGGAATTAACCATCACTAAAGCAATGTGCGATCTAGGAGCAAGTATCAACTTAATACCATCCTCCTTGGTAAAAAAGTTGCATATAGAAGAAGTTAAATCAGTATAGATATCTCTAGAGCTAGTAGATAAGTCAACAGTATACCCCAGGGGTATGATTGAAAACCTTATGGTCAAGGTGGACAATTTCATATACCCTGCAGATTTTGTGGTTCTGGATTCAGATGGGGATGATGGTGATTATATTATACTGGGAAGGCCATTCTTGGCCACTGCTAGAGCTATCATAGACATAGAGCAAGGAGAACTAACTCTCAGGATGAATGATAAGAGTGTCACTCTGAAAGTATTACCAAAATCCCAGTTTAGTAATAGGAGGAGGGACTCTATGGAAATTGACAAGGTGATTCACAACAATATCCCAAGGCAGAAGATTGTGCAGAAGGATAAAAAAGTCCAAGAGGATATTGGAGTATTAGCCACTGAAGAGAGAAATCCCCAAGGTAAGTCTATAGCCATAAAAGAAAGATCAACAAAAAAGGGGATGAAACGCAGAAACAAAACAAAAAGGGGTTGGAAGAATAGGAAGATTCCAACAGAGGGGCTTTCCAAAGGTGACAAAGTGCAATTGATATATCAACAACTGGGAGCAAGCCGACAGACTGATGACTATTACAATGTTAGCAACATACTCTCGTTGGAACATGCTAAAATTGAACACCAGAGAACAAAGAGGAGGATCACAGTCAGGGGAGACAAGTTGAGGCACTACAATCCTCAACCACCATAAAAGAAAGCTCCAATGTCAAGCTAGTGACAATAAAAGAGCGCTTGTTGGGAGGCAACCCACCCTGAGGTAGTTTTCTTTTCATAGCTTTTTCAATAAAAATGTTGAATAATTAATATGTATTGCAAGGAGCTAAGTTTGGTGTTGCACACCAAAAACAACTCAAGAGAGAATGGAGGATTCCAAGTTTGGTGTTCCACCAAAACCTCATTCAAAAGCACATTTTAACTTCCTGCACATTGCTAGTTCCAAGCAATCAAACAGATTATTCAACCACTTAACTTTTTTTTTAGTCTTAAACTTCATAACCTTTAGCAAGGACACAAAATTTTGCCTAGAGTTAACCTGCGGTGTCCAGAAAAGTGGCAAGAAATTAAGTTTGGTGTTCACACACCAAATTGAATCCACAAGCCACAATCAATTCATGCATACTAACTGGTCATCTAAGGGCTTGAGAAGCAAGCAACTTTTGAGAATTATGCAGGGAATTCACCACCATTTGAAGACACTATGCATCATAACTCAAAAGGGCACAACAGAAGGAAGGACAAAGGAACTGCAAACCAATAGGATGTATTTACACTTAATTCTTACTGTTGAAAAATGTTTTGACTTGTGTTTTGTTAAAGTGTTCATCTAATACAAGTAGAATCACTCTTAAAATAAGTAAGCTAGTCTATGTGTATGCTTGTGTGTTTACTTTCACTAAGCAAGAAGCATGCTTTGTCCCCTGCATTTTCAATTCAATAAAAGAAATGTTTGAATGTGAAGTGAGATAGTTCTCTGTTAGATAGAAGTACAATAAAAGTAAGTGGTGGTGTGTGTGTGATTGTATAATAGCTCACTTTAGTGAATAAAAGAACTAGGATGTCTCCTTCTAAGTATAGAGTGGCCTACTGTCAATGAATCTCAATCAAAATAAAAATCCTTGGTTAGAAAGAAAAACAAAAAGAAAAAAAAAGGGAAAGAACGAAATAGCCAAAAAGTGGCAGAACAAAAGAAAAACAAAAAGAAACAAAGCTGGACACCAATAGCTTGAACCTTAGAATATATGCCTGTGGTGTCTTTGTATTAGGACTTTTTCTTTTGATTTCAATAGAATTATGCACTTTCTTGAGCCATAAGCAAGCCAATTGGGTAGATTTTCATGCTTCCTTTAATTTAATCAACCATGTATGAATTCATGCTATTTCATGAGGTTTTATGATATAATTGTCACATATTATGAAAGAATGAATATCTCATAGTTTTGAGCATAGCTTTGATGTGTTTGGTTGATTAATGATAGGTGAAGAAAGCTTGGAGAAAGGTTGAAGCAAGGAGGAATGGTTAGGAGGAAGAGAGGACAAAAAGTTTGAGCAAAAGTTTGCCTCAAACTTTAGCTCAAACTTTTGGATTAATTGAAAATGAACCAGGGAGCAAAAAGCTGGACCAAAAGTTAGCCTCAAACTTTTTGGCTAACTTTTGGCATCACAAATCAACACCCTGGAGAGCAAAAGTTTGCGCCAACGTTAGCCCCTAACTTTTTGGCTAACGTTAGCGCATGAAAAACACACCCTGGAGAGCAAAAGTTTGCGCCAACGTTAGCCCCTAACTTTTTGGCTAACGTTAGCGCATGAAAAACACACCCTGGAGAGCAAAAGTTTGCGCCAACGTTAGCCCCTAACTTTTTGGCTAACGTTGGCGCCATGAGTATGCAAGGGGAGGCCAACGTTGGAGCAAAAGTTTGACCCCTAACTTTTGCCCCAACGTTGGTATCACCAAAGAAGGGTGGCTGATGTGAAAAGTTGGAGTAAAAGTTAGCCTCAAACTTTTACTCAAACTTTTACTCAAGCGTTCATGATTACAACCCGGTTCAATTCGGTTCTTCTCCAAACTCCAAGAGCAACCAACCAAGCTTGATGCGACCCGGTGCACTTGCCGGTTAGATTTGGGTGTTTTGGAGAAATTCGTTTTTCCACAAAAATATCCCATCAGATAGCAATGGTGCTATGTTATTGGCTATTGTATATATTGTGAATAGCTTGATTTTTGGTTTGGTTGTTGTTTTTTTTTTTGCTAGTAGTAGGACTTAGTTTTCTTTATTTCTTGTTAGCTTTTGTTTTTATTTTTCTCTTTTACTATGAATTCTCATCACTTTGGCTATGAATGTGGTTCCAACTATGTTGTAGAAAATGGAAGCATCAATGAGGATGTGTATCAAGGATTTGAAAATCAAGGATGGGAGGAGCCCCAAGCTTGTGAACAACGTTCTTGGCAACAACCTCCTCCGAATTCTTATGGGTATAATCCTAATCCTAATGCATACCAATCCAATGTGTGTGATAACCCTTATTATGGTTGTCAACCACAACCACCAGATGCATATGAACCCCCTCCTCAACATAGCCCTCCACCATACTCACAAGCCTTCTACCACCATCCATCTCCACATGATCCTAACCCATACCCACCATATCAACCATCATATAAACCATATCAAGAGCCACCACCATTCCAACACCAATATTCCCAAGAACCACAAAGTCTACACACACCACCTCAAGAATTTCACCAATATGAACCACCTTCTAATTACAATAACCTTCCCTCTAACAATGAACCCTCTCTTCCACCATCACCTCCCAATGAAGCCCACATGCTAGAATTCAGAGATCTTGAATCTCATATCTTAAGGTGACACGAGGAGGATGAAAAGAAGTTTGAGGAGTTAAGAGCGAAAATGGCTATCATGGTAGAAGCCATTGCCAACATAGTCTCATCCCGCCTAAGCCTATGCGATCAAGGCACTCCCATTGTTGAATGTGGAGAAGCAACCAAGGAGCTTAGTGAGGGAGTGAACTTGAAGCTCCAAGGTAAAGAAGAGGAGTTAAAGCAAGAAATACAACAAGAGGAGGAGGTAGAGATTATTGAACAACAGGAAGTAGTGGTTAGAGCCTTAGGATATGTTGAGTACATAGAGGGAGCACAAATTGAAGAGCCTTCTTCCATGGAGTTCGAAGTTGATGTTGAGGAGGAGAGTGCACAACCTCCAAGGTACAATGTGATTGAAGAATTGGAAGAAGTGTCCCAAGTAATAGGCCCTCCTATTTATGATGATTCCATACCAACATATGATCCTTTTGAGATTAAAGAATTCTTCCCCACTATGCTCAGAATTGATGATGAGGTAGATTTCACTCAACCTCCTATGTATGATTTGAGTGATGGGGAAGAGCTAGAGGACATTGGTGAAGAAGAATGTGAACTTGAGGAAGCTTGGCAAGAGGTAGAGCATGAAGTATCTTGCCAAGTGGTGGAAGCCTTCTAAAACAGATGGATGGGAGTGGAGCGTGTTTTGTCAAAACCGTTGGGAATTCCTCCACCTAGGTTGTCATCTGATCCTTCATTTGAGTGGGTAAAACTTCTAATTCTTAGCTTTATTATCCCACTTCAATATGGTTTGCTTGAGACAGATGGCCAACTTAGGGCGCTTTGTGGAATTAAGCATAAGAGAAGGATGTTTATTGGCTGGCGTTGTAAGTCTAGGCTCATTATGGTTGGAAGCTCAAAATTGAGTAGCATGAATTGGTGTAGTGTTCAATTGAATGAGTCTAGGAGGATAGTTTGGTGCTTCCATGAGAATTCATCTCTCTTGCCACCCGGAGGAAATCACCATGATCAACTCAAGGACGGGTGTGAAAACAAAGTGTGGGATCCCGGATCGCACAAGGAAGATCAACTTTGGGAGCCTATGGTTTGTGAAGAACTCCATCAAAGCTTGGCGTTATTAACTTTGAATGATGAAGCACAATGGAAGTCCAAGCATTGGTGGATGTTCAAGGATGGATTCAAGCACAAGCCACCTTGATGAAGAGCTCCCCATAAGTCCAACTTAAGGATAATAAACAAAAGTGCTAAGTGGGAGACACCCCACCATGGTAACATCTTTTCATTTTCTCTTTTGTAAATATTGGTAAAATAGGTTTAATTCCTTGTTTTGATTGCTTAGTTGAGTTTATTTGGGAATCTAGTAGGTTAAATAAGGTTTTGTGATATTTTGGTAGCTGTTTGGAGGTTTGGAATGCTTAATTTGGTGCAAAACATAGAAAAATTTTGAAAAACAGAACACCATCCACGCGTACGCGTGCCCAAGTATTTTCGGCGATCCACGCGCACGCGTCATGCATGCGTACACGTGGATTGAATTTTTCCACTTTCCAACCATGTTTTCGAGAGTTGTGCCTGCACTGTGCGCGTTTTGTGCCTCTCGCGCAAGGCTACTCATGCGTACGCGCACTGCACGCGTACGCGTCACTTCCATTTTATCGTTCCACGCGCACGCGTCACTGACGCGCACGCGTGGATTGTCCTGTTTCACTCACCTTCTTTTCTTCTCTTCTTTCCATTCCTTTCCTTCTTCTCTTATCTTTTCACCCTTCAAACATCATCCAACACTGCCAAGCATCATGTAACACCATTTATTTTAGTTAGTTAGTTAGTTTAATCTTTGTTTTCCATTATAAGTGTTGGATTACTAATCTTGTTTACTGTTTACTGCTGCTTATTACTAATAGGATGTTAGTTTAACATCATTGATGTTAATTGTCATTCTTGGATTTTTTGTTGAGGTTATATTTGATTACTTGGTTCGGAACTTTTCATGTTTAATGCTTTTGAATACCAAGTACATGTTACATTACCTTCATGCATCTTAACTCTTTGAATTGAATGTTTTGGCCACCATGCATTCATCATCTATTGTTAGGCAATTATACATTGTCAATGCAATTTTTTTAGGTGATGCTTGTTTATGATTGACCCTTTGTCCATATCACCTATTTCATGCATTGAGAGTGTAGGTGTGAAATTGGATCGAAAGCTTACCTAGTGATATATTTTTGAGCTTTTCAAGCTTTGTGGACTATGCTTGCTATGTGATTGATCTTAACTCTTATATTTCTTTTTCTAAGTTCCATAGCATCCATGTGTTTCACCTTTATGTCACTTAGGTGTTGCAACAACTTCAATAGGTGTCATTGATTGTGGTGTAAGTTTCATATACCATTATGTTCATTAAGTTCACTTACATATCAATCAATGCCCATTCATTATCCAATTTCACAATCACTTGATTTTTGCTTGAATGCTTTTATGCTTCTTTACTACTTGTTCGGTTACCTTAACCTACAAGTCTTTCAAAGTATCTCAAGCACACTAGAACGAGCGAAGTGTATGCTTTTTTTAGTATAATTGTGACATAACTTTTTGTACTAGTGTGTGCGTTCTAAACCGCGCGCAATTTTAGAACCCACACACTTATTTTTCATCAATGTCACAATAATTCACTCACTCCATTCTAGTGGTTCTTACCTCATCCCAACAATTCACGCTTCCTTGCTTTTCTATTTTCTCATCATACGGTGTTTATATTGTTTTTCATGATCGATGCACCATAAGCAAAAATAGAAGCGGAAGGAAGAACACGCAGCACCTGTTGACCTACCAGATGAAGGTGGCAACTCGGAGAGTCGCCATACCCCCTTGTTCATCTTTACAAAATATTTATAAAAGTGTGTGAAAGAAAATGGAAGAAGAGAAGAGGATGAGGGTGAGAAGAGAAGAGTCCGAAGACCCCCTCCAGGTAGTGTCTTTTCAAATGATGAAACTAAGACCCTATTTATAAACTATCCTAAATAACAAATTTAAATGAAATTCAAATTACAATTAAATGCAAATGAACTAACTACTTTTAGATTATTCTTGTGATCTTGATTAGTTGACAATTGTGGGTTTGCTTGCATGAATTTAGAGTGGGTTTTGAGTGAGATAAGTGGACCAGATTGAGGCTCCAGAAGTCACTTGAAATAACACTTCAAAGATTGCCAAATATGCTTCGGAGGTTGGGCGCTTGAGGCGCCAGTTTCTTGCCCAAATTGTTCCTCTGGATGGTGGCATAAGGAAGGCGCTTGAGGTGCTGGGAATTGGCGTTTGAGACACCAGGTTCTTGGAAAGAATTGTTCCCTGGAATATGACATGAAAGTGGCCGGGCGCTTGAGGCGCAACACTTGTGCCCAAGGTTGATGCTCTTGGAGACATGGTGCTGGGCGTTTGAGGCGCCAAGGTTGGGCACCAGAGGCGCTGGGCATTGGTCTTGAAATGATGCTCCTGAAAGCATGTCATGTTGGCGCTCGAAGCGCTGGCCTTGGGCGCTCGAGGCGTCGCATTTCAAGCGTTGGAGACGCGAGCGTTTGCATTGCCAAGGGTTCGAAGGCGTCTTCAAAGTCAGGCACTTCATTCTTCTTGGCGCTTGAGGCGCTACCTTTCTTCCTTACCTTCCCGCTAATGCGTACTTCCATTAATTAATTGGTCGTCCATGCATTGCTTCCTTTCTTCATTGGCATTAAATTTATATCGCCTTCATGCATGCTTCGTATATTCACGCTAGCAAAAAATGCATGCAATACTTTATTATATCATATGCTTCATTGCTTTATTGGCTCCATGCATTATTCATATAATTGATTGGCTATTACTTCATACGATTCACGCATGCTTCATTCCTTCTTGGCATGTTTTATGTGGCTTTGTTGAATGGTAACACATGCATGCATGCTTCTTTGATTAATTGATTAGCGTAATTCACGCTAATATATATGCATCTTATGGCTTCATATGCGTGCATGCCTTCCTTTGATTAACGCCAAAAGCGTGGCATAAATTTCCAAAGCTTGTCCAACCTTCAAAGTGTGTCTAAATTTTTTTTTCTTCTTTTAAGCTTGTTTTGTGTATTTTGTTTTTTTCTCTATTATTTCTTACAAAATTCATCAAATCAAGCAATCAAATTAATATACAATTTAAGTACCAAAATACTTCATAATTAAGTAGTATGAATTAATTTTTTATATGAAAAAGTATAGAAAAATACAACATGATGCACATATATCACAACCCTAAACTTAAATTTTGTTTATCCTCAAGCAAATAAAAAATCATGCAATACAATTTGACAATCCAAGGTGTGAAGAATAGCAATTTAATGTTTATGGCTGGCTAGTTTTCTATGCATGCAATAATCATAAAAGAAATTTAAATGATTGATGTTCTATCTAGCTCATTTTATGAAATCTTTTCTTTATATTCCTTCCTTGAAGCAAGCTTTTTATCTTTTTCTTAGCTTAGCTTCTTGGTTGCTTTGCTCCATTTTGTTTCTATCTTCGACTCTAAATGCTTTATTTTCAAGTATTACCACTTGATATATAAGCACCACAAGAATTTAATTAGAGGACTCTTTAAGCTCATTGGTTTCTTTTCTTTAATATCTAATCAATGATGCTCAGAGTCTTGAGCTTTGAGGGAGTGCTTTGTGCTTGAGCCTAACCTTGACTCTAAGTGTTTTGTTTTCAAACTTTTTGCTTGATACATAAATACCACAAGTACTTGACTAATAAATTATCATTGGTATTCAAAACCTTCGAAAACGAATCTTTTTGTCATTTAAGAGGTAAGGGGGAGAATGGTAATCTCATCACGTTCAAAGATTTGAATACTAGAAGAATTGTATCATGCCGGTCTTAGACATCAAGAAGACCAAGAGTCCGTCTCAAAAACAGTGGTACTGAAATAGCGACAACTCATAAGGTCCATTGGGCTAAGGTAGGACAACAAGAAGCCCAACAATACTTTTCAAATTTAATGGGAGGCAAAATTTATTATAATTTTTTTAATTTTTAGGCATTTATTTTAACTTGTTTTGCTGTTAGAGTTTGTTAAAAGATTTGATTTACTTCTGATTTACTTAGTAGTATTTTTAGGAATTTTAAATTTAAATCAAACCTGATCTAATCTAATAAGATCAAATCTGATTTAAATTAATTGTCATTTTTTTAGATTTTAAAATTTAAATCAAATCTGATCTAATCCAATAAGATCAAATCTAATTTAAATTAAGTTATCTTATCTTATCTTTTAGTTAGTTTGTTAGGGGCTTATTTAAACACCTTTGGTGCGACAATTTACACAACTTTCGATGAATAAAATTTTCTTAGTGCTTTATGCACTTTTTTTTAGTGTGATTAAGTAAGGTGAGTGATTTGCTTCGCTTGTTGCATAAAGAGGGTTGATGGATCCAGCACTAAGGTGAATCTGTGTGGTGGTTTCTTTCAATTTTCATCCCTCTGATCTAGGTTATCAAGGATAGGTTTTTTGAAGGTCTAATAGAGAAAACCCTTCTGGTGACCTAGGTTGCTAAGAACAAGTTTCTTAGATGTCTAGTAGAAAAACCTATCCAGTGACCTAGGTTGCTAAGAATAAGTTTCTTAGAGGTCTAGTAGGAAAACCCCTTATCTTTTTATGTTTCCGCTGTGTCTTTTCTGTTGCATCTTTTCTCCATCTTTTTCTTATCCCTTCTTCCTTCGTAATAATTTTTTTTATCATCTGGTATCAGTTACAAGTCATAGGTAATTCTTATTTGTCTACACGTTCCATGGGTCTTGTTTAGTCTCTTTATCTTTTCTCTTTAATTTCTGCAAATTCACTTTAGAGTCCACAAAAACCAAAAAAAAAAAAAAAGAAAAGAGTCACAAAAAAATGATTGAGTATTACGATAGTGATGATGAAGGAATCTCATATGCGAAAAGGGTTCTCGGTTGCAAATCCTGCATTTAAAAGGAGGAATGATCTTGAAGCTTATTTCAGATGGAAAAGGAAGGTAGAGTCGATTTTTGCAAACTGCATTCTTTCAGAGGAAAAGATGGTTTGACTGGTACAAGACAATTTTTCTGATGATGCCCGTATATGGTGGACTGATTTAGGAATATCTAGAAGACAGTATAGAAAGAATCCAATTTGCAGCTAAGAGAAGATGAAGAAAATCATGAGGAGCCAGTTTGTGCCATTATCATACCACAAGGATTTTTTTATAAAATTTTGTAAGTTACAACAAGGTTCACAATCAGTGATGGAGTACCACAAGGAGTTTCTATATTTGATGGACAAGGCTAATATTAAAAGGATTCCTAAGGTTCTTATGGAACGATTTTTGTTTAGATTACACGAGGAACTTGCATATAAAGTACAACGTTACCGTTACGTGTCCATGGAGAATTTGGTCGAATTGGCTATTAACATGGAGCATATGCAACAATTTACAACAATTTAGGATTCCAAAGGAACAAAATTTGAGGATCAAACAAAATTCAAAGTTTATGATTTCAAGAAGAATATTATAGATCGACATAAGAAGAGGATTTCTTCTACGCCTCTCTTTAAATCTTCTTCAAAGTTAGAGATGGAAGAATTTGTTGAGTATATTGTAGATAGAGATGTGTCCTTGGAAGATTCAAAAGTGCATAATTTCTCAATTGGGTCTTTGGGATGTGAGGAATTTGAAAAATATAAGAGACAAAACATTGAGAAAGAGAGTGAGTGTTTGAGTGAAAAGAATCCATGTTTGATTGAAAGCGAGAGTTTTAAAGAAAAGAGGAGAATAATGAACGAGAGAAGTCAATGAGAGAAAAAGAAACTGAGAGCAATAAACACACTTGTGAGAGAGATCTAAAAAGTTCTAGCTTAGACAAGAGTGCATTAGTTTCATTAAAATCTACCGAGTCCTTAGTTTCTCATACATCTAACCATGACATTTATAGTATTTTTATATCAACTTATCCAGGCTTTGTAGATTCACTGGTCAATTATGGAGGCATTAATATGGATAAAAAGGAAGAAAGAAAAATTGCACACTTTAGACAAGATGGTAAAAGTATGGTTGGAAAGATTGAACTTGAACATATGAGGGACATAGCCACAATTCAATGGATAGAGAAGAGCCATCAAACCATGGTATTTAAACCCAGAGATTGAGTTTGGATTCCTTGGTGGAAGAAGTGCTTCTCATTCAAGATTCGAGGACGAATCTTTTTTAAAAGGGAGAGGATGATACGTGGTTAGGAGGGCATTTTTGTCAGTTTAGAGCTAAGAGGGAATTTGTAATCTCGTCACGTTCAAATAATGGAAAACTAGAAAAATTGTACCATACCGGTCTTGGACATCAAGAAGACCAAGAGTCCATCTCAAAAGCAGTAGTGCTGAAATAGCAACAACTCATAAGGCCCATTGGGCTAAGGTAAGACAACAAGAAGCCCAATATTATTTTCAAATTCAATGGGAGGCATAATTTATTATTATTTTTCGAATTTTTTAGGCATTTATTTTTATTTGTTTTGCTGTTAGAGTTTATTGAAAGATTTGATTTACTTCTGATTTGCTTAATAGTTTATTTGGGGATTTTAAATTTAAATCAAATATGATATATTCTAATAAGGTCAAATCTGATTTAAATTAGTTATTATATCTTTAAGATTTTAAAATTTAAATCAAATATGACCTAATCTAATAAGATCAAATCTGATTTAAATTAATTTATCTTATCTTATATTTTAGTTAGTTTGTTAGGGGCCTATTTAAACACCTTTGGTGAGACAATTTATGAAACTTTTGATGTATAAAATTTTCTTAGTGCTTTATGCATTTTTTTGGTATGATTAAGTGAGGTGAGTAATTTGCTTCGCTTGTTGTATGAAGAAGATTGATGGATCCAGCACTAAGATGAATTTGCGTGGTGGTTTCTTTTAGTTTTCATCTCTCTAATCTAGGATGTCAAGGACAGGTTCTTTGAAGGTGTAGTAGAGAAAACCCTTCCGGTGACCTAAGTTGCTAAGAACAAGTTTTTTAGAGGTCTAGTAGGAAAACCCCTTCCAGTAAACTAGGTTGCTAAGAACAGGTTTCTTAGTGGTCTAGTAGGAAACCCCCTTATCTACCCTTTTTATGTTTTCGCTGTGTCTTTTCTGTTTTGTCTTTTCTCCATCCTTTCCCCTTATATATGCATCTTATGGCTTCATATGTATGCATGCCTTCCTTTGATTAACGCCACTTGCATGGTTCATAGGCCCCATTTTCAAATGTGTGGCCTAAGGTTCAAAAGCGTGTCAGACAATCAATTAGAGTTTTGATCCCACAAAGACTAACAGACTAAGCAAGCAAAATCAACCTATTAACCCAGTCAGACAATCAATTAGAGTTTCAAAATTCTTTAAGCATAAACAGCAATTAAACGAAGCAAAAACAGAAGCAATAGTGAGTGTGAAAAAGATGTATGATTAAGAAAGTTAAGGTTTTAGTGATATTAAAACGTCCGGATTAATACTTTTCCCTTCTACCCTAATCGTGCAATGATTCTTTTATGGAAAATCATTAGTAATTAAACCCTAATCCCTTCGTGATTCAATTTCTCTTTAACCTAATGAAATGTTTATCCCTTAATCACTTAATCAAGAAAATAGTTAAGCACACCTCTGATTTATAAAGCCACACAATTCATAAGAATTTAACATAGTTAATTTTATGTTACTTATCAATCCAGTTTCAAAAGTTAAGAATTATGAGAAATAATTTTTAAGCTTAATTGAATTAGTCAACTTTTCCAAGAGATTAAGAAAATTTAAGTCAGAAAAGAATTGTTTTCCAACATATTCAAACCCTTTAAAATGTAGAACGAAAACCTTTTCTTAAGAAGTAATCAATTGCATCAATTAGAGGTAGAAAAGTTATTGCATTAATCTATAGAACTAACAGAGCTCCTAACCTTAACCAAGGAGGATTAGAAAATCATGTTCTTCAGAGAATCCTGAAGAAATTAAAACTATAAATGGCTGAAGAGGAGAGAGAAGCTCTGGAGAAGAGTCTTACTTCTCATTAAATACTAACCCTAGAAAATACAATTCAAAACTCAAATTTCAAAACCAAATCAAAACTCAAATCTTTTTCATAATTGTTTTCCTTTGAAAAGATCTCCTCTTTAATTGCTTGTAATCTTTAATTAATGTCATCGTCAATGGGCTTGTGATTGATCATCCAAAAGGTTGAGAAATTCGAGAAAGGCTAGTCTTGATTAAAGTCCTAGGAGAAGCACCAAAACCCACGTATAACGTGAGATATCTTGCGTACCACGTGAAGCACTTTCTTGGCGTGGAATGCATTTTGTTCGCTCACATACAACGTTAACTAGGCTACATTGTACGTGAGTCAATTTCCTTCAATTTGTTGCTTATGAATGTGCCCCAACGTTGTATGTGGTGAATTCCACGTACCACGTGAAAACCAACTTACGCATATGCATGCTTGCCCAAAATTCTCTTGTTGTGCGTACGCATACATCATGTGTACGCGTGACTGCTACATTGTACGTGAAATCTTCCATGTACCACATGAAAAGTGATGGTCATGCGTACGCGTGCTGTATCCGTACGCATGATATGCGAAATGTGTAACACCCTAATTACCCTAAGCCTTATCTCATGTCGTAAAGCAAAGGTTAATCAAAGGTTATGACAATTTGATAAACTCCAATTTTAGGGTTTATCTTGTGCTTGATTTAGGGGATTTTATGACCATTTACCCATATTTATTCAATGAAATAGCATGGTTTCATGATTGTCTCCCAATTTGTGCTTAAGTATGAAAACAAGTTTTTAAGCCCTAATTAGCTAAATTTAATTCACCTTTGATTCCACTAGATGCCTTGATGTGTGTGTTAGTGATTTCAGATTTAGAAGGCTAGGAATGGATGAAAGGAATGGAGAGAAAAGCATGCAAAGTGGAGCAATCATGGAAAAGCAAGGATTTGGGATGAGATCAACAACGCGCACGCACAGCAGACGTGCACGCGTGGATTGTGATGTCGCATGCTGACGTGTACGCGCACAAGACGCATACGCGTGGATGGAAATTTGTCAACCGACGTGTACGCGTGACGTGCGCGTACCCGTCGATGTTCGTACGTGACTCACTTAAAGACAAAACACTGGGGGTGAATTCTGGGCTTCCCAGGCCCAAAACCAACTCACTTATGATGCTATTTAACCCAAGGAATGAAGAGGAATCATATACCTTAAGTCATTAGTTTAGTTTTAGTTTAGTTTTTGGAGGGAAAGTTAGTTTTAGAGAGAGAAGCTCTCACTTCTCTCTAGGATTAGGATTAGGATTAAGTTTAGTTCAATAATCTTAGATATAGGTTTCAATTCATGCTTTCATCTTCTTCTACTCTTCAATTCCTTGTTGTTACATTCATCAATCCTCTATTCTTTTGTTGTAATTTCTTCTATTTTGTTTCCATGCTTTGTTGTAGATCTACTCTTGTTCCTTCTATTTTCTTTCAATTCAATTTGAGGTAATTCATAATAATTGTGTTTCTTTTGGTTGTTGTTATTAATTCCTTGCAATAATTGTTGTTAGATTTCATTGTTGTTGTCAAATTACTATGCTTTTCTTTTGTGCCTTCCAAGTGTTTGATGAAATGCTTGGTTGCATTTTAGTATAGATTTTATTCCTCTTGGATTAGGTAGAGTAATTGGTGACTCTTGAGTTATCTAATGCCTTTGTTAATTGAAGATTAGAAGTTGCTAGTTAATTTGAATGCCTCTAAAGCTAATCTTTCCTTAGGAGTTGATTAGGACTTGAGGAATCAAATTGATTCATCCACTTGACGTTCCTCCATGGTTAGAGGTTAACTAAGTGGGAGCAAGGGACAATTCTCATCACAATTGAAGAGGATAGTTAGGATAGGACTTCTAATTCTCATTCCTTGCCAAGAGCTTTTCTAGTTGTTAGTTTCTTTTCATTGCCCTTTATATTTCATGTCTTTTATCTCACAAACCCCAAAACATACCTCATAACCAATAACAAGACACTTTATCGCAATTCCTAGGGAGAACGACCCGAGGTTTAAATTCTTCGGTTTATAATTTTAGGGGTTTGTACTTGTGACAAACAATCTTTTGTATGAAAGGATTAATGTTGGTTTAGAAACTATATTGCAACGAGATTCCATTTGAGAATTCTAAACGGTCAAAAATCCAATCATCAAAATGGTGCCGTTTCCAGAGAGTTGCAATGGTGTTGTGTTATTGGTTATTGTATATATGTGAATATTGTGAATAGCATGATTTTTTGGATTGCTTGTTAGTTTTTTCTAGTTTTAGGATTTTGTTTCATTACTTCTTATTAGCTTTTGTTCTTATTTTCTCTTTTCACTATGAATTCTCATTTTGGCTATGAGCTTGGTTCTAACTATGTTGTACGAAATGAGGGCTACAATGAAGATGTGTATCAACGATGGGACAATCAAAGGTGGGAGGAGCCATATGCATATGATCAATCCTCATGGCAACAACCCCCACCAATGCACTATGAACAGGAGCCATTCTATGATGCATATCAATCAAATGGCTATGGTGAATCTCCTTGTGATTTTCAAGAACCACCACCATATGCCTGAGTCATACCCTTAACATAACCCTTAACCATACTCACAAGCCCCTTTTCACCAACCACCTTCATATGACCCTACTCCTTACACACCATTCCAACAACCACGTGGCGATATGAGCCACATATAGAGCCACCACCATTCCAACATCAACAATTCCAAGAGCCACCCCTTCCATGCTTTTACCAAGATGAACCACCTCCAATGTACACAAATTCTCAACTACAAGATGAATACTACTTTCCACCACAACCCCCCATGGAAGAATATTCATGTCCTTCAATCCAAGAGCCATATAATCCTACTCATGACATCCAAGTGGAACAAGAGTCAAGGGATCGTCTCAAGGAAGCATTGGATTAATTTTACACAACCATGGAGCGTGTTGTGCAACAAGTGGAAAGAATGGAAAACATAGAACCACCACATCCTCACTACGATGAATCACTTTCCTACTATGAACCTTTCTCCTAAATTGATGAACCCTTCCATTCACCCTAACCTCCAATAGATGATATCCTTCTAAATGTAAGCGGGACGAACCACCACCTTTATGCTGCCGTCGTGACCTTGATAGGCGGGATTAACCAAACCGTCCCTGCCAGGCGCATAGCGTCTCAATAATCTCAGTAAAAAACAGTAATTCAGTAGTTTTCATAAATCATTTTCATTATTCAGTCTACTGCGAGCCCTAAACTCATCTCGACATCATCAATCCGAAATTCACAATTTATCATTTGAATAGTCACTACAATGCTCCGAGCCCTAAATTGCATGGTTTTCTGAATCCTTCCTAATTTGTTCTTAAGAGTGAAAACATGCTTCCTAGTCCTTAAAATTGCTAATTTTAATCCTCTCTTATTACCATTCGATGCCGTGATATGTTTATTGAGTGATCTCAGGGTTATAGGGAAGGAATGGCATAGAGGATAGAATGGAAGCATGCAAAGACAGAAGGAACACAAGAAATTGAATATTTGGGAAGCTGAAACTGAAGCATACGCATGGCTGACGCGTACGTGTGATCAAGCCATCTTTCAATCGACGCATATGCGTGACTGATGCTTACGCGTGACTGATGCGTACGCATGGTCAGTGCATTGTCCATGCGACGCATACGCGTGATAGGTGGCACGTGCCTCATTAAAGAGAAAACACTGTGGGCAATTTCTGAGCTGATTTTTGGCCCAGTTTCGAGCCCAAATTGAGGATATGACGCTGGGAATGAAGGGGAATGGCATAGAATCACTATATACCTTAGTTTTAGTTTTAGTTTGAAATCTAGAGGGAGAAACTCTCATTTCTCTCTAGGTTTTAGTTTTCTCAATTCAATTTTACTTGGATCCTTTGGTTAGATCTATGATAATTCTAATTTTAGATTGCTTAAATTTGTAGTTTCCCTCCTCTAATTTCATATAGTGTTCTTGTTAATCTAGTTATTGTGGATCTTGAATTTGGATCTTGTTGAGATTGATTTCTATTAATGCATTGAGAAATTTCATGATCATTATTGTTAATTGCTTTGTTATTATTAGTTGTTTGTAGTGGATAGCTTTAATTTGAATTATTTTCTCAATTCTATAATATATTTTACTCTTGTTCACCAAGTATTTGAGAAAATGTCACCTATGGCTGTAGAGTAGATTTCCACTCTTGGCTTGGGGGTTGAGCAATTGGTGACTCTTGAATTGTCAAACTCTTTTGTTGATTGATAATTAGAAGTTGCTAGTTGACTTGAATTCCACCAAAGCTAGTCTTTCAATAGGATTTGACTAGGATGTGTGGATTAAAGTCAATTATACCACTTGACTTTCAATAGGAATTCCAATTCTCACCCCTAGCCAAGGTTTTGACATTAATTGATTGTTATGCATCCTTGTTAGCTTGATCTTTTAGCTTCCTTATTTTAATTGTTAGTGTTCGTTGCTTTAATTTCTAGTCATTTACTTTTCTTGCATTCAACTCCTAAAACCCCAAGAGAACCCCTAACCAATGATGTGCACCTTATGTCAACTCCTAGGGAAAACGACTTGGGATTCCACTTCCGGTTATTGATTTTATTGTTGTGACACATTTTCTAACTTTGACTAGAGGATAAATTGTTGGTTTAGACTATACTTATGATAGGTAGGAATTGCACCGGTTTGGATTTTTTCACTTAAAATAACTTCCGTTGCAAGTATAGACCAAACCGGTAACCAACTCTTACCATCAAAGTTTAATTTTTCAAATTAAAAATAATACCGAGAGTAATTAAATCTCGGGTCGTTTTCCTTAGGAATGCAATTGAAATGTCACACTTTCAGTTGTGAAGAAAAAGGAGTTTTGAACTCAAAGAATGAAAGATTGAAAGAACTAAGAAATAAAAGAACTAAGAAGAGATCAAAATTGAAATTAATGCAAGTAAAAAGGGAATAAGGTCAAAACTAGTAAAAATGCTATAAATGCATAAAAGAGCCTTGACTTAGTAATGAGAATTAAGGAATCTTATCATCGCCATAACCCCAACTATGATAACTATGATGAGTCAATCTCGCTTCGTCAACCCCTAACATCGACGAGTACGTCAAGCAAGCATAATTGACCTTAATCCATAAGTAGTTCTAGCTAACTTACTAATTTCTTAGTAAAAAAGCTAGCGCCAATGAAAACAAGAGTTAACTAACTACCCAAGAATTACGAATAAATGTCGGACATTATGACTATAGTATCCTAGGAACTCATATCCTAAACAAGGTATGAAAATCTACTCAAAACTCATAATTGGCATTTTCACAAACACCTTGTGGGCATAAAAGTAAAACATGTAAAATTGCAAGGGAAAAGGAAAATTGATAAACCCCAACTTTGTGGTTTATCTTGTGTTTAATTTTGGAGATTTTATCAACTCTCACATTTATTCAATAAAATAGCATGGTTTTGTAATCCTACCTAAATTTGTGCTTAAGTGTGAAAACATGCTTTTTAGGCCCAAAAATTGATAAACTTAATTCACTTTAATTCCATTCGATACCTTGATATGTTTGTTAAGTGATTTCAGGATTAGAAGGCAAAGATTAGATGGAAGAAGTGAAGAGAAAAGCATGCAAGTGAGAGAACTCATGAAGAAAAGAAGGAATTGCTAAGTTGTCAATCCTGACCTCTTCGTACTTAATCGATCATAACTTGAGCTACAGAGGTCCAAATGAGGCGGTTTTAGTTGCGTTGGAAAGCTAACATCCGGGGTTTCAAAATGATATAAAATTTGCTATCGTTGCTTTGCATTTGGCAATGCGTACATGTCATTCCACGTGCATGCATCGCAGGATCAGCATGACTCACTTAAGGCAACTCGTGGCCAGCGATTTCTGAAGCATTTTGGGCCCAATCCAACTCATTTCTGATGCTATTGAACCCAAGGATCGAAGGGGGATGAACCAAGTAGTCATAGTTTAGTTTTTCATCATAGTTTAGATGTAGTTTTTTAGAGAGAGAGGCTCTCTCCTCTCTCTAGATTAGGGTTCTTAGTTTACTCCTTTTTAGATCTAGATATCTTTCTCCTTCTCCTTCTATTTAGTTTTCCTTTACATTTTTATTATTCTAGCGCTTTAGTTCATTCTACTTCTCTTGTTAATTCCTCTATTTTGTCAATTTTAGTTTATGAACTCTCTTGTTGATTTCTATTTCTTTTTAATGCAATTTATGATTTACATGTCTTTTGATGTTTGCTTTAACTTCTATTGTTGATTTCTTGCTTTGATTAGTTATAGCTTCCTTTAATTCTTACAATTTATGATGTTTACTTTTATTGCCCTATATGTGTTTGATGAAATGTGTCCTTTAGTTTTGAGTTAGATTTTTCTCCTCTTGGCTTTGGTTGAGTAATTGGAGACTCTTGAGTTATCAAACTCTTTTGTTGATTGATAATTAGAAGTTGCTAGTTGACTTGAATTTCACTAAAGTTAGTCTTTCACTATAATTTGACAAGGACTTGTGGATTCAAGTTGATTATATCCACTTGACTTTCCTTCATAGTTAGAGGTTAACTAAGTAGAGCAATAGACAACTCTTGTCACAATTGATGATGATAATGATGATAGGACTTCTAATTCTCATTCCTTGCCAAGAGCTTTCTTAGTTATTAGCTTATTTCTCTTGTTATTTACATTCCTTGTCTCTTATTACGAAAACCCCAAAACATTCCTTCATAGCCAATAACAAAACACTTTATTATAATTCCTAGGGAGAATGACCCGGGATTAATACTCTCGATTATTTTATTGGGGTTGAACTAGTGACAAACATATTTTGTTTGATGTGAGGATTGTTTATTGGTTTAGAAACTATACTTGCAACGAGAATTTATTTGTGAAATTCTATACCATCAAAATTCTCTTCATCAAAATGGCGCCGTTGCTGGGGAATTTCAATGGTGTTATGTTATTGGCTATTGTGAATATGTTCATATTGTGAATATCTTACTTTTTTATTATTTCTAGGCCTTGCTAGTAATTAGGAGTTTGCTTTTTCTTTGCATCTTTGATATTTTTGCTTTGATTTCTCCTTTTCCATATGAATTCTCATCCTTGTGGTTTTGGATATGGTTATGACTTTGTTGTAGGCAATGAAAACTTTAATAATGGCTCACATTATGGGAGAGATGAATTCTCGAGAAGGGAGCCATATTCATATGAGCAATCACCATGGCAACCTCCTTGACCAAGCTACTATGATTGCAACCCCTCCTACAATGCATATCATTCCAATGGATATGATGGTTCTTATCATGATTATGCCACTCAACCACCATCATTCCCTGCACCATACTCTCAACATAGTCCTCAAACACCATCATTCCAACCACTATACTCCTAATCCACATACTATTTCCATCAATCACCTCCACATAATCGTATCCAAATCCTCCATACGCACACACTTATAACCATTATGAACAAGCACCCATGGAACCACCACTACTTCAACATCATTACCCTCACAATACTTCTTTTTCCTTCAACCAAGCCCCTATGGATGATACACTTGGTATCATTTCTCAAGAGCAAGAAGAGTTCCAAACCGCACTCACCGGTTTTACCTCTGCCCTCCAAGAGCTTATATCCGGTATACCTCTATCTTCTACCAACAACCAAAACACCTTCCAACCTCCAAGCTTTGATGAACTTTCTTTTCAACTACATAATGATCTCTCTATCCCACCACCACCCTCCATGAAAGAACATTCGTATCCATCAATCCAAGAGCAACATGATCCCAATTATGCGATTGACATGGAACAAGAGAGAAGAGATTATCTTAGGGAATTAATGGATCGGATTCACGCATCCATACTTCAAGAGAAGCAAGAGAAGGCCCAAAAGGTGGAGGTAGTAGAGACCCTTAAAGACAAAGAAGAAGTAGAAGAAGACCTAGGGGAGGTTGAACAAGAAGGAAGCTCCATCATTGAAGACAACTCTACACCAAGTGACAATGGTGATCTTGTTGAAGCTTCTTCCATTGAATGTGAAACCAATGTTGAGGAGGAATGTATACACCCTCCAACACACATTTTGATTAATGAGAAAGAGTCGGAAGGAGTTAGCAAATAAGAGAAAATTGACGAAGGTTGTCAAAAGATGGAAGTCATTAAGGAGGAATCAAAGGAAATGGAGCCTACAATGTCAAGACCATTGGATATCTTCCTTGCTAAGTCACCATCCAAATGACAAGTTGAATGGGTAATTATCTCAACTTTTAATTTTCTTGGCCCATATCAATATGCATTGTTAGAAACGGATGGTCAACTTAGAGCTATGTGTGGGTTAGAAAGTGGAAAATAGTTGGGTGTTGGTTTGCAACAAAAATCAAGGTGTATAGTGGAAGGAAGCTCAAACTTTAGGATTCATGGTAGGAGTAAAGCTCAATTCAAGGGATTTAGGATGATGAATAGGAGTTACAAGGAGGATTCAATAAGTTTGCCACCCAAATGGAAGCATGAAGATCAAGAAGAAAGGGGGTTGACAAACAAAGTATGGGACCCCGGAATATACATAGATAATCATCAACTTTGGGACCTTGGTGGGGATTCCAACTTAAGGACTTTAAAATAAAAGTGCTAGGTGGGAGGCATCCCACCATGGTAAACTCTTTCCATTCTCTTGTATATATAATCAATGAATGAATTGAGCTGCCATTGTAGGTAGTTTTTCTTATTTTCTATACTCTTATACATTTTGCTTTTATTGATAGCCTGTTTGTTAAATTCATATTTTGATTCGAATAATTGTTGTTGAGTAGTGTTTACTTGAAGTGTAAGTTTTGTTTGTTTTGTATTTGGAAATTTTTTAAAATCCAAAAGATTTGTTGTTAAATTTGAATTTTGGGTGATTTAGAATGTTTATAGGTTAGGAGAGTGTTAAATTCTGTTTTAGGCTTCTTTAAACAAAAAGTGTCAATCCACGCTTAAGCGTGGGCCATGCTTATGCGTGAATTGCCATATGGGGACTCCTGGTACAAAAAACAGAGAGTTGTGCCTACTTTGTGCCAACTTTGTGCGAAAATCCACGCATAAGTGATGGGATATTTTCGTGGAAAAACGAATTTCTCCAAAACACCCAAACTTAACCGGCAAGTGCACCGGGTCGCATCAAGTAATAATAACTCACGGGAGTGAGGTCGATCCCATAGGGATTGAAGGATTGAGCAATTTTAGTTTAGTGGTTGATTTAGTCAAGCGAATCAAGATTTGGTTGAGAGATTTGTGATTTGCAAAATCTAACTTGCATAGAAAGTAAAGGGAATGGGTAATTGGCATGAAATTAAAGAGAACAGGAATTAAAGTGCTGAATCTTAAAGAACAAGAAATTAAATGGTAGAAACTTAGAACGTAAGAAATGTAAATTGCAAAATCTTAAAGTGCAAGAAATGTAAATGGCTTGAATTGTAAAGGGAATGGGGAGTTGGATTTGCAGAAATTAAACAAGGAAATGTAAAATTGCAACAAGCAGAGAAATAGAAGAAGACTTGGATTGAATCGAATCTAAAACAGAAAAGTAAATGAGCATGAAAAGCAGTAAACAGAGGATGTAAAATTGGAATTCAGGTCTCAGGACCCAAGAGACTAGAAAACCAAGTCTAGATCTCAATGCCTTCCTAGATCCAACAAGCACAATTGCAAAGGAAATTGTAAATTGCAAAGAAAGTAGATGAAGAAGCAAGTAACCGAAACTGAAATTCAATTAAGCAGGAAACTTAAACAAGATCCCAAGGTGAGATTGAAACAGAATTTCTTCAATTCTCCACTCAAAATCCAAGACAAGAAAAGTAAAGAGTGCTGGGCAAGAACAAGGAAGAAGAGAGATCAATTCTCCTCCAAAATTCTCTTGAATTAAACAACAATGCTAAGAAATGTAAAAGTGAGCTCTCAGCAAAACCGAAAAGAAAGCTATTCTGAAAAACTAAAAGGGAAGCTCCCTGAAAAACTTAAATCCTATGCTATTTATACACGTTCTTCAAATGGTCTTCAAGCCTTCAATTGGGCCTTTGCTCTTGATGGAATTGGGTTGAGAGAGGCCTTGGTTGATTGCTCTTGGAGTTTGGGGAAGAACCGAATTGAACCGGGTTGGAATTATGAAAGCTTGAGTAAAAGTTGGAGTAAAAGTTAGGGGCTAACTTTTGCTCCAACTTTTCACATCAGCACCCTTCCTTGCTGATACCAACGTTGGGGCAAAATTTAGGGGTCTAACTTTTGCTCCAACGTTGGCCTCCCCTTGCTTATTCATGGCGCCAACGTTAGCCAAAAAGTTAGGGGCTAACGTTGGCGCAAACTTTTG
>NC_029791.2:88629654-88631573 GCF_000816755.2 Arachis ipaensis
TAAGGTTCAAGCTATTGGTGTCCAGCTTTGTTTCTTTTTGTTTTTCTTTTGTTCTGCCACTTTTTGGCTATTTCTTTTTCTCCCCTTTTTTCTTTCTTTTTGTTTTTCTTTCAAACCAAGGATTTTTATTCGATTGAGATTCATAGACAGTAGCTACTTTCTACTTAAGAGGAGACATCCTAGTGTTCTTATTCATTAAAGGTGAGCTATTATACAATCACACACATACCACCACTTACTTTTATTTTACTTCTATCTAACAGAGAACTATCTCACTTCACATTCAAAATTTCTTTTATTGAATTGAAAATGCAGGGGACAAAGCATGCGTTTTGTTCAGTGAAAGTAAACACACAAGCATACACATAGACTAGCTTACTTATTCTAAGAGAAACAAACATGATGCAAAGACTATTAATTATGATAACTACTTAAAGATGCAAGGACCACTTAAAACAGACATACACAATGCATGCTTTCTTAGTGATGAACAAGGAGCAAGTCCACCTTTTATTTGTCATGCTTTTTCTTTCTTCTTTCATACACCTGGTTGCTGGTGTTCCTTGTGTCCATGTCTGTTGTCTGTTGATCCCGCCAGAAACCAGCTCTATTCATTGCTTCCTCTACTCTATCTTCAAGCTTCATTGCATTGCTTACTTCTATCTCGCTTCTCCTTTTGAAGAATTCATCAAAAGTTGGAAAAGCTGGATCCATGTTGTGCAGATGCTCTCCAATATAGTTCAGCTTGATTTGACTATTTATGTTGTAGTCGGCTTGGACTTCATATCTTGCATCTTGGAGTGTTGTGAACTCTTTGAGAGCCCTCAAATTTTCAGCTTGCATTTGTTCCAACTTTCCAAATGATTCATGAGATTGAAAAGCATGCTCTTCTTGCATCACAAGGAATTTTGACTCAAATTCACTTTGTTTGTTCATCATTCTCACTTCTTCCATGTAGTCTTCGGCCTTGATGTGCTTCAGGAGCCATCATCATTCTTTCAATGGTTATAGGCATGCCTTGGCTTAACCACATTGGATTCTCCTCTTTCATTGGCACTTTAGCCTTTGCACACAACCTCCAAATGGTACTTGGATAGTACAACCAAGACCCGGCCAAATTCTTCTCAGCAAGCTTTTGAATGTCTTTTGCCAGGATTTCATGAACTTTTACCTCTCCTCCCACAATAATGCAATGTAACATAATAGCTCTATTCTTGTTAACTTCTGAGGTGTTTACAGTGCCCAGAATTGATCTTTTCAACAACTCATACCATCCCTTTGCTTCCGGAGTAAGGTTAACTCTCCTCAAATACTTGTATTTGTTCTTGTCATCTCCTTCTGATTATTAAGAAGAAAGAATGAAATGGAAGAGGAAGTTCATGCTAGCAGAGTATTATTGATAGTTCATGGGGTTTTGTGTGGATATGTAAATACTCACCTCTTATTGATTTCTAGGCCTAGAAAGTCTCCTTCAAGCTTCAAATGACATACTGCTATGACCTCTCATTATTCCTTTATACTTGGCTATTACTTTATTCAAAAGCTTTATTTGAGTGTCATGTGTCCACAAACCAGTAGCACTTCAATCTATTGCTAGAATGAAGTTTTAGTTAGCTTAAGCAAAAAATCAAACAGTTAGTGGGTTAATCAAAATTAAAGAAAATGTGCTTGATCTAGATTACCACCTCACTTAATCATTGTCAATCTAATCAATCCCCGGCAACGGCGCCAAAAACTTCATGGGATATTTTGGTGAGAAACGAATCTCTCACTAAACATCACAATCCAACCGGCAAGTGTACCGGGTCGTATCAAGTAATAAAAACTCACGGGAGTGAGGTCGATCCGACAGGGATTGAAGGATTGAGCAATTTTAGTTTAGTGGTTGATTTAGTCAAGCGAATCAAGTGTTGGTTGAG
>NC_029791.2:88632506-88639119 GCF_000816755.2 Arachis ipaensis
TGCCAACGTTAGCCTCCAAGTTAGGGGGCTAACGTTGGCGCAAACGTTGGTGGCCCAGGGATGAAGTTTCTCTTGCCAACGTTAGCCTCCAAGTTAGGGGGCTAACGTTGGCGCAAACGTTGGTGGCCCAGGGATGAAGTTTCTCTTGCCAACGTTAGCCTCCAAGTTAGGGGGCTAACGTTGGGGCTAACTTCAAGCCTCCAAGTTCAATTTCAACTTCCATTCTTCACTTCTAGCCATTCCTCTTTGCTTCAACCTTTCTCCAAGCTTTCTTCACCTATCATTAATCAACCAAACTAATCAAAGCTATGCTCAAAATCATGAGATATTCATTCTTTCATAATATGCACAAATATAGCACAAAACCTCATGAAATGGCATGAATTCACATATGGTTGGTTCAATCAAGGGAAACATGAAAATCTACTCAATTAGCTTGCTTGTAGCTCAAGAAAGTGCATAATTCTAATGAAAACTAAAGAAAAAGACTAGCTAAAACAGGATAAGATGACTTGTCATCACCTTCCCACTCTGAGTTCTCCATACAAATATCTCTAGCAATCCCATCATAATCTGGATCACTATTTACCCTTTGGTGGTATCCCGGTTCACTAAAGCGGACTGATTTTAGTCCCAAGACTTTCTTGATTCCATCCGAGCTAAAGTCTACTTCCACTCCCCGCACATAGCTCTTGTATGTTGGGGCCTCACTCATGTCAAGCCTTGAGACATTGGCATAGAACTCTCTTATGATATTAGCATTGATTCGGGTGATTGGTGATATGAGTTCCTCCCACCTCCTCTTTCGAATTTTGTCCTTCATTTCTTGGCATCCATCATCCGACAGCAAGAGTGGAATTTCTGGATATATCTTCTTCTGATTCATCCATTCGATTTGCATCTGATGGTACCGAGATTTGAATCTCCATCGGTCATATTCAGGGGTGTTCTCCTCCACCATGGGATCTTTCCCTCTTCTTCGTTTGGTTCTTGAGGAAGAGGCCATGATCACTTGGTTGTTTGAGACTCTTGAGGTTAAAGGGAGTGTGAAGAATGTTAGAGATCTTGATGTGTGTTTGGAGAAAGATGAAATTTGAGGCCGAGCTTGTTATGATGAGAAATGATGAAGGGAAGTTTAAATGGTTGGAGTGCAAGGGTTCGGTCACATGCATGGCTTGGAGGTGGTATGTTATTTAAATGAACAATGAAGGGCTAGGATGCAATGAGATGCTATGTGAATCAAAGGTGTGCATGTAAGGATGAATGAAGACAAAGCTTGCTCCTTCAATTGTCTTTGCCGTGATCATTTCAAGGAGTGGCAGATTCTCTTTTTGAGGCATGTGATGAGATTTTGTTCTCATGCTATGCTTTCTTTTGTCTTGTCTCTTTCATAAAGTGTTCTTTGACCACCTAGTCATCACAACAAGACAACACACATTAGCTATATCAAACCGTGGTAATGGTGCTTTTCTTTTTTTTGTTTTTTTTTTCTTTTTTTTTTTCATTAACACTATATGAATCATCATTCCTTATATCCATTTGAATCGTGACTTTTCTTGGAGAACACCAAACTTAATGTTTGGTCATATAGTTGAAAATATGTGTTTCTTCCTCCAACTAGTGAAATTGAAATCCCAATGTCATTTTTGGTCAAATGTTTATAAGAAATGTTTTCATCATAATTTTCCTTTTTCTCTCTCTTTTTTTCATGAAGGATCAATTGTGTCCCTAAATCCGTGCATCAAAGTTTGGTGAACACCAAACTTGTATCTTGCTTAAGGGGTAAATGTGAGATGCTAGTAGTAAATCACAATTGATGCCTTCATCACAGAATATGATTTCTTTTTAATTGAAAAGTCTCAGTAAGAGATAATGTATGATCATTGATGCATGATTTTTTTTTTTTGAGAAGAGAAACACCAAACTTAGTGTTTGGTCATATGCTAGGCATATAATGTGAAAATGTTTGTAACACTGGTTTGGTGTGCTTGAAGGCACACCAAACTTTAGAAGTCTTAGCATATGAAAGAAAAAAAAATTTGCATGCATTCATTGAGTTCGTCCATGAAAACGAATTTCATGCTTAGATGATCATAGCTTATTGAATTTAAAATGACATAAATCTTAAATCATGGGTTGCCTCCCATGGAGCGCTCTTTTATTGTCACTAGCTTGACATTGGGGCTTTCTTTTATGGTGGTTGAGGATTGTAGTGCCTCAACTTATCTCCCCTGACTGTGATCCTCCTCTTTGTTCTCTGGTGTTCAATTTCAGCATGTTCCAACGAGAATATGTTGCTGACATTGGTTTCTGCGTTTCATCCTTTCTTTCGTTGACCTTTCTTTTCTGGCCGTAGGCTTACCTTGAGGATCTCCCTCTTCAGTGGCTAATGCTCCAATATCCTCTTGGACTTTTTCATCCTTCTGCACAATCTTCTGCCTTGGGGTGTTGCTGTGAATCGCCTTGTCAATTTCCATATAGTCTTTCTTCTCATTACCAAACTGTGCTTCTGGTAACCCCTTCAGAGTGACACTCTTATCATGCATTCTGAGAGTTAATTCTCCTTCCTCTATGTCTATGATAGCTCTAGCAGTAGCCAAGAATGGCCTTCCCAGAATAATAGAGTCACCATCATCCCCTTCTGAATCTAGAACCACAAAATCTGTAGGGTATATGAAATTGTCCACCTTGACCAGAAGGTTTTCAATCATAGCCCTAGGGTATACTGTTGACTTATCTACTAGCTCTAGAGATATCTGTACTGGTTTAACTTCCTCTATATGCAGCTTTTTTACCAAGGAGGATGGTATTAAGTTGATGCTTGCTCCTAGATCGCACATTGCTTTAGTGATGGTTAATTCCCCAATGTGCAAGGTAGCAAAAAGCTCCCTGGATATTCAAGCTTAGGGGGAAGCCCTTTTTGAATCAAAGCCCTGCATTCCTCAGTGAGCAGTATGGTTTCCTTCTCATCCTAACTTCTTTTCTTGTTGATAAGCTCCTTCAAAAACTTGGCATACAGAGGCATTTGCTCAAGTGCTTCAGCAAAAAGAATATTGATTTCCAGCTTTTTGAAAGTCTCAAGGAACTTGTGAAAGTGTTGGTCCTTGGTTTCTTTGTTGAACCTCTGGGGATATGGCAGTGGAGGTGTGATGCTCTTTCCTATTTGCTGCTGTCCTTGAGTCACTTCTGTTGAACCGTGTGGCTGGTTGTCCTTCTTTTTGAGTTTCTCAATTCTCTTGTTTGGCATCACAACTTGATCCTTGGCTTCATCTGCCTTTGTTTGCTCCTCATCTTCTATTGCACTTTTGCTGCTCTCTGCTTGCTTCTTTGTAGTGTCATTATTGCTCATCAATGTTCTCCCACTCCTTAATTGTATCGCCTTGCATTCTTCCTTAGGATTTGGAATTGTGTCACTTGGCAGAGAGCTTGAGGGTCTCTCAAGAGAAATCTGCTTGGAGATTTGCCCCATCTGTCTCTACTTGGAGACTATCAATCCTCTTGGCCATTTGCTCAAATTGTTGTTGAATTTGCTGCTGCATCATCTTGTTTTGAGCCAAGATTGAGTCCACTCCTTCTAGCTCCATTACTCCTCTTCTTTGTGATGGTTGGCGGTTTCTTTGATGAGCAAAGAAATATTGGTTGTTAGCCACCATATCAATGAAATTTTGAGCTTCCTCTACAGTTTTCATGAGTTGCAAGGAACCTCCAGCTGAATGATCTAAAGCTTCTTGAGATTTCAATGTTAAGCCCTCATAGAAATTCTGCAGCTTATCCCACTCAGTGAACATTTCAGGAGGACATTTCCTAATTAGAGCCTTATATCTCTCCCATGCCTCATGGATGGGTTCAGCTTCCATTTGTGTAAATGTTTGTACCTCAGTCTTCAACCTTATGATCCTTTGAGGTGGGTAAAATTTGGCAAGGAACTTGGTTACCAAATCATCCCAATTGTTGATGCTGTCTCTTGGAAAGGACTTTCATAATATGTGACAATTATTTCATAAAATCTCATGAAATAGCATGAATTCATACATGGTTGATTAAATCAAAGGAAGCATGAAAATCTACCCAATTGGCTTGCTTATGGCTCAAGAAAGTTCATAATTCTATTGAAAACAAAAGAAAAAGGGTAGTGAAACTAGGCTAAGATGACTTGTCATCAATAAGCATGGGCGACGCGTACGCGTCCATTGTCCCTGCTGCAATCCACCCGTAAGCATGGGCGACGCATACGCGTGGATTGTCCCTGCTGCAATCTATGCTTAAGCGTGAGCGACGCTTATGCATGGATTGCATCCTGTTCTTTCTCCTTTCTCCTTTCTTCTTCTTTCTTCTTTTCTTCTTCTTTCTTTCTACCTTTCTTCTTCTCTCGTCTTCCTTTCTTTCTTTCTTCTTCTTCATCTCTTCAGAAAAAATAAAAAATAAAATAAATAAATAAATAAAATACTAATAAAAAAATAATTTCTTTTTCTTTTCTTCCATTTTCTTTTATTGCATTTGCTTATTTTATTCATTGCATTTTAATTTTGTTTTTATAGCTTGTTCTCATTTTATTTTCTAAGTTTCTCATTTTAATAATGGTGTTGAATTCTCTTACTCAATTGTTGAGAATTTCTTGCATTGTTTTGGTGCTTCGTGACTTGTTTAGCATTAATAGTCATATTTGTTCCACAAACAAGATTAGTGCTTTAGTCCTTCCTAATTCATTATTCTTTATTTTTGAACTTCATTATCATTGAGTTAGGATGGGACCAAATGCTTTCATGCTTATCACTAATCTTGTTCGTGTCAATTCTTGTTTGAACTTGATGCTCCACATGCTCTACATGATTTGACTTTACTCTTGCATCATGTATTAGTTGATATGCCCTTTGCCTATATTGCTCTCTCCCTTACATGCGTAGCTAACATGTAGTGAGAACCCTACTCTTATTTGGCATTAGCCCCTGCCTATGTTCTATTTGCTTTGCTATCTTTGTTGTAGGCTTAATTCTCTTTCTTTTTCTTTCCTTTTAGGTTGGCCACCAAGAGGGGAAAAGGAAAAGTTTCTATATGGGGTGACAAACAAGTCATCCGCACAATCTTTTGAAGAAATTCATAAGTTGTAGCAACCCATCCACCTTACTCATCTTTGCATGCACCGAGGACGGTGCAATCTTCAAGTGTGGGGAGGTTGTCCGACCGACCTCCATGGGTAACAATTTCCTTTTTCAACACCAATTCTTAATTTTCTTTGTAGTTAGTTGTTACATTTGCAGGTTAGGTTGCATAATAGTTAGAATTTGTACATATTCTATCATTTCCTTCTTGTTAGGACTACTTGGTTAGAGTAATGATTTCCTCTCCAAGAAATTAGTTATGGCACTCTACCAATTTGAAAAAAAATATTTTTTGAACTTGCTTGAAGAATTTATTTTGGAACATGGTTTTCGAGCTAAGAACACAAGCATGCGAGTTTTGAGCCTAATTGTGTGGTTACATCTTATAACCACTTATTTCCATTCTTGTGTGCATTGTTCTCTTTCTATGATTGTAATCTTTGATTTGTTTGATTATTTATGCCCATTATTTTGTGTATATATGCATTTATATGATTGAGGCCATTGTTTCAATTAGCTCACTTACCCAAATAAGCCTACCTTTTATCCTCTATTATTAGCCATTTTTGAGTCAACGATTAACCCACTTGTTCTTAATTTTAGCACATTACAAGCCCTAAAGCGAAAAACAATAAATGTCCTTTATTTGGATCTTGGATTAGCTTAGGCTAGTGAGTGTGTATCATTCAAGTGTGGGGAGACTTCGGACATTGGTTGAGGTAAAAGTGCATTTTGTAATTTTGTTGAAAAACATTGGGAATTGGGTACATACTCATGTGTTAACTAAATGTAAAACCATATGCATTGATACTTTTGTATATATGATGAGCGGATAATTTATACGCTTTTTGACATTGTTTTTAGTATGTTTTTAGTAGGATCTAGTTACTTTTAGGGATGTTTTTAATAGATTTTGTGTTAAATTCACATTTCTGGACTTTACTATGAGTTTGTGTGTTTATCTTTGATTTCAGGTATTTTCTGGCTGAAATTGAGGGACTTGAGCAAAAATCAGATTCAGAGGTTGAAAAAGGACTGCTGATGCTGTTGGATTCTGACCTCCCTGCACTCAAAGTGGATTTTCTGGAGCTACAGAACTCGAAATGGCGCGCTTCCAATTGCGTTGGAAAGTAGACATCCAGGGCTTTCCAGCAATCTATAATAGTCCATACTTTGGCCAAGAATTAACGACGTAAACTGGCGTTCAACGCCAGCCTTCTGCCCAAATCTGGCGTCCAGCGCCAGAAAAGGATCCAAAACCAGAGTTGAACGCCCAAACTGGCACAGAAACTGGCGTTCAACTCCACAAATGGCCTCTGCACGTGCAACATTTAGGCTCAGCCCAAACACACACCAAGTGGGCCCCGGAAGTGGATTTATTCATTAATTACTTACTCGTGTAAACCCTAGTGACTAGTTTATTATAAATAGGACCTTTTACTATTGTATTAGGCATCTTCGATCAGTGGTATGCTATCTTAGATCACAATAGGGGGCTGGCCATCTCAGCCATG
>NC_029791.2:88639146-88652336 GCF_000816755.2 Arachis ipaensis
AATGAGGATTCAATACAATTATATATTGTTAATCTCACACAAGTACAAAGAACAGGACAACACAATTTCGTGCACCAAGTTTTTGGCGCCGTTGCCGGGGATTGTTCGTGTATGGACAACTGACGGTTCATCTTGTTGCTCAGATTAGGTAATTTTCTTTTTATTTTCTTTTCAAAAAATTTTCAAAAATAAATTATTCTATGGCTTCAGAATTTTTAAGAATGAATTCTAGTGTTTCATGAAGCATGATTGATGCCTGGCTGGCTGTAAAGCCATGTCTCAATCCTTATACCCAAGAGAAGAGCTTCTTTATCTTTCTTAGCCAATTGGCTGTTGAATGTAAGGAATGTCAGGCGTGTCATGTCTGAGTTACATACTAAAGCTTGGCTGGCTATTAAGCCATGCCTGACCCTTTGATTGGAGCTTTAGAGCATAAGATTCCTGGAATTCATATTAAAAATTTTGAATCCTTATTTTTCTTTTTTTTTTTAAATAATTTTCGGAAAATATAAGTTAAAAATCCAAAAAAATCATAAAATCATAAAAATAAAAAATTTTTCTGTCATGAGAGCCCACTATCAAGCTATTGACATTAAAGAAGCGCTTGTTGGGAGGCAACCCAATGTTTATCTAATTCTTATTTTCCATGTTTTCTTAGGTTCATGATCATGTGGAGTCACAAAATAAATATAAAAATTGAAAACGGAATCAAAAACAGCAGAAGAAAAATCACACCCTGGAGGAGCATCTGTCTGGCGTTCAAACGCCAGAACAGAGCATAGTTCTGGCGCTGAACACCCAGAATGGGAGCATCCTGGCGCTGAACGCCCATATCCCTAATCATGTGCTTGTGGCGTGTAGGTGTCAAGTGAAAACTTGAGACTGAGCGGTTAAAGTCAAGGTCCAAAGTAAAAGAAGAGTGTGCTTAAGAACCGTGGACACCTCTAATTGGGGACTTTAGCAAAGCTGAGTCACAATCTGAAAAGGTTCACCCAGTTATGTGTCTGTGGCATTTATGTATCTGGTGGTAATACTGGAAAACAAAGTGCTTAGGGCCATGGCCAAGACTCATAAAATAGCTGTGTTCAAGAATCATCATACTGAACTAGGAGAATCAATAACACTATCTGAACTCTGAGTTCCTATAGATGCCAATCATTCTAAACCTCAATGGATAAAGTGAGATGCCAAAACTATTCAAGAGGCAAAAAGCTATAAGTCCCACTCATATGATTGGAGCTCTGTTTCATTGATAGTTTGGAATTTATAGTATATTCTATTCTTTTTATCCTATTTTTAGTTGCTTGGGGACAAGCAACAATTTAAGTTTGGTGTTGTGATGAGCGGATAATTTATACGCTTTTTGACATTGTTTTTAGTATATTTTTAGTAGGATCTAGTTACTTTTAGGGATGTTTTTAATAGATTTTGTGTTAAATTCACATTTCTGGACTTTACTATGAGTTTGTGTGTTTTTCTTTGATTTCAGGTATTTTCTGGCTGAAATTGAGGGACTTGAGGAAAAATCAGATTCAGAGGTTGAAAAAGGACTGCTGATGCTGTTGGATTCTGACCTCCCTACACTCAAAGTGGCTTTTCTGGAGCTACAGAACTCGAAATGGCGCGCTTCTAATTGCGTTGGAAAGTAGACATCCAGGGCTTTCCAGCAATGTATAATAGTCCATACTTTGGCCAAGAATTAACGACGTAAACTGGCGTTCAACGCTAGCCTTCTGCCCAAATCTGGCGTCCAGCGCCAGAAAAGGATCCAAAACCAGAGTTGAACGCCCAAACTGGCGTTCAACTCCACAAATGGCCTCTGCACGTGCAACACTTAGGCTCAGCCCAAACACACACCAAGTGGGCCCCGGAAGTGGATTTATTCATTAATTACTTACTCATGTAAACCCTAGTGACTAGTTTATTATAAATAGGACCTTTTACTATTGTATTAGGCATCTTCGATCAGTGGTTAATCTCACACAAGTACAAAGAACAGGACAACACAATTTCGTGCACCAATATAATTTATTGAAAAAAGAAAAAAAAATTATATATATATATATATATATATATATATATATATATATATATATATATACAAAATAAGGAAAAATATATATATAAAAAAAATAGAAAAAGGAAGAAAAAGAAAAGCAAAAAAAAGGGGACAAAATGCCCCAAAGCGAAGCCCAATAATAATCAATGCATATGTTAGGTTGCTATATAGGTTAGGGGTGGGAAGTTTAAGTTAATCAAAGATTCAAATTCTAGCTCAGTTGACCATATTTATCCTTACCTTTACCCTAGCCCCCTTACAACCTATGAATAAGACCTCATGATAAATGTGTGCATACATTAAATAATTGTTGATTGTTAGATGAAAAATAAATCATGAAAAGTATGATTAGAAGAGAATTGAGTGATCAACCCTATACACTTGAGCGACTAGAGTGGATACACATCCGGTGAGGGTTTGATGCTCAATTCCTTGTTCTCGGTTTTTATGAGCTTTCTTCTTGCAAGTCTATTTGAACTTCATTTTTTTATATTTGAATTGGTGGGATTCATGAATCATCATATGACCTTAGCCCTATTTGTTCATATATATTCTTGGAGATTGATTTACTTTTGACCAAGTTGGTATAAGCATTTTGTATTTAGTTGAATTCATATAGATAGGTGCATATAGTTTCTTTCCATTGAATAAATGTTCATACCCCTTTTCGTGTCCTTCTCTATTCTTAGCATGAGGACATGCTTGGTATAAGTGTGGGGAGATTTGATAAACCCCAACTTTGTGGTTTATCTTGTGCTTAATTTGGGGGATTTTATCAACTTTTCTCATATTTATTCAATGAAATAACATGATTTTGTAATTAGTGCACGAAATCACAATCACACTTTTGCAATTCTGCATAACTAACCAGCAAGTGCACTGGGTCGTCCAGGTAATATCTTACGTGAGTAAGGGTCGATCCCACGGAGATTGTCGGCTTAAAGCAAGCTATGGTTATCTTGTAACTCTTAGTCAGGATATCAGTAATGGTTCTTAGTTTTAATTGTAAAAAGTAAAAGAACATGAAATAAATACTTGTTATGCAGTAATAGAGAACAGGTTGAGGTTTTAGAGATGTTCTGTCCTCTGAATCTCTGTTTTTCCACTATCTTCTTCTTCACGCACGCAATGCTCCTTCCATGGCAAGCTGTATGTTGGTGGGTCACCGTTGTCAATGGCTACCATCCGTCCTCTTAGTGAAAATGGTCCAAGTGCGTTGTCACCGCACGGCTAATCATCTGTCGGTTCTCACTCATGTTGGAGTTGGATCCATTGATCCTTTTGCGTCTGTCACTACGCCCAACACTCACGAGTTTGAAGCTCGTCACACAGACAAGGTTTAGACATTCCGAATCTTAAGAATGCTGCCAATTAGTTCTAGCTTATACCACGAAGACTCTGATCTGAACTAGGAGGCTAAGAGATATGCATTCAATCTAAGGTAGAACGGAGGTGGTTGTCAGGCACGCGTTCATAGATTGAGAATGATGATGAGTGTCACAGATTATCACATTCATCAAGTTGAAGTGCGAATGAATATCTTAGAATAGAAACAAGAGTGATTGAATATAAAACAGAAATAATTGCATTAATCCATCAAGACATAGCAGAGCTCCTCACCCGCAACCATGGGGTTTAGAGACTCATGCCGTAGAAGATACAAAATTCAGATGTAAAATGTTATCTGGTATAAAATGAATCACTAAAAGTAGTTTTTATAATAAACTAGTGACCTAGGGTTACAGAAAATGAGTAAGCTAGAATAGTTAGTGTAGAAATCCACTTCTGGGACCCACTTGGTGTGTGCTTAGGCTGAGCATTGAAGCTTTCACATGTAGAGACTTTTCTTGGAGTTAAACGCCAGCTTACGTCATCAAAACTCGGGCAAAGTATGGACTATTATATATTGCTGGAAAGCCCAAGATGTCTACTTTCCAACGCAATTTAGAGCGCGCCAATTGGACTTCTGTAGCTCGAGAAAATCTATTTCGAGTACAGGAGGGTCAGAATCCAACAGCATCTGGAGTCCTTTTTCAGCCTCTGAATCTGATTTTTGCTCAGGTCCCTTAATTTCAGCCAAAAAATACTTGAAATTATAGAAAAACACACAAACTCATAGTGAAGTCCAGAAATGTGATTTTTGAATAAAAACTAATAAAAACATAAAAAAAAACTAACTAAAATATACTAAAAACTTACTAAAAACAATGCCAAAAAGCGTATAAATTATCCGCTCATCACAACACCAAACTTAAATTGTTGCTTGTCCCCAAGCAACTAAAAACAAAATAGGATAAAAAGAAGAGAATATACTATAAATCCCATAATATCAATGAAGCTTAGTTCAAATTAGATGAGCGGGGATAGTAGCTTTTTGCTTCTGAATAGTTTTGGCATCTCACTTTTTCCTTTGAAGTTCAGAATGATTGGCATCTATAGGAACTCAGAATTCAGATAGTGTTATTGATTCTCCTAGTACAGTATGTTGATTCTTGAACACAGTTACTTTATGAGTCTTGGCCGTGGCCCTAAGCACTTTGTTTTCCAGTATTACCACCGGATACATAAATGCCACAGATACATAACTGGGTGAACCTTTTCAAATTGTGACTTAGCTTTGCTAAAGTCCCCAATTAGAGCTGTCCAGAGTTCTTAAGCACACTCTTTTTGCTTTGGATCACGACTTTAACCACTCAGTCTCAAGCTTTTCACTTGGACCTTCATGCCACAAGCACATGGTTAGGGACAGCTTGATTTAGCCGCTTAGGCCAGGATTTGATTCCTTTGAGCCCTCCTATCCATTAATGCTCAAAGCCTTGGACCCTTTTTACCCCTTGCCTTTTAGTTTAAAGGGCTATTGGCTTTTTCTGCTTGCTTTTTCTTCTTTTTTTTTCGCAAGCTTTGTTATTCATTTCTTTTTCTTGCTTCAAGAATTAATTTTTATGATTTTTCAGATCATCAATAACATTTCTCTTTTTCCATCATTCTTTCAAGACCCAACAAATTTAACATTCACAACTTCACTATAAAAAATATGCACTGTTCAAACATTCATTTAGAAGACAAGAAATATTGCCACCACATCAAAATAATTAAACTAATTTCAAGATAAAATCTGAAATTCATGTACTTCTTGTTCTTTTGTAATTAGGCATATTTTTTATTTAAGAGAGGTGAAAGATTTATGGGACATTCATAACTTTAAGGCATAGACTCTAATTTTTATTTATTATTTAATAAAATAGACATAGAAGCAGACAAATAATAAAAGAAAGGAAATTAAAGACATAAAGACAAATGACTCTAATACTAATACTCATGTACTCTTAAAATAGATAAAAGGTTATCACAGACTTAGGACTCAACAACCTTTATTTTGGGAGATGGATGCTCCTTCAATTTGTGGGGTGTCTAGTCCCTCAAGGGAAAGCTTCTGGCGCTTCAGCTCCTGTAGCTCGTGCCATTGCTTTTCCTGTTCCTTAAGCAGCTTGCAGAGCATGCTATTCTGATTTTGCTATTCTTCCTTAAATTGCTCCATAGCTTCTTGCAGCTTGGTGACAGATGCTTCTAGGCGGGTCCAATAGTCAATTTGAGGGATTTCTGAGAGAAACTCCTGCGCCCACCTTTTAATGGAGTTATCTTGCACTTGTTGTCCTTCCATTAACTTTTTGGTGATTGAGTGCTCGACTGGGATGAACTCATCTACTCCCATCTTCACCCCAGCATCTTTGCACATCAGAGAGATTAAGCTTGGGTAAGCCAATTTGGCTTCAGTGGAGTTCTTATTTGCAATTGTGTAAATCTCAGAATAAATCAGATGATGAATCTCCACTTTGTTTCCCAGTATAATACAATGAATCATCACTGTTCTTTTGACAGTGACCACAGAGCGGTTGCTAGTAGGCAGTATAGAACGCCCAATGAAGTCCAACCAGCCCCTTGCGACTGGTTTGAGATTTTCTCTCTTGAGTTGGTTTGGGACACCTTTTGAGTTGGTTATCCACTTAGTTCCAGGGAGGCATATGTCCTCTAGAACTTGGTCCAACCCTTTATCTACTCTCACCATTCTCCTATTAAAGGATTCTGGATCATCTTGTAGTTGAGGCAGTTTGAAGACCTTTCTTATTTTGTCCAGGTGGAAGTAAATAATCCTCCCTCTGACCATAGTTCGAAAGGTATGAAAGGCGGTTCCAGTTATTCTCTGCTTATCTGTCAGCCACAGATTTGAGTAGAATTCCTGAACCATGTTTCTTCCCACCTTTGTCTCAGGATTAGCTAGAATTTCCCATCCTTTGTTTCGAATCTACTCTTGGATCTCTGAATATTCATCTTCTTTCAGATCTAATTTAACTTCCGGGATCACTGACCTCAGACCCATTATTTTGTGGTAATGGTCTGCATGTTCTTTGGTTAAGAACCTCTCTTGATTCCAAAGACTCTTTGGAGTATTCTCTTTCTTACCTCTTAAATTGGTTTATTTTACCTTAGGAGCCATGATCTTAATGAGTCTTAGCTCGGTGATCACGGAAAAACACACCAAACTTAGAGGTTTTCTTGCCCTCAAGCAAAAGAAAGGAAAGGAGAGAGATAGGGGGAGAGTCAAATTCGAATAGTGGAGAGATGGGGATGGCCGAATGTGTATTTATAAGTGGAGGGGGAGGGATTTCGAAAATTTGAAAAAGATATGATATAAAGATATGATTGGTGAAAAGAAATAGAATCATGATATGAAAAAGATGAGATTTTTAAAATGGGAAAGATATAAAGGAGTTAAATCTGAAAATTTATTGATGCATCTAAGAATTAAGAGATGATATGATGAGTTGGAAAAGATTTAGAAAGAAATTGAGAAGATAATTGAGTTTTTGAAGAAGATTTGGAGAGGATTTGAAAGAAAATTGAAAAGGAATTTAGAAAATTATTGAATTTTTTAAAATTGAAGGTGAATGATGAAAATTTGTAACATGTTTATGCAGAAAATTATGAATCAAAACATGAAAGTTTGAAAAATTTTGAAGTGGAAAACAAAATCTTCTCCCCCTGCCTTTCTGGCGTTAAATGCCCAGAATGGTATCCATTCTGGCATTTAACGCCCACATATTGGCCATTGTGGGCGTTTAACGCCCAGCCAGGTACCCTGGCTGGCCTTAAACGCCAGAAATCTTTTGTCACTGGGCGTTTTTCTGAACGCCCAGGATGCTACAATTCTGGCGTTAAACGCCGAGAATCGTACCCATTCTGGCATTTAACGCCCAAAATGGTATCTTTACTGGCGTTAAACACCCAGAATGGTATCCATTTTAGCGTTTAACGCCCAAAATACCCCTTACTGGTGTTGCTTGCCAGTGAGCTCCTTTTCTCTGCTTTTTGTACTGAATCCTTCTGTAACTCTATGAATTCCTACAATTTGATGATTAACCTTGAAGACAATTTATATCAAACTCCTATAAATATTATTTAAATAACAAATAACTTGCTAATGGCTGGGTTGCCTCCCAGCAAGTGCTTCTTTATTGTCTTTAGCTGGACCTTTACTGAGCTTTAGTCTAGCCTCAGTTTTGAGCAATCTTGCTCAAAATTGCTTTCAAGATAATGTTTGATTCTCTGTCCATTAACAATAAACTTTTTGTCAGAGTCAATATCCTGAAGCTCAACATATCCATATGGTGACACACTTGTAATCACATATGGTCCCCTCCACCGGGATTTTAATTTTCCGGGGAATAATTTGAGCCTAGAGTTAAACAGTAGAACCTTCTGTCCTAGCTCAAAGACTCTGGATGACAATTTCTTGTCATGCCACCTTTTTGCTTTTTCCTTATAAATTTTTGCATTTTCAAAAGCATTGAGTCTGAATTCCTCTAGCTCATTTAGCTGGAGTAATCTTTTCTCTCCAGCTAACTTAGCATCCAGGTTTAGGAATCTGGTTGCCCAGTTGGCCTTATGTTCCAGTTCCACGGGCAGATGACAGGCCTTGCCATACACAAGCTAGTATGGAGAGGTTCCTATAGGAGTCTTGAATGCTGTTCTGTATGCCCACAGAGCATCATCCAAGCTTTTTACCCAATCCCTTCTACGGGTAATTACAGTCCATTCCAGGATTCTTTTTAGTTCTCTATTAGAGACTTCAGCCTGCCCATTTGTCTGTGGATGATATGGAGTTGCTACTTTGTGGCTAATTCCATATCAGACCATAGCAGAGTAAAGCTGTTTATTACAGAAATGAGTGCCCCCATCACTAATTAGTACTCTAGGGACACCAAACCTGCTGAAGATATGTTTCTGGAGGAACTTTAGCACTGTCTTAGTATTATTAGTGGGTGTTGCAATGGCTTCTACCCATTTAGATACGTAGTCTACTGCCACCAGAATATAAGTGTTTGAGTATGATGGTGGGAAAGGCCCCATGAAGTCAATACCCCATACATCAAACAATTTAATCTCTAAGATCCCTTGTTGAGGCATGGCATAACCATGGGGGCAAGTTACAAGCTCTCTGGCAACTGTCACAGTTACGCACAAACTCTCGGGAATCTCTATAGAGAGTAGGCCAGTAGAAGCCACATTGAAGGACCTTAGTGGCTGTTCGCTAACCTCCAAAATATCCTCCATATTGTGATCCATGGCAATGCCATAGGATCTTCTGTGTCTTTTCTCTAGGCACGCATCTACGGATCATTCCATCTGCACATCTCTTAAAGAGATATGGTTCATCCCACAAGTAGTACTTTGCATCAGAAATTAGTTTTTTCGTTTGCTGCCTGCTGTACTCCTTGGGTATGAATCTCACAGCTTTATAATTTGCAATGTTTGCAAACCATGGTGCTTCCTGAATGGCAAAGAGTTGCTCATCTGGAAAGGTCTCAGAGATCTCAATAGGAGGGAGGGACGCCCCTGCTACTAGTTCTATTTGGGACAGGTGATCAGCTACCTAGTTCTCTGTCTCTTTTTTGTCTCTTATTTCTATATCAAACTCTTGCAGAAGCAACACCCATCTTATGAGCCTGGGTTTTGAATTTTGCTTTGTGAGTAGATATTTAAGAGCAGCATGGTCAGTATACACAATCACTTTTGATCCTACTAAATAGGATCTAAACTTGTCAATGGCATAAACCACTGCAAGCAGCTCTCTCTATGTTGTTGTGTAATTCTTCTGTGCATCATTTAGAACGAGGCTTGCATAGTAAATTACGTGCAGAAGCTTGTTGTGCCTCTGTCCTAATACTACACTAATAGCATGGTCACTGGCATCACACATTAATTCAAATGGTAATGTCTAGTCTGGTGCAGAAATGACTAATGCTGTGACTAGCTTAGCTTTCAGAGTTTCAAATTCCTGCAGACACTCTCTATCAAAGATAAATGGCGTGTCAGCAGCTAGTAGATTGCCCAGAGGTTTTGTGATTTTCGAGAAATCCTTTATAAACCTCCTGTAGAATCCTGCATGCCCCAGAAAGTTTCTGATTGCCTTAACATTGGCAGGTGGTGGTAATTTTTCAATTACCTCTACCTTAGCTTGATCCACCTCTATTCCCTTGTTCAAAATTTTGTGCCCAAGGACAATTTCCTCAGTCACCATGAAGTGACATTTCTCCCAATTTAAAACCAGGTTAGTCTCTTGGCACCTTTTCAGAACAAGTGCTAGATAGTCAAGACAGGAGCTGAAAGAGTCTCCAAATACTGAGAAGTCATCCATGAAGACTTTTAGAAATTTTTCTACCATATCAGAGAAAATAGAGAGCATGCACCTCTGAAAGGTTGCAGGTGCATTGCACAGACCAAAAGGCATCCTTCTGTAGGCAAATACTCCAGATGAACATGTGAATGCTGTTTTCTCTTGGTCTTGAGGATCTACTGCAATTTGGTTATAACCTGAATAGCCATCCAAAAAGCAGTAGTATTCATGACCTACTAGTCTCTCTAGCATCTGGTCTATGAATGGCAAAGGAAAATGATCCTTTCTGGAGGCTGTGTTGAGCCTTCTGTAGTCAATAAACATACGCCACCCTGTAACTGTTCTTGTAGGAACCAATTCATTTTTTTCATTATGAATTACTGTCATAGCTCCCTTCTTTGGAAAGACTTGGACAGGGCTCACCCAGGGGCTATCAGAGATAGATAAATGATCCCAGCCTCTAGTAACTTAGTGACCTCCTTCTGCACCACCTCCTTCATGGCTGGATTCAGCCGCCTCTGTGGTTGAACCACTGGCTTAGCATCATTCTCCAAAAAGATCTTGTGCATGCATCTGGCTGGGCTAATGCCCTTAAGATCACCTATGGACCACCCAAGAGCTGTCTTGTGTTGTGTCCTTAGCACTTGAATTAGTGCTTTCTTTTCCTGTGGATTTAAAGCAGAGCTTATGATCACTGGAAAAGTGTCTCCTTCTCCCAGAAATGCATATTTTAGGGATGGTGGTAGTGGTTTGAGCTCGGGTTTAGGAGGCTTTTCCTCTTCCTGAGGAGTTTTCAGAGGTTCTTCTATTTTTTCTAGTTCCTTCAAATCAGGCTGAACATCTTTAAAGATGTCCTGTAGCTCTGATTTGAGACTTTTAGTCATATTGATTTCTTCTACCAAAGAGTCAATAATATCAACGCTCATGTAGTTATTTGATATGTCTGGATGCTGCATAGATTTGACAGCATTTAACTTGAACTCATCCTCATTGACTCTCAGGGTCACTTTCCCTTTTTGTACATCAATGATTGTTCATCCAGTTGCTAGGAAAGGTCTTCTAAGAATGAGAGTTGCACTCTTGTGTTCTTCCATTTCCAGCACTATAAAGTTAGTGGGAAAGACAAATGGCCCAAACTTGATAATCAGGTCCTCAATTATGCCTGATGGATATTTAATGGAGCCATCAGCAAGTTAGAGGCATATTCGGGTTGGTTTGACTTCTTCAGTCAAGCCAAGCTTTCTGATAGTGGATGCAGGTATTAGGTTGATACTTGCCCCAAGGTCACATAGAGCTTTCTTGGTACAAGCACCCTCTAATGTGCATGGTATCATAAAGCTTCCCAGATCTTTAAGCTTCTTTGGTAAGCTTTTCAGAATGACTGCACTGCATTCTTTAGTGAGAAAAACTTTTTCAGTTTCTCTCCAATCCTTCTTATGACTTAAGATCTCTTTCATAAACTTAGCATAAGAGGGTATTTGCTCAAGTGCCTCTGCAAACGGGATCTTTATTTCAAGAGTCCTGAGGTAGTCTGCAAAGCGGGCAAATTGTTTATCCTATTCTACTTGGCGGAGTTTCTGAGGATAAGGCATCTTGGCTTTGTATTCCTCAACCTTAGTTGTTGCAGGTTTATTTCCTACAGAGGTGGTTAGGGAAGCCTTCTTAGGAGGGTTACAATCAGCACTTGCAGGTGTCTGATCCCTCACTGGCGTTTGAACACCAGGAGTAGAGGTTGGATGGGCATTTAACGCCAATTTTCCACCCTTTTCTAGTGTTTGAACGTCAGAACTGGGCAAGGAATGGGCGTTTAACGCCAACTTTTCTCCCTTTTCTGGCGTTTGAACGGCAGAAGTGGGCATCCACTGGGAGTTTGACGCCAATTTTTTACCCTTTTCTGGCGTTTGAACGCCAGAATTATTCCTCTCTGGGCTCTTGCTGTCCTCAGAGGGATTTTGGGCAGTGGTTTGGTCATCCTCTGTCAGTTGTTCCTTTCTTGGCTTTTCTGCTACTTTGAGCTGAATTATTCAATGTCTTCCCACTCCTTAGTTGAACAGCTTGGCATTCTTCTGTTATCTGTTTAGATAGCTGCTGTCTTGGCTGATTCAATTGTGCTTCCATATTCTTGTTAGCATTTTTAGTGTCTTGGAGCATCTCTTTAAATTCTACTAATTGTTTTGTCATAAGGAGCATTTGCTGATTAAGTTCAACAATTTGTTCTTGAGGATCAGTAGATACTGTCCTAGCCTCTTCTTTTATGGAGGACTCACTGCTTGAGTACAGATGTTGACTTTTAGCAACCGTATCTATGAGCTCTTCAGCCTCTTCAATCGTCTTTCTCATGTGTATAGATCCACCAGCTGAGTGGTCTAGAGACATCTGGGCTCTTTCTGTAAGCCCGTAATAAAAGATGTCTAGCTGCACCCACTCTGAAAACATTTCAGAGGGGCATTTCCTTAGCATCCCTCTGTACCTCTCCCAGGCATTATAAAGGGATTCATCATCCTCCTGTTTAAAGCCTTGGATGTCCAACCTTAGCTGTGTAATCCTTTTTGGAGGCAAATATTAATTCAGGAATTTGCCTGATAACTGTTTCCATATTCTTATGCTTGCTGTGGGTTGGTTATTTAACCACCTCTTAGCTTGATCTTTTACAGCAAATGGAAATAGTAATAATCTGTAGACATCCTGATCTACTTCCTTGTCACGTACTGTGTCAGCAATTTGCAAGAACTGTGCTAGAAACTCAGTAGGTTCTTCCTGTGGAAGACCGGAATACTGGCAATTTTGCTGCACTATGACAATGAGCTTAGGATTTAGCTCAAAACTGCTTGCTCTGATGGGAGCTATACAGATGCTACTCCCATATGCAGTAGTAATGGGGTTAGCATATGACCCCAGAGTCCTTCTGGACTGCTCATTTCTACTTAGGTCCATGATGGAGAAAAGGAAACTAATGTGAATTGCAAATAAAATATATTTTTATTTTTATTTTATTTGATTAAAAACAAACCGCATAAATAAAAAAAAGATGAAATAAAATAATTGGAAGTTAAAATATAAATTTCGAAAACTAGCAGAAAAAAAGAAAAAAAATAAATTCAAAAACTAGAATAATTGCTTAATTAAGAAGATTTGAAAAATTTTGGATATGATTTTTGAAAGGGATGTTGAATTTAATGAGGAAAGAGAAAAACAATAAAATGACACCAAACTTAGAATTTTTAGATCAAAACAGAGAAAACAAATAGGAAAACCTTGAATATCAAGATGAACACCAAAAGCAACTTTTGAAAAATTTTTAAGAAAACTAAAACACAAAGGACACCAAACTTAAAAATTTTTGTACTCTAAGCACTAAGACTTTGAAAAAAATTGAAAGAAAAATAAAATCATGCAATTGACACCAAACTTAAAATATGAAACTAAACTCAAATAGAAAAACTCAATTATTAGTAT
>NC_029791.2:88652984-88676251 GCF_000816755.2 Arachis ipaensis
ATGTGAATTGCAAATAAAATATATTTTTATTTTTATTTTATTTAGTTAAAAACAAAACGAATAATAAAGAAAAATAAGATAAAATAAAATAATTAGAAATTAAAATATAAATTTCAAAAAAAAAAAGAAAAAGGAAAAATGAATTCGAAAGATAAAATAAGGACTTAATTAAGAAGATTTGAAAAACCTTGGATATGATTTTTGAAAAAGATTTGAATTTTGAAATTTCAAAACTAAGATAAGATGGAATAAAAAGTTTTAAAACAGAAATCTGAATTTTTAAAGGAAAATTCCAAAATTAATTAAAATAAAGAGAGAAGATATTTTTGAATTTAATGAAGAAAGAGAAAAACAGTAAAAAAGACACCAAACTTAAATTTTTAGATCAAAACAAAGGAAACAAACAGGGAAGCTTTGAATATCACGATGAACACTAAGAACACCTTTTGAAAAATCTTTAAGAAAACAGAAACACAAAGGACACCAAACTTAAAAAAAAATTTATATTCTGAGCACTAATAATTCGAAAAAAATTGAAGGAAAAATAAAATCATGCAATTGATACCAAACTTAAAATATGAAACTAAACTTAAACAGAAAAACTCAATTATTAGTTTAAAACAAATTTCGAAAAAATTGAAAAAGAAAATAAGGATTAAAAAAAGTTTCAACCAAAAAACAATAATAGAAGACTCTAAACCAAAAAAGAGAAAAATTTTTCCTAATCTAAGCAACAAAATAAACCGTCAGTTGTCCAAACTCGAACAATCCCTGGCAACGGCGCCAAAAATTTGGTGCGCGAAATCACAATCACTCTTTTGCAATTCCGCACAACTAACCAACAAGTGCATTGGGTCGTCCAAGTAATACCTTACATGAGTAAGGGTCGATCCCACGGAGATTGTCGGCTTGAAGCAAGCTATGGTTATCTTGTAACTCTTAGTCAGGATATCAGTAATGATTCTTAGTTTTAATTGTAAAAAGTAAATGAACATGAAATAAATACTTGTTATGCAGTAATAGAGAACAGGTTGAGGTTTTGGAGATGCTCTGTCCTCTGAATCTCTGCTTTTCCACTGTCTTCCTCTTCACGCACGCAAGGCTCCTTTCATGGCAAGCTGTATGTTGGTGGGTCACCGTTGTCAATGGCTACGATTTGTCCTCTCAGTGAAAATGGTCCAAGTGCGCTGTCACGGCATGGCTAATCATCTGTCGGTTCTCACTCATGTTGGAGTAGGATCCATTGATCCTTTTGCGTCTGTCACTATGCCCAACACTCGCGAGTTTGAAGCTCGTCACAGTCATCCCATCCCAGATCCTACTCAGAATACCACAGACAAGGTTTAGACGTTCCGAATCTTAAGAATGCTGCCAATTAGTTCTAGCTTATACCACGAAGACTCTGATCTGAACCAGGAGGCTAAGAGATATGCATTCAATCTAAGGTAGAATGGAGGTGGTTGTCAGGCACACATTCATAGGTTGAGAATGATGATGAGTGTCACAGATTATCACATTCATCAAGTTGAAGTGCGAATGAATATCTTAGAATAGAAACAAGCGTGATTGAATAGAAAACAGAAATAATTGCATTAATCCATCAAGACACAGCAGAGCTCCTCACCCCCAACCATGGGGTTTAGAGACTCATGCCGTAAAAGATACAAATTTCAGATGTAAAATGTTATCTGGTACAAAATGAATCACTAGAAGTAGTTTTTATAATAAACTAGTGACCTAGGGTTACAAAAAATGAGTAAGCTAGAATAGTTAGTGTAGAAATCCACTTTTGGGGCGCACTTGGTGTGTGCTTGGGCTGAGCATTGAAGCTTTCACATGTAGAGACTTTTCTTGGAGTTAAACGCCAGCTTTTGTGCCAGTTTGGGCATTTAACTCCAGCTTTCATGCCAATTTTGGCGTTAAACGCCAAAATAGGGTAGAAAGTTAGCGTTAAAACCCCAGTTTACGTCATCAAAACTCGGGCAAAGTATGGACTATAATATATTGCTGGAAAGCCCAAGATGTCTACTTTCCAACACAATTCAGAGCATGCCAATTGGGTTCTGTAGCTCGAGAAAATCCATTTCGAGTGCAGGAGGGTTAGAATCCAACAGCAACTGGAGTCCTTTTTCAGCCTCTGAATCAGATTTTTGCTTAGGTCCCTTAATTTCAGCCAGAAAATACCTGAAATTATAGAAAAACACACAAACTCATAGTGAAGTCCAGGAATGTGATTTTTGAATAAAAACTAATAAAAACATAATAAAAACTAACTAAAATATACTAAAAACATACTAAAAATAATGCCAAAAAGCATATAAATTATCCGCTCATCAGTAATCCTCCCTAAATTTGTGCTTAAGTGTGAAAACATGCTTTTTAGGCCCAAAAATTGATAAATTTAATTCACTTTAATTCCATCCGATGCCTTGATATGTTTGTTAAGTGATTTCAGGATTAGAAGGCAAAGATTGGATGGAAGAAGTGAAGAGAAAAGCATGCCAGTGGGAGAACTCATGAAGAAAAGAAGGGATCGCTAAGTTGTCAATCCTGACGTCTTTGTACTTAGTTGATCATAACTTGAGCTACGGAGGTCCAAATGAGGCGGTTTCAGTTGCGTTGGAAAGCTAACATCTGGGGCTTCAAAATAATATAAAATTTGCCATGGACTCACTTAAAGAATCTCGTGGCCAGCGATTTCTGAAGCATTTTGGATCCAATCCAACTCATTTCTGATGCTATTGAACCCAAGGATTGAAGGGGATAAACCAAGTAATCATAGTTTAGTTTTTCATCATAGTTTAGATGTAGTTTTCTAGAGAGAGAGGCTCTCTCCTCTCTCTAGATTAGGATTCTTAGTTTACTCCTTTTTAGATCTAGATCTCTTTCTCCTTTTCCTTCTATTTAGTTTTCCTTTACATTTTTATTGTTCTAGCACTTTAGTTCATTCTACTTCTCTTGTTAATTCCTCTATTTTGTAAATTTTAGTTTATGAACTCTCTTGTTGATATCTATTTCTTTTTAATGCAATTTATGATTACATGTCTTTTGATGTTTGCTTTAACTTCTGTTGTTGATTTCTTGCTTTGATTAGTTATAGCTTCCTTTAATTCTTAAAATTTATGATGTTTACTTTTATTGCCCTCTATGTGTTTGATGAAATGTCTCCTTTAGTTATGAGTTAGATTTTTCTCCTCTTGGCTTTGGTTGAGTAATTGGAGACTCTTGAGTTATCAAACTCTTTTGTTGATTGATAATTGGAAATTGCTAGTTGACTTGAATTTCACTAAAGCTGGTCTTTCACTATGATTTGACTAGGACTTGTAGATTCAAGTTGATTATATCCACTTGACTTTCCTTCATAGTTAGAGGTTAACTAAGTGGAGCAATGGACAACTCTTGTCCCAATTGATGATGATAATGAGTATAGGAATTCTAATTCTCATCCCTTGCCAAGAGCTTTCTTAGTTATCAGCTTATTTCTCTTGTTATTTACATTCTTTGTCTTTTATTACAAAAACCCCAAAACATTCCTTTTATAGCCAATAACAAAATACTTTATTGTAATCCCTAGGGAGAATGACCCAGGATTAATACTCTCAGTTATTTTATTGGGGTTGAACTAGTGACAACCATATTTTGTTTGATGTGAGGATTGTTTGTTAGTTTAGAAACTATACATGCAACCAGAATTTATTTGTGAAATTATATACCATTAGAATTCTCTTCATCAAAACCTATAACCAAACTATTCACAAAATCAACAATAAACATGCAATCAAGTAAATATAAACCATAAAATAGTAAATTCATCAACCAAAACTTCAAGAAACCAAAATTGCATATATTAACAAAGTAACTTGAACCATAAAACAAAGTAGCAAGAGTAGTGAAATTAAAGAGGAAATTAAAGAGTACTTACAATAAGAGAAGCAAAATCCAAGATCAAACTAGAAACTATAAAATGCTACAATGAAAATTAAATAAACCCTAAGAGAGAATTTCCTATGCTACACTACTCCTACTCCTAATAATGCTTCTAACTAAACTAAAACTAATAAAAACCTAATAAAAACCTAATATCTTCATATGTGGTTATTTCCCCTTGATATAGCACTCCAATAGGCTTCAGTAACTCCAAAAATTGGGCCAAGAAAGCCCCAAAATCGCGAGCCACGTGACATTTTAATGAAGTCACGCACTGGTACCTGTGCATATGCACAGATGTGTGCATATTCACACTTGCTGATTTTTCTCCTAACGCACAGAAGTTGTGCATGTGCACACTTGCTGATTTCCATTCTATGCATATGCACAGCGTTGTGCGTGGGCACATGTGCTAATTTTGACCCTTGTGCGTTGGTGTAACGACCTAACTCCCAGCATTTCATGATCATACTAAAAGCTGAACGTTACCAACTTGTTTCCCCAACTTAAGTAATATTTAATAAATATAAGCCTTTTCGTTGTTAACACCTCGCGATTTTTCGAGCAATTTAATTTTTTTTAAACAATAGTAGTTTAGAGTCACATACATATAATATATAAGAAAATAGAAGCATACGCAATCATAGAATAGTAGAAGGCAATATATAAAACATTACATTATAATACACATCATGATACAAGACTAGCTCAGTTAAACAAGTACAGGACTAAGATAAAGCATCTCTCAGTTAGTGGCTCATATAATATATACATATATGTACATAAGACGTCCCTGGGCCTGGCCTGTCCAAAAGCCCCTAAGATGGCACCTAGACTAGTCTAACTCTATGACATGCCTATTTCCTCTGAGCATGCTAGTAAAAGCAAGGGAAACACTCTAAGGTACCAGAGTTAGACTGGATGCCTCAAAGGTCTCCTCGTCTTTGATCCATAAGCCCCTTAGAGAAAACCATTGGGCAGGTGATGATGCCTGCTCGAAGGTGCCTCTTTTGAATTATCACTTCCAGAAGAGATATATGCGATCTTGGGGTCCTCCTTAGGTTGCATCCAAGAAAGAGGAAAGTCAGAGGGTATATCGGGATCGAAGAAAGGTGTAGTAATTGGACGCGAAAAAGGTCTACCATGTACTACATAATTATGTACACGAGGTGCCGCACAACAGATGTAATACTCGCAGCCGCGCACTGGGTCGTCGTGGATGTACGGATGATTAATCTCGTAGGGCAGGACTCCCATGTCCATCTGAAGAGGTATGAGGGGTAAGAATTGGGAATTTCTTAGTAAGGTCGGGGTTTATAGTTAAGTCCATTTATAATGTCCGTTTGCAAGTTTCTAAATCCTTTGAAAACCGATGGTTTAATAATAAAAAATTCAAAACCTTTTTAAAAGAAATCAGTTAATTAACCAGAAATCCAAACTCCTTTTCCACATATAAGAATCTTAAAAGTTTCCTAATGGTATGAATGACCAACTTGTCCCAAGCATAGGTTCAATTAAGTCTATGCTGTAAGAGTTTAATTTTTCATACTTTACTAGACCATAAACATAAATGAAGTTACCTACGCGGTATAAATGATCATACTATTCCAAGCGTAGGTTCATTAAGTCTATGCTGAACAAGTCAGATACTTTATACAAAACTAGACTTCAAACATACCAGCCACGGCCTCAGGCCCAAAAAACTCAATCAACATCCAATCACCACAATCCAAAAAATCAGTTACAAACACAGGTAATGAGGTTCAAGCACAATCAAGAACAATTATGTCAAGTATAGCAATTGGCAATTAAACAGAATTATTCACATTAGGAAAACCAATTACAATATGCACAAACAAGTATGATGCATGTCTGGTCCTACTGCAGGTAATGAGCTTATTTGTCGGTTTTGACCCACACCCGACACAATCCGACCCTCCAGGTCAGATAATGCCATCCCAGAACTAAATCCCAAATTAAGTACCGCATACCTTCTACCAAGTACTCTCGACTTGCAGGGCTGGTATTTGCTCAAATATCAATATACCACAGGTATGCGAGTCAGGCCTCTACCAAGCATTCAGCTTGCAGTGCTGGTACTCTCTCTACACCAGCCTGTCTGAGAAGCAATAGCACAATACGGGTGAGAACCAATTACAATATTCACAAGCATCGCCCGGAAGCTCATATTTCACATATAACCATACTTTCCATCACTTAGCAATCATCTTCATCATCTTTCCACAATCATAAATCAAGCATCACAACATCACAGTGAGCTCATTTCACAATTCTCTGCTTACTCTGTAAGGTCAAGCACACTACTATATCGCTTTTAACTCCTTTTCTTTCTAACATGTATGAAGGTTTCTGAATCCTTTTTCATTACCTTACATACCTCAATACCTTCTCTTATACCTTTAGTTAGGTGTTTAATAAAGAGAATTAAGGAATTCTGGACTCAAAACTGCCTTCCTGCCAATGTTTAATAATATTTTATTTAACTTTCAAAAATTGCATTTGACCCCTAAACTTTTTAAAAATTGCATTTTGACCCCTTTAACTTTTAATATTTGCACTTTGTCCCTTCAACTTTTCATTAGTTAACATTCAACCCCAAACTATTTAATAATTATATTTTGACCCCAAAATCTTCCAAAACTGAACGTTTCTCATCCTTCCAAAAACTGAAAACATTTTTCCAAAAGTTCATCAGATTTTCACTTGATTTTCAGCTAGTTTTTCAATCTTTTTGGTAATCGATTTTTACCTGATTTTTACCAAACCAAAGAGCAACGTTTCAGCCATCAAATACACATAAAAAACACATCAAATCTCTTGAATTTCATGGCAGGAAAGCCACATTTTCCAGTAGCAACAACAGCAACCTCAGAACCATCAAAAACTTGATTTTCATGCATTAAACAACAAGATCTCATGATCAAACCATCACACAAACACTTAAAATCAAGCCTCAAGCAACAAGATCTAATTTAACACTTCAAGAACACAACCAATCATTGATTAGTTTACCAAACCTTACCTCCTTTGTAGCTGCCAAGAATTGAACCAAGAACAAGCTTCCAAAAGCACTTTTACGTCTATTTTAACATAAAAAACAACTTTAGAACCATATGAACCATGAAGGCTGAAGCTTCATGATGATGAAAAGAAGGTTTTTCTCACCTCAAGGCAGCTAGAAATCACGTTTTCTTAGAGCCTATGGTGATTGAACAAGAGATCCTAGGAGAAAACATGAAGAAAACATCACCAGCTTGAGTTTCCACCATGGCTGAAACTTCAAGGAGGAGGAGCAGCCATCATGCCTTCATTTACTCCATGAAAATTGATATAGAAATGAAGAGGAAGAAGAGGTGAAAACTTTTGTCAGATTATATTTTTGATAGGGTTTTGATAAACCCCATTTGTAGGGTTTATCTTGTGCGTAATTTAGGAGATTTTATGACCTTTTACCCACATTTATCCAATGAAATAGCATAGTTTCATGATTGTCTTCTAATTTTTGCTTAAGTGTAAAAATATGCTTTTTAGACCTTTAATTTGATGATCTTAATTCACCTTTGATTCCACTAGATGCCTTGATTCACTTTTCCTTTATCAATTCTTGTTCCTCTTCTTCTCCTCTCTCTAGTTTTGTATTTCAATTCTTGTAATTCTCTACTTTTATGTTGATGCAATTTTGTTCCATCCTTTTCTTTTTAATGCAATTTATGTTTTCATGTTCCTTTATTGTTCATTTTATTTGTTGTTGTTTAATTCCTTGCAATTGAGTAGTGTAGATTTACTTTCCTTGCAATTTTACTATGCCTTCCTTTTATGCCTTCCAAGTGTTTGATAAAATGCTTGAGAAGATGTTAGAGTAGAATTTTATGCTCTTGGCTTGGGAAGGTAACTTAGGAACTGTTGAGTTACTAATATCCAAGTAATTGATGATTGGGAGCCATTAACTCTAGATCTCACTAATTGAATTGGTGGAGAACTAGGACTTATGGACTTGGGTTGATATAGCTCATTTGACTTTTCTTTACTAGTTAGAGGATGACTTAATGGGATTGATCCTTGCCAATTCTCATGTTGTGGTTAGTGATAGGGATAGAGATCCTTGACCACCAAACCTTGCTAAGACCTTTTCTAGTTGTTAGTTTATTTTCATTGCCATTTATATTTCATGACTAATATCTCAAAAACCCCAAAATATCTCATAACCGATAACAAGGCACTTTATTGCAATTCCTAGAGAGAACGACCCGAGGTTTAAATACTTCGGTTTATAATTTTAGGGGTTTATTTTAGTGACAAACAAATTTTTGTATGAAAGGATTAGTGTTGGTTTAGAAACTATATTACAATGAGCTTTCATTTGTGAATTCTAGGCCATCAAAAGTCCATTCATCAAAATGACGCCGTTGTCGGGGAATTGCAATGGTGTTGTGTTATTGGTTATTGTATATATGTGAATTGTGAATAGCTTGATTTTTTATTGATTGTTAGTTTATCCTAGTTTTAGGATTTTGTTGCATTACTTCTTACTAGCTTTTGTTCTTATTTTCTCTTTTCATCATGAATTCTCACTTTGGCTATGAGTTTGGTTCTAACTATGTTGTAGGAAATGAGAGCTATAATGAGGGTGTGTATCAAGGATGGGACAATCAAAGGTGGGAGGGGCAATATGCATATGACCAATCTTCATGGCAACAACCTCCACCAATAGACTATGAACAATATCCATTCTTTGATGCATATCAATCCAATGGCTATGGTGAATCTCCCTGTAACTTTCAAGAACCACCACCATATGCCTATGAGCCATATCCTCAACATGAACCTCAACCATACTCACAAGCCTCTTTTCACCAAACACCTCCATATGACCATGATCCTTACCCACCATACCAACCACCGTTTGAACCATATGAGCCATACATAGAACCACCACCATTCCAGTATAAATACTCCCAAGAACCACTTTCTTATCATGAACCCTTTCTCCAAAACAATGAACTCTCCTATCCACCCCAATCTCTAATGGATGAAACCCTTGGTATTCTTCTTCAAGGGCAAGATGAAATGAAAAGGGATGTGCAATAATTTATGGCTACCTTAACCGAGGTACTAAGCCGATTAGCCTCCCAATGCTTGAATATTCAAGAAACTCCTATAGCTACATGTGAAGAATCTAAGGAAGAGCATAGCATGAAGGAGAGATTGGAAACTCCGGTGAAGAAGGAGGAGTGCTATGTTGTGTTAGAACAATTGGAGAAGCCTATGATTATAGAAGAAACAGAAGAAGTGGTTATAAACTTAGGAGATGCGAAATCTCCATGGGAAGATAAAATCATGGAAAGTTCCTCCAAGAAGATTGAATTTGATGTTGAAGAGGAATGTGCACAACCTCCAAAACAAATTTTGAATGAAGACTTGGAGGGAATGAAGCAAGAATTGAGTTCCCTTGGTGATGAAGATCATGCATCCAATCCTCTTGGTGGTGAATCCTTTGAACTTGAAGAACATTCTCCCAATGAGATTGAAAGTAATATGGAGGTAGATTTCTCTCAACCTACCATTTATTATTTGAGTGATAGAGAAGAGTTAGATGAAATTCATGAACAAAGAATTGAAGTTGAAGAAGTTTGTAAAGAGGTGGAGACAACCAAGGAAGAACATAAAGGAGTAGAGCTTGCAAGGATATTGGAGACACCTCTCCCAAGCCATCACCATCCATTCTTTCATTCAAGTAGGTAAAATCCTTATACTTGAGCTTTATTATTCCCCTTGAATATGGTTTGCTTAAGACAGATGGTCAACTTAGAAATATATGTGGCTTTAAGAGCAAGAGGGAGATGGTCAGTGGTTGGCATTGTAAGGGTTGGTATAGAGCTAGATCGCTTGGGTCTAGGAGGATGTTTGGTCGCTTACATGAGAATTCTAAGGCCATAGCACCCGGATGGACCAATGATGATCAATTCAAGGATGGGTGTGGAAACAAGATATGGGATCCGGGAATACATGAGGATCACCCTTGGGAGCTCATGGAAAATTCTTTTCATTTTTCACTTTTGTACATATTGATAGAATTAGCTAAATTCATGTTTTGATTAGTTAGTTGAGTTTAATTGGTAGTTTGGTATGTTAAATAAGGTTTTATGGTGTTTTGGTAGCTGATTGGAGGTTTGGAATATTTGGATTGGTGCAAAAACATAGAAAAAAATTTAAAAAACAGAGCACCATCCACGCATACGCGCACTGCACGCGTACGCGTGCATCAAGCATTTTCGCCCATCCACATGTATGCGCCATGTACGCATACGCATGGATTGTAAGATTTCATTCCTCCATACATTGACTCGAGAGTTGTGTGAACGCTGTGCCAGCATTATGCCTGAGGTACAAACCAACCCGTGCGTACGCGTACACGACGCGTACGCGCCACTTTCGAAATAAGCCATCGACGCGGACGCGCCATGTACGCATACGCGTCGCATCTATTGCACCATCATCCGTGTGCGCGCGCCATGCACGCGTACGCGCGGATGCCCTTCCTTCACCACACCTCTTTTCTTCTCCACTTTCCATTTCTTTCCTTCTCCTTTATTCTTCCCTTCTCCTACCCCCCATCCAACACTTCCAAATACCATTGATAATCATTTATTTTAGTTAGTTAATTAGTTAGTTAGTTAGTTAGTTAGTTTTAGTTTAATTTTTATTTCATTTTGTCTTTTTTTTCATTATAAGTATTGGATTATTAACTTTGTTTGCTACATATTGCTGCTTATTCCTAATTGCATGATATCTTAGCATAATTGTTTTAGATGTTCATTGTTGGATTCTATTGTTGAGGTTACAATTGCTACTTGGTTTTAAGATCTTCATGCCTACCTTTTGAGAATACCAATTGATAATAATTGTCTTCGAGCTTGTAACTTTTCTTGAATTGCATGATTTGGCCACCATGTAATTGGAATCCCTTTCCTCGATTAGGCAATCTCTTGATATTGGATGTTGAGCATTTACCTTAATGCATTGTGCTTCATGATCATATGCATCCATATGTTTATAGCTTGAATGCTTTCATGCTTCTTTAATGCTTGTTTTACCTTACAAGTCTACTTAAAGCATCTCAAGAACACTAGGATGAGTGAAGTGCATGCTTCTTTTGTGACATCGCTTTTTATGCTAATGTGTGTTCTAAACCGCGCACAATTTAGAATTCACACTCTTGTTTCATTAATGTCACACTAATCCTCACTCAATTCTAGTAATTAGTACCTCATTCAAACAATGTATGCTTCCTTGCTTATGTATTTTCTCATCTTCTGGTGTTATTTTCTATTTTTCATGATTGATGCACCACAAGCAAAAAATAGAAGCAAGACAAAGAACATGCAGTAACCAGTTGATCTACCAGCTGAAGGTAGCAACCCGAAAAGTTACCGTACCCCCTTGCTCAAATTTGAGTGCACCGAGGACGGTGCAAACTTTTAAGTGTGGGGAGGTCGTCCGACCGTTCGGCGATTTTGGGTGACAAATTTCTAATCCCAACACTTTTGCATTTCATTTTAGGTTTTTAGGATTTTACTTTCATTTTCTTAATTTTGCATATATATACATAATAAGCTTAGTCAAAATAATTAGATTTTTCTGAATTATATATATATTGTGGATCATGTTTTTGAGCTAAGAACACAAGCTTGTGAGATTTGAGCCTAATGGTGTGGTTACATTTTATAACCACTTATTTTCCTTCTAGTGTGCATTATTCTCTTTCTATGATTGTAATCTTTGATTTATTTGATTCTTTATGTCCATTATTTTGTGTATACATGCATTTAAATGATTGAGGCCATCATTTTATTTGGCTCACTTACCCAAAAAGCCTTACCTTTTATCTTCGATTGTTAGCCAATTTGAGCCTACGATTAACCCACTTTGTTCTTAATTTTAGCACAATACAAGCCTTAAAGCGAAAAATAATGAAAGCCCTTATTTGGATCTTTGATTGGCTTAGGCTAGTGTGTGTGTAACATTCAAGTGTGGGAAAACTTGGGACATTGGGGGAATAAAAGGGTAGTCTTGTATTTTTATTGTAAATATTGGGAATTGAGTACATGCTCATATGTTGATTAATTGTATAGACTTTATGCATTGATGTTCTTGTATATAGTTTGAAAGAAAGAAAAAAAATGACAAAAAAACAAAAGAAAAAGAAAAGAAACAAAAAGAAGAGTATAGAAAAGAAAAGAAAAGAAAAAAAATAGAAGGAAAAGAAAAAGAAAAGTGATGAGCAGATATTTTATATGCTTTTTGGGGGTATTTTCATATAGTTTTTAGTAGGATCTAGCTACTTTTTAATATATTTTTATTAGTTTTATTGCAAAAATCACATTTCTGGACTTTACTATGAGTTTGTGTGTTTTTCTGTAATTTTAGGTATTTTCTGGCTGAAATTGAGGGACCTGAGCAAAAATCTTATTCAGAGGCTGAAAAAGAACTGCAGATGCTGTTGGATTCTGACCTCCCTGCACTCGAAATAGATTTTCTGGAGCTACAGAAGCCCAATTGGCACGCTCTTAATTGCGTTGGAAAGTAGATATCTTGGGCTTTCCAGCAATATATAATAGTCCATACTTTGCCCAAGTTATGAGAACGTAGATTGGCATTTAACCCCAAGTCCTTACCCTATTCAGGCGTTAAACGCCAGAAACAAGTTGCAAACCAGAGTTAAACGCCAGACAGGCTACAACCTGGCGTTTAACTCCAAATAAAGTCTCTACACATGAAAGCTTCAATGCTCAGCCCAAGCAAATACCAAGTGGGCCCCGAAAGTAGATTTCTGCACTATCTATCTTAGTTTACTTAATTTCTGTAAACCTAGGTCACTAGCTTAGTATAAAAACTACTTTTAGAGATCTATTTTGGATCTCATGACATTTTTTCATGTTTTACATTATATCTCTACGGAATGAGTCTCTAAACTCCATGATTGGGGGCGAGGAGCTCTGTTGTGTCTTGATGAATTAATGCAATTACTTCTATTTTCTATTCAACACGCTTGTTTTTGTTCTGAGATATTCACTCGTACCTAACCATGAAGAATGTGATGATCCGTGACACTCATCATCATTCTTTACCTATGAACACGTGCCTGACAACCACTTACGTTCTATCTGTAATAGCTTGAGTGTATATCTCTTGGGTTCCTGGTTCAAGAGTTTGATTGCCTCTCCTGACAACAGAGCGTTCAACTCCATGAATCCAGAGTCTTCGTGGTAAAAGCTAGAATCAATTGGCGGCCATGCTTGAGATCTGGAACGTCTAAACCTTGTCTGTGGTATTCTGAGTAGGATCTGGGAAGGGATGACTGTGGCGAGCTTCAAACTCACAAGTATTGGGCGTAGTGACAGACGCAAAAGGATCAATGGATCTTATTCCAATGCTTTGTCTCTGAGTCATAATCATTTTCATTACTAATTTCCTGACTAAGAGTTACAAAATAACCATAGCTTGCTTCAAGCCGACAATCTTCGTGGAATCGACCCTTACTCACGTAAGGTATTACTTGGATGACCCAGTGCACTTGCTGGTTAGTTGTACGTAGTTGTGAATCATAATTTTGTGCACCAAGCTTTTGGCACCGTTGCCGGGGATTGTTTGAGTTTGGACAACTGACGGTTTATTTTGTTGCTTAGATTAGGAAAATTTTTCCTTTTGGTTTAGAGTCTTCCGTTTGAGTTTAGTTTCATATTTTAAGTTTGGTATCCTTTGTGTTTCTGTTTTCTTAATATTTTTTTTTAAAAAAAGTTGTTCTTAGTATTCATCGTGGTGTTTAAAGTTTTCCTGTTTGTTTCCTTTGTTTTGATCTAAAAATTTAAGTTTGGTGTCATTTTTGCTATTTTTCTCCTTCTTCATTAATTTCAAAAATATCTTTTCCTTTTAATTTAATTAATTTTCGAAATAAAGTTTAAAACCTTTTATTCTATCTTATCTTAGTTTTGAAATTTCAAAATTCAAAATCTTTTTTAAAAATCATATCAAAAGTTATTCAAATCTTCTTAATTAAGTAATTATTCTAGTTTTCAAGTTTATTTTTCTTTTGGTTTTCGAAATCTATATTTTATTTTCTAGTTATTTTATTTTATCTTATTAATCTTAATTATTCGATTTGCTTCTACTTAATTAAAATAAAAATAAAAATATATTTTACTTATAACTCACATCATCTCCCTTTCTCCATCATGGATCTAAGCGGAAATGAACAGTCCAGAAGGACTTTGGAGTCATATGCTAACCCCATTACTGCTGCATATGGGAGTAGTATCTGTATACCCCCCATCAAAGCAAGCAGTTTTGAGCTAAATCCTCAGCTCATTGTCATGGTGCAACAAAACTGCCAGTATTCCGGTCTTCCGCAGGAAGAATCTGCTGAGTTTCTGGCACAGTTTTTGCAAATTGCTGACACAGTACATGACAATGAGGTAGATCAGGATGTCTATAGACTATTACTGTTTCTATTTGCTGTAAAAGATCAAGCTAAGAGGTGGTTAAATAACCAGCCCACAGCAAGCATAAGAACATAGAAACAGCTGTCAAAAAAATTCCTGAATCAATATTTCCATCCTAAACGGATGACACAACTAAGGCTGGACATCCAAGGCTTCAAACAAGGAGATGATGAACCTCTTTATGATTCCTAAGAGAGGTACAGAGGGATGCTAAGGAAATGCGCCTCTGAAATGTTTTCAGAGTGGGTGCAGTTAGACATCTTTTACTATGGGCTTATAGAAAAAGCTTAGAAATCTCTTGACCACTCATCTGGTGGATCTATACACATGAGAAAGACAACTGAAGAGGCTAAAGAACTCATCGATACAGTTGCTAGAAATCAGTATCTGTACATAAATAGTGAGCCCTCCATGAAAGAAGAAGCTGAAGCAGTATCTACTGACTTTAGTCCCCAGGAACAAGTTACTGAACTCAATCAGCAACTATCTTCTATAACAAGACAGTTAGCAGAATTTAAGGAGATTCTATAGAACATTGAGAATGCTAACAAGAATATGGAAGTACAATTGAATCAGACAAGACAGTAGTTATCTGAACAGATAACAGAAGAATGCCAAGCTGTTCAACTAAGGAGTGGGAAGACATTGAGTAATTCGGCTCAAGGTAGCAGAAAGCCAAGAAAGGAACAACTGATAGAGGATGACCAAACCACCGCCCAAAATCCCTCTGAGGACAGTAAGAGCCCAGAGAGGAATCATTCTGGCGTTCAAACGCCAGAAAAGGGTGGAAAGTTGGCGTTAAACGCCCAATCCATGTCCAGTTCTGGCGTTCAAACGCCAGAAAAGGGTGGATAATTGGCGTTAAACGCCCATCCAACCCCTAATCCTGGCATTCAAATGCCAGTGAGGGATCAGACACTTGAGAGTGCTGATGATAACCCCTCCAAGAAGGCTTCTTCAACCATCTCTGTAAGGAATAAACCTGCAGCAACTAAGGTTGAAGAATACAAAGCCAAGATGCCTTATCCTCAGAAACTCCGCCAAGCAGAACAGAATAAATAATTTGCCCGCTTTGTAGACTATCTCAGGACTCTTAAAATCAAGATTCCGTTTGCAGAGGCACTTGAGGAAATACCCTCTTATGCTAAGTTCATGAAAGAAATCTTAAGTCATAAGAAGGATTGGAGAGAAACTGAAAGAGTTTTTCTCACTGAAGAATGCAGTGCAATCATCCTAAAGAGCTTTCCAGAGAAGCTTAGAGATTCTGGAAGCTTTATAATACCATGCACATTAGAGGGCACTTGCACCAAGACAGCTCTGTGTGATCTTGGGGCAAGTATCAACCTAATTCCTGCATCCAGTATCAGAAAGCTTGGCTTGACTGAAGAGGTCAAACCCACCCGGATCTGTCTTCAACTTGCTGATGGCTCCATTAAATATCCATCAGGCATAATCGATGACATGATTGTCATAGTTGGGCTATTTGCCTTTCCCACTGACTTTGTAATGCTGGAGATGGAGGAGCACAAAAATGCAACTCTCATTTTGGGAAGACCTTTCCTAGCAACAAGACGAACCCTCATTGACGTCCAAAAAGGGGAAGTAACCGTGAGAGTCAATGAGGATGAGTTCAGGCTGAATGCTGTTGAGGCAATGAAGCATCCAGACACATCAAAAGACTGTATGAGTATTGATATTATTGACTCCCTGGTAGAGGACATCAATATGGATGAGAGTCTTGAATCAGAGTTAGAGGACATCTTCAAGGATGTTCAGCCTGACCTGGAGGAATCAGAGGAAATAAAAGAACCCCTGAAAACTCCTTAGGAAAAGGAGAAACCTCCTAAACTCGAGCTCAAACCACTACCACCATCCCTGAAATATGCATTTATGGGAGAAGGTGACACTTTTCCTATAATCATAAGCTCTGCTTTAGAGCCACAGGAAGAGAAAGCACTAATTCAGGTGCTAAGGACACACAAGACAGCTCTTGAGTGGTCCATAAGTGATCTTAGGGGCATTAGCCCAGCCAGATGCATGCACAAGATCCTATTGGAAGATAATGCTAAGCCAGTGGTTCAACTACAGAGGCAGCTAAATCCAGCCATGAAAGAGGTGGTGCAGAAAGAGGTCACTAAATTACTAGAGGCTGGGATCATTTATCCCATTTCTGATAGCCCCTGGGTGAGCCCTGTCCAAGTCGTCCCAAAAAAGGGAGGCATGACAGTGATTCATAATGAAAAAAATGAACTAGTTCCTACAAGAACAGTTACAGGGTGGCGTATGTGCATTGACTACAGAAGGCTCAATACAGTCACCAGAAAAGATCACTTTCCTTTACCATTCATAGTCCAGATGCTTGAGAGACTAGCAGGTCATGAATACTACTGCTTTTTGGATGGCTATTCTGGTTACAACCAAATTGTAGTAGATCCTCAAGACCAAGAGAAAACAGCATTCACATGTCCTTCTGGAGTGTTTGCATACAGAAGGATGCCTTTTGGTCTGTGCAATGCACCTGCAACCTTTCATTGGTGCATGCTCTCTATCTTCTCTGATATGGTAAAGAAATTTCTGGAAGTCTTCATGGATGACTTTTCAGTATTTGGAGACTCATTTAGCTCCTGCCTTGACCATTTAGCACTTGTTCTGAAAAGATGCTAAGAGACTAACCTAGTTTTAAACTGGGAAAAATGTCACTTTATGGTGACTGAAGAAATTGTCCTTGGGCATAAAGTTTCAAACAAGGGAATAGAGGTGGATCAAGCTAAAGTGGAAATAATTGAAAAATTACCACCACCTGCCAATGTTAAGGCAATCAGAAGCTTTTTGGGGCATGCAGGATTCTATAGGAGGTTTATAAAGGATTTTTTAAAAATTGCAAAACCTCTAAGTAATCTGCTAGCTGCTGACACGCCATTTGTGTTTGATACAGAGTGTCTGTAGGCGTTTGAAACTTTGAAAGCTAAGCTGGTCACAGCACCAGTTATTTCTGCACCAAACTGGACATTACCATTTGAACTAATGTGTGATGCCAGTGACCATGCCATTGGTGCAGTACTGGGACAAAGGCATAACAAGCTTCTGCATGTCATTTATTATGCTAGTCGTGTTTTAAATGATGCCCAGAAAAATTACACAACCACAAAAAAAAGAATTGCTTGCAGTGGTTTATGCCATTGAAAAGTTTAGATCATACTTAGTAGGATCAAAAGTGATTGTGTACACTGACCATGCTGCTCCTAAATATCTACTCACGAAGTAAGATTCAAAACCCAGGCTCATAAGATGGGTGTTGCTTCTGCAAGAGTTTGATATAGAAATAAGAGACAGAAAAGGGACAGAGAACCAAGTGGCTGGTCATCTGTCCCTGATAGAACCAGTAGAAGGGGCGTCCTTTCCCTCTATTGAGATCTCTGAAACCTTTCCGGATGAGCAACTGTTTGCCATCTAGGAAATACCATAGTTTGTAGACATTGCAAACTATGAAGCTGCAAGATTCATACCAAAGGAGTACAGCAAGCAACAAAAGAAAAAATTAATTACTGATGCAAAGTACTACCTGTGGGATGAACCATATCTCTTTAAGAGATGTGCAGACGGCATAATCCGTAGGTGTGTGCCTAGAGAAGAAGCACAGAAGATCCTATGACATTGTCATGGATCACAATATGGAGGACATTTAGGAGGTGAGCGACCAGCCACAAAAGTACTCCAATGTGGCTTCTACTGGCCCACTCTCTATAAAGACTCCCGAGAGTTTGTGCGTAACTGTAACAGCTGTCAGAGAGATGGTAATCTGCTTTACAGTTATGCCATGCCTCAGCAAAGGATCTTAGAGATTGAGTTGTTTGACATATGGGGTATTGACTTCATGGGGCCTTTCCCACCATCATATTCAAACACTTATATTCTGGTTGCAGTCGACTATGTATCCAAATGGGTAGAGGCCATTGCAACACCCACCAATGATACTAAGACAGTGCTGAAGTTCCTCCAGAAGCATATCTTCATCAGGTTTGGTGTACCTAGAGCACTAATCAGTGATGGGGGCACTCACTTCTACAACAAACAGCTTTACTCTGCTATGGTCCGATATAGAATTAGCCACAAGGTGGCAACTCCATATCATCCACAGACAAATGGGCAAGCTGAAGTCTCTAATAGAGAAATAAAAAGAATCTTGGAATGGACTGTAAGTACCCATAGAAAGGATTGGGTAAGAAGCTTGGATGATGCTCTGTGTTCATACAGAACAGCATTCAAGACTCCTATAGGGACCTCTCCATACCAGGTTATGTATGGTAAGGCCTGTCATCTTCCCATGGAACTGGAGCATAAGGCCTACTGGGCAACTAAATTTCTAAACTTTGATGCTAAATTAGCTGGAGAAAAAAGATTGCTCCAGGTGAATGAGTTAGAGGAATTCAGACTCACTGCTTTCGAAAATGCCAAGCTTTACAAAGAGAAAGCAAAAAGGTGGCATGACAGAAAGCTGTCATCTAGAGTCTTTGAACCAGGACAGAAGGTTCTGCTGTTTAACTCTAGGCTCAGACTATTCCCTGGGAAACTGAAATCCCGGTGGAGGGGACCATATGTGATTACGAGTGTGTCACCATATGGCCATGTGGAGCCTCAAGACATTGATTCTAATAAGAAGTTCATTGTTAATGGACAAAAAATCAAGCATTATCTTGAAGGCAATGTTGAGCAAGAGTGCTCAAAGCTGAGGCTAGATTAAAAGCTCAGCAAGGTCCAGCTAAAGACAATAAAGAAGCGCTTGCTGGGAGGCAACCCAGCCATTAGAAAGGCTTATTTGTTATTTAAATAATAATTATACGAGTTTAATATAAATAATCTTCAAGGTAAAGTATCAATTGCATAAGTTCACAGAGTTATAAAAGGATTCAGAGAACAAAACAGGAAAAAGAACTCACTAGCAAGAAAATGCCAGTAAGAGGAATATTTGGGCGTTAAACGCCAGAATGGGTACCATTCTGGGCGTTTAACGCCAGAATTGCAGCATCCTGGGCGTTTAGAAAAACGCCTAGTGACAAAGGATATCTGGCGTTTAACGCCAGCCAGGTGGTGCACGAATTATGAATCACACTTTTCACAACTGATGCCAAGGCATCTTAGGCTAGTTTCACTAGCATTTTTCTGTTAGTTTTAGTTGTTTTATGCATTTTCTTGAGCTTAAAGTAACCAAGAATGGTTAAATGAATAACAAAGCAATGAACCATCCAAACAGTATGATTTTGATGCAAATTCCATGAGTTTTTAGTTATATTACTTGAATGCTATGAATGGAAGATTTCTCATGAAATTTTGCAAGACTTTGATGTAGTTGTTTGGATGATTTCAGGGAAGAAGAGGCTAGGCAAGGAAGCAACAAAATCAATAAAGGAAGCTTGAATATCACATGTGGAGTTTAAGTTCCAGTTTAAGCTTAAACTGGAACTCAAACTACCAAGCCATATAATGCTGGGAACTATCAGTGGCGTTTAAGCTCCAGTTTAAGCTTAAACTAGAGCTTAAACGCCAAAATAATGAAAGCTGAGGAAAAGCTGAAAGTGGCGTTTAACCTCCAGTTTAACCTTAAACTGGAAGTTAAACGCCAGAAATGAGAAATGCACCAGGGAGCCATTTCCACGTTTAAGCTCTAGTTTAAGCTTAAACTGGAGCTTAAACGTGTTCGACCATTCTCCTCCAGGGTTGCTTTCTTCATTTCCACGTTTAAGCTTCAGTTTAACCTTAAACTGGAGCTTAAACGTGTTCGACAATCCACACTCCAGACTTGCCTTCTTCCATTTCCACGTTTAAGCTTCAGTTTAACCTTAAATTGAAGCTTAAACGTGCTTGAATTATACCACCTCCAGGAGTTTCCAACGTTTAAGTTGCAGTTTAAGCTTAAACTGCAACTTAAACGCCACTAATTGAAAAGGTTTCTGGGCCAAAGATATTGCAGTTTAAGTTAGCATTTGAGCACAAACATTAACTTAAACGTACTCTGGTATGAAACCCAATTGAATATCATGGTTTATGGGATTGGGCCTGAAGAATTGATGAGTCTGGAATTTCAAATTGTTGAGTCATGTGTCATTACTTGATTATCACTAAGTTGGCTCAATGAATGTTACAGAATTGGATCAGCAGTCTCATCAGGATTATGGATCATAAACCCAAAGCAAAAGGAAATCAGGGAAAGGCCTCAAAGCCCAAGAAACACAACAGAAGCTCAATTTAGAAAGTGTATAAATAGGATAGAATTTAAGTTGGTTGGCAACTGGGGGAATTTGGGGGATCACTTTTTCTAGTTTTCATACTTTTTGTAATTGAATTCAGAGCTATGACTCACTAAACCCCCTTTCATTGGGTTAGGGAGCTCTATTGTAATTCAATGAATCAATAATAGTTTTTATCTTCTTCTTCAATCTTTTCTCTTGAATTTTGTTAGAAAGCTTCTCGATCTAATTCCATTGGTTAGTTGTCTTGGGAAAGAAACTATCCATAATTGGAATCCTTCGGAACCTTGGGAAAGGAATGGAGGATTCATGCTAGAGAAGCTTTCTCACAGTGAATTGGATTGGGGTTTGGATGGATATTGTGACATGTAATCCTACCAAATTGTGGTTCATGAAACTGTGTGGTATAATCAGTGATCGAGCATCATCTCTTCTTATGAACATTTAAACCAAGGGATTGGGAATTTGTTTGTTTTTAGAGAGAATTGGTGAGCGAAGGGATTGGGATCCAATCATATAAGATTGCCAAGCAAAATTCAATGAATGCATTGGTTGAGGAAGGGATAAAAAAATGTTTGATTCGGAGATCTCAATATCTCCTGAAACCCAATGAATTCCCCATTTTCGATTTCCACTTTCTCTTTACATTCTACAACTCAATTCATGCAATCACCCCCACTCCCTTTTAATTTTCAGCAATTTAGCTTCTGCTCTTTAATTCATGAAATTTATACCACGAAGATTCTGATTAAGAGATCTAAGAGATACTCATTCAATCGGATATAGAATGGAGGTGGTTGTCAGGCACACATTCATGGTTTGAGGAAGGTGATGAATGTCACGGATCATCACCTTCATCACAGTTAAGCGCGAATGAACATCTTAGATAGGAACAAGCGTGTTTGAATGGAAAATAGAAATACTTGCATTAATTCATCGAGACACAGCAGAGCTCCTCACCCCAACAATGGGGTTTAGAGACTCATGCCGTCAGAGAATACAAAGTTCAGATCTAAAAGTGTCATGAGATGCAAAATAAGTCTCTAAAAGTTGTTTAAATACTAAACTAGTAGCCTAGGTTTACAAAAAATGAGTAAACTATGATGGATGATGCAGAGATCCACTTCTGGGTTCCACTTGGTGTGTTCTGGGCTGAGATTTAAGCAATTCACGTGCAGAGGCTATTTGTGGAGTTGAACGCCAGTTTTTGTGCCAGTTTGGGCGTTCAACTCCAGCTTTTGATCCTTTTCTGGCGCTGGACGCCAGAATTGGGCAGAGAACTGGCGTTGAATGCCAATTTACGTCGTCTATCCTTGTGCAAAGTATGGACTATTATATATTGCTGGAAAGCCCTGGATGTCTACTTTCCAACGCAAGTAAAAGCATGCCATTTCGAGTTCTGTAGCTCCAGAAAATCCACTTTGAGTGCAGTGAGGTCAGAATCCAACAGCATCAGCAGTCCTTTTTCAGCCTGAATCAGATTTTTACTCAGCTCCTTCAATTTCAGCCAGAAAAATACCTGAAATTACAAAAAAACACACAACTCATAGTAAAGTCCAGAAATATGAATTTTTCCTAAAAAATAATGAAAATAGACTTAAAACTAACTAAAACATACTCAATACTATATGAAATTAACCCCAAAAAGCATATAAAATATCCGCTCATCACAACACCAAACTTAAACTGTTGCTTGTCCTCAAGCAACTAGACAAATAAAATACAAGACTAATAGGTTGAGAAGCAATAATATCTCAGAGTTTTTTATTGAAGCTCAGATTCCAATTAGATGAGCGGGACTAGTAGCTTTTTTTTGCTTCTGAACAGTTTTGGCATCTCACTTTATCCATTGAAGCTCAGAGTGATTGGCATCTATAGGAACTTAGAATTCAGATAGTGTTATTGATTCTCCTATTTTAGTGTGATGATTCTTGAACACAGCTATTTTATGAGTCTTGGCCGTGGCCCTAAGCACTTTGTTTTCCAGTATTACCACCGGATACATAAATGCCACAGACACATAATTGGGTGAACCTTTTCAGATTGTGGCTCAGCTTTGCTAAAGTCCCCAATTAGAGGTGTCCAGGGTTCTTAAGCACACTCTTCTTTTTGCCTTGGACCTTGACTTTAACCACTCAGCCTCAAGTTTTCACTTGACACCTTCACGCCACAAGCACATGGTTAGGGACAGCTTGGTTTAGCCGCTTAGACCAGGATTTTAGTCCTTTAGGCCCTCCTATCCACTGATGCTCAAAGCCTTGGGATCCTTTTTATTTGCCCTTGCCTTTTGGTTTTAAGAGCTTTTGGCTTTTTCTGCTTGCTTTTTCTCTCTCGTCTTTCCATTGATGCTTTGGTGATTGGCTTCTCAATTGAGATATACTCAGTTATTCCCATCCTTACTCCAGCGTCCTTGCAGAGCAGGGAAATCACGCTTGGATAAGCCAACCTGGCCTCTTTAGAATTTTTGTTAGCAATTTTGTAGAGTTCAGCTGAAATCAACTGATGAACCTCCACTTTCTTTCCCATCATGATGCAATGGATCATCACTGCTCTTTTAACTGTGACTTCAGAATGA
>NC_029791.2:88676344-88695199 GCF_000816755.2 Arachis ipaensis
AAAAATGCTTAGAGAATTGTTGCCCCATGGCTGGGTTGTCTCCCAGCAAGCGCTTCTTTATTGTCTTTAGCTGGACCTTGCTGAGCTTTTAATCTAGCTTCAGCCTTGAACACTCTTGCTCAATGTTGCCTTCAAGATAATGCTTGATTCTCTTTCCATTGACAATGAACTTCTTATCAGAATCAATATCTTGAAGCTCCACAAAACCATATGGTGATACACTTATAATCACGTATGGTCCCCTCCACCGGGATTTCAGTTTTCCGGGGAATAGCCTGAGTCTAGAGTTAAACAACAGGACCTTCTGTCCTGGTTCAAAGATTCTAGATGACAGCTTTCTGTCATGCCATTTTTTTTATTTTTCTTTATAAAGCTTGGCATTTTCGAAAGCTGTGAATCTGAATTCCTCTAGCTCATTTAGCTGGAGCAATCGTTTTTCTCCTGCTAATTTGGCATCAAAGTTTAGGAATCTGGTTGCCCAGTAGGCCTTATGTTCTAATTCCACGGGCAGGTGACATGCCTTACCATACACGAGTTGGTATAGAGATGTCCCTATGGGGGTCTTGAATGCTGTCCTGTAAGCCCACAGAGCATCATCCAAGCTCTGTGCCCAATCCTTTCTACGGGTATTTACTGTTCGTTCCAGAATTCTCTTTAATTCTCTGTTAGAGACTTCAGCTTGCCCATTGGTTTGTGGATGATATGGAGTGGCCACCTTGTGGCAAATGCCATACCGAACCATGGCAGAGTAAAGCTGTTTATTGCAGAAGTGAGTGCCCCCATCGCTGATTAGTACTCTAGGGACACCAAACCTGCTAAAGATATGTTTCTGGAGGAACTTCAGCACTGTTTTAGTATCATTGGTGGGTGTGGCAATAGCCTCAACCCATTTTGATACATAGTCAACTGCCACCAGAATATAAGTGTTTGAGTATGATGGTGGGAAAGGTCCCATGAAGTCAATTCCCCATACGTCAAACAACTCAATTTCCAAGATTCCTTGTTGAGGCATGGCATAAGCATGAGGCAGATTACCAGCTCTTTGGCAACTGTCACAATTACGTACAAACTCTCGGGAATCTTTATAGAGTGTGGGCCAATAGAACCCACATTGGAGGACCTTGGTGGCTGTTCGCTCACCTCCGAAATGGCCTCCATATTGAGATCCGTGGCAATGCCACATGATCCTCTGTGCTTCTTCTCTAGGTACACACCTACGGATAATTCCGTCTGCACATCTCTTAAAGAGATAAGGTTCATCCCACAAGTAGTACTTTGCATCAGTAATTAGTTTCTTCTTTTGTATCCTGTTGTACTCCTTGGGTATGAACCTTGCAACTTTATAGTTTGCAATATCGGCAAACCATAGTGCTTCTTGAATGGTAAATAAATGCTCATCAGGAAACGTCTCAGAGATATCAAGAAAGGGGAGGGACGTCCCTTCCACTGGCTCTATCCGAGACAAATGATCAGCCACTTGGTTCTCTGTCCCTTTTCTGTCTCTTATTTCTATATCAAACTCTTGCAGAAGCAATACCCATCTGATGAGCCTGGGTTTTGAATCCTGCTTTGTGAGTAGATATTTAAGAGCAGCATGGTCAGTATACACAATCACTTTTGATCCTACTAAGTATGATCTGAACTTGTCAATGGCGTAAACCACTGCAAGTAGTTCTTTTTCTGTGGTTGTGTAATTTTTCTGGGCATCATTTAGAACGCGACTGGCATAATAAATGACATGCAGAAGCTTGTCGTGCCTCTGTCCCAATACTGCACCAATGGCATGATCACTGGCATCACACATTAGCTCAAATGGTAATGTCCAGTCTGGTGCAGAAATGACTGGTGCTGTGACCAGCTTAGCTTTTAGCGTTTCAAAGGCCTGTAGGCACTCTGTGTCAAACACAAATGGCGAGTCAGCAGCTAGCAGATTGCTTAGAGGTTTTGCGATTTTTGAAAAATCCTTTATAAACCTCCTATAGAATCTTGTGTGCCCCAGAAAGCTTCTGATTGCCTTAACATTGGCAGGTGGTGGTAATTTTTCAATTACCTCTATTTTTGCTTGATCCACCTCTATTCCCTTGTTTGAGATTTTATGCCCAAGAACAATTCCTTCAGTCACCATGAAGTGACACTTTTCCCAGTTTAAAACTAGGTTGGTCTCTTGGCATCTTTTCAGAACAAGTTTCAGGTGATCAAGACAGGAGTTGAATGAGTCTCCGTATACTGAGAAGTTGTCCATGAAGACTTCGAGAAAATTTTCCACCATATCAGAGAAAATAGAGAGCATGCATCTCTGGAAGGTTGCAGGCGCATTACATAGCCTAAATGGCATCCTTCTATAAGCAAACACTCCGGATGGACATGTGAATGCTGTTTTCTCTTTATCCTGGGGATCTACTGCAATCTGGTTATAGCCTGAGTAACCATCCAAAAAGCAGTAATAATCATGACCTGCTAGTCTTTCTAGCATCTGGTCTATGAATGGTAAAGGAAAATGATCCTTTCTGGTGGCTGTATTGAGCCTTCTATAGTCAATACACATGCGCCACCCTGTAACTGTTCTTGTAGGAACCAGTTCATTTTTTTCATTATGAATCACTGTCATGCCTCCTTTTTTTAGGACGACTTGAACAGGGCTCACCCAGGGGCTATCAGAAATGGGATAAATAATCCCAGCCTCCAGTAATTTGGTGACCTCTTTCTGCACCACTTCTTTCATGGCTGGATTCAGCCGCCTCTGTGGTTGAACCACTGGTTTGGCATTATCCTCCAATAAGATTTTTTGCATGCATCTAGCTGGGCTTATGCCCTTAAGGTCACCTATGGACCACCCAAGAGCTGTCTTGTGTGTCCTTAGCACTTGAATAAGTGCCTCCTCTTCCTGTGAATTTAAAGCGGAGCTTATGATCACTGGAAAAGTGTCACCTTCTCTCAGAAACGCATATTTCAAGGATGGTGGTAATGGCTTGAGCTCGGGTTTAGGAGGTTTTTCCTCTTCTAGAAGAAATTTCAGAGGCTCTTTCATGTCCTCTGAATCCTCTAAATCAGACTGAACATCTTTAAAGATGTTTTTCAACTCTGATTCAAGACTCTCAGCCATGTTGATCTCTTCTACCAAAGAATTAATAGGATCAACTTTCATGCAGTCTTTTGATGTGTCTGGATGCTGCATGGCTTTGACAGCGTTCAACTTGAATTCATCATCATTGACTCTCAGGGTTATTTCCCCCTGTTGGACGTCAACCTGAGATAATCTGCAAAGCGAGCAAATTGCTTATCCTGCTCCTCTTTCCGGAGTTTTTGAGGATAAGGTATCTTGGCTTTATATTCTTCAACCTTAGTTGCTGCAGGTTTATTGCCTACAGAAGTGGTTGAAGAAGCCTTTTTAGAGGGGTTGTTATCAGCATTTGTGTGTGTCTGATCCCTCACTGGCAATTGAGTGCCAGAGTTAGAAGCTGGAGTGACGTGAGAAGCCAACTCCTTGTCTGTTCCTGGCATTTGAACGCCAAAATTGTGCCCATCTTGGGCGTTCAGCGCCAGATCCTGCCCATTTTGGGCGTTCAACGCCAGATTCTTACCCATTTCTGGCGTTGAACGCCAGTCCTGCTTTGTTTCTGGCGTTGAACGCCAGTTTTGGCCATGGTCTGGGCGTTCAGCGCCAGTCTTCCACCAATTTTCTGGCGTTTTAGCGCTACAAGAAAACACCAAACTTAAAGTTTGGCACAGGATTTAATAGAAAAATTATTTTTTTGAAAAATATTTTTAAAAAGAAAATAAGGATTCTAAGATTCTAACGCAACAATAAAAAGAGACTCTAAACAAAAAAAAGAGAAATTTTTCCTAATCTAAGCAACAAAATAAACCGTTAGTTATCCAAACTCGAACAATCCCCGGCAACGGCGCCAAAAACTTGGTGCACGAATTATGAATCACACTTTTCACAACTCGTACCACTAACCAGCAAGTGCACTGAGTCATCCAAGTAATACCTTACGTGAGTAAGGGTCGAATCCCACGGAGATTGTTGGTTTGAAGCAATCTATGGTTATCTTGTAAATCTTAGTCAGGACGTCAATTATGTTTATCAGTTGAATTGCGAATAACCAAGAGAGCATGAATTAAAAGCTACTTGTTATGCAGTAATGGAGAATATGTTGGAGTTTTGGAGATGCTTTGTCTTCTGAATCTCTGCTTTCCTCTGTCTTCTGATTCACACGTGCACGTCCTCCTATGGCAAGCTGTGTGTAGGTGGATCACCGTTGTCAATGGCTACCATCCATTCTTCCAGTGAAAAGATTCCCAATGCGCTGTCACCGCACGGCTAATCATCTGCAGGTTCTCAATCATGCCGGAATAGGATCTGCTATCCTTTTGCGTCTGTCACTACGCCCAGCACTCGTGAGTTTGAGGTTTGTCACAGTCACTCAATCATTGAATCCTACTCGGAATACCACAGACAAGTTTTAGACTTTCTGGATTTTTTGATCCTTTTCTGGCGCTGGACGCCAGAATTGGGCAGAGAACTGGTGTTGAACGCCAGTTTACATCGTCTATCCTTGAGCAAAGTATGGACTATTATATATTGCTGGAAAGCGCTAGATGTCTACTTTCCAACGCAATTGGAAGCATGCCATTTCGAGTTCTGTAGCTCCAGAAAATTCACTTTGAGTGCAGGGAGGTCAGAATCCAACAGCATCAGCAGTCCTTTTTCAGCCTGAATCAGATTTTTACTCAGCTCCTTCAATTTCAGCCAGAAAAATACCTGAAATTACAGAAAAACACACAACTCATAGTAAAGTCCAGAAATATGAATTTTTCCTAAAAACTAATGAAAATAGACTAAAAACTAACTAAAACATACTCAATACTATATGAAATTAACCCCAAAAAGCGTATAAAATATCCGCTCATCACCAGGGTACCTGGTTGGGTGTTAAACGTCCAAAACAAGCTACAACTGGGCGTTTAACGCCAGAAGTGTGGAAGGGGAGGAATTTTGTTTTTCAATTCAATTTTTTTTCAAATTTTCGTGTTTCCATCCATGATTTCTTGCATGAACATGTTACAAATTCTCATTTTTTTTTTCAATTTCAATTTCAAATTAATCTCAATCCTAAAAATCTCTTCATTCTTCTTCAAATTCTTCTCAAATCTTTTTCAAACTTCATCTATCTTTTTAAATTCTTTTCAAATCTTTTTCAACTAATCATACTATCTTTTCAGAAATTGGATTTATCTTTTTCAAATCTCTATCTTATCTTTTCAATTTAAATTTATATCTTTTGCATATCATAATCATCCTTTTACAAATCATATCTTTTTCATAATTTTTGAACCCAACCCCTCCTCTTTAAATTCACATTCGGCCTCCCCCTCTCCTCCACAATTCGAATTTGTCTTTCCTTCTATTACTCTCCTTTCCTTTCTTTTGCTTGAGGACAAGTAAACCTCTAAGTTTGGTGTGCTTTTCGTGATCACTTAGCTAAGTCTCACTAAGATCATGGCTCCTAAGGGAAAATAAGCCACTTCAAGAGGCAAGAAAGAGAATATTCAAAAACCACTTTGGAATCAAGAGAGGTTCTTAACCAAAGAACATACAGACCATTACTACAAAATAATGGGTCTAAGAACAGTGATCCCGGAAGTTAAATTCGATCTGAAAGAAGACGAATATCTGGAGATCCAAGAGCAAATTCGAAACAGAGGCTGGGAAATTCTAGCTAATCCTGAGACAAAGGTGGGTAGAAACATGGTTCAGGAATTCTACGCAAATCTGTGGCAAACAGATAAGCAAATATTAACTTGAGCCGCTTTCTATACCTTTCGAACCTTGGTCAGAGGGAAGATTATGTACTTCCACCAAGACAAAATAAGAAAGGTCTTCAAGCTACCTCAACTACAAGATGATCCAGAATCCTTTAACAGGAGAATGGTGAAATTTGATAAGCGCTTAGACCAAGTTCTAGAGGACATATGCATCCCTGGAACCAAGTGGATAACCAATACAAAGGGTGTCCCAAATCAACTCAAGAGAGGAGATCTCAAACCAATTGCTAGGGGCTGGCTGGACTTTATTGGGCACTCTATACTACCCACTAGCAACTGCTCTGAAGTCACTGTTAAAAGAGCAGTGATGATCCACTGCATTATGCTGGGAAACGAAGTGGAGATCCATCATCTGATTTCTTGTGAGCTCTACACAATTGCAAACAAGAACACTACTGACGCCAAATTGGCTTACCCAAACCTGATATCTCTGCTATGTAAAGATGCTGGGGTGAAGATGGGAGTGGATGAGTATATCCCAGTCGAGCAACTGAAGAACGAAACTCTCGCGCGATCTAGAATTTTCACGAATAAATTCCCGTTGTAAGTATAGCTTCTAGACTGACAAGAATTCCTTTCTTACAAAAGTTTTGGTTGTCACAAGTAACAAACCCCTTTGAAATTGATAACTGAAGTATTTAACCTCGGGTCGTCTTCTCAAGGAATTGCAGGGAGGTGTTCTTATTATTGGTTATGAGTCTTGTAAATTGGGGGTTTTGAAAGTGAGGAACAGGTAATTTAAATAACAAGAAAAATAAATTGCAGGAATTAATAAATTAATATCTAATAAAACTCTTGGCAAGGTATAAAAATTCAGAAGTCCTATCCTAGTTACTCCTATGAGAATGGAAGTTAATCCCACTTAGTTAACCCTTTTGAAAGCAAGGGAAAGTCAAGTGAACTAATTAGTTAGATTCCCAAGTCATAGCCAACTCCTAAGGAAAGACTAGAGTTAGTGGAATACCAGTCAATTTAGCCGACATAACGACCAATCACGGATAGTTGATAACTCAAGAGCTTCCAATTAATCAATTAAAGCCAAGAATATAAAAAGTTAAATAAGAATCATAAATCTGAAATAACTCAATTACATTTAATAAAAGGAAATTAATCTAAAAATATAAAGAGTTCATAAGCTAAATTGATAAAATAAATAAAAAGGGCATTGAACCTGTGATGAAGAAGAAATAATCCTAAATCCTAAAACTAAATCCTAAGAGAGAGGAGAGAACCTCTCTCTCTCTAAAAACTACATCTAAAAACCTAAAATTGTGAATTATGAAAGCGTGATTATGAATGAATGGATTCCCCCACTTTATAGCCTCTAATCTGTGTTTTCTGAGCCGCAAACTGGGTTGAAAACAGCCTAGAAATTGCTGGAGAAGAAATCTGCCACGCTGATTTTCGTCACTGCGATGCATCCGCGTGGAGCACGCATTCGCGTCACCTAGCGTCATGGCAACTATGGCATATTCTATATCAAATTGAAGCCCTGGACATTAGCTTTCCAACGCAACCGGAACAGCATCGTTTGGACCTCTGTAGCTCAAGTTATGACAGTTTTAGTACGAGAGGGTCAGGCTGACAACTTTGCAGTTCCTTCAACTTCTTGTATTCCTTCCACTTTTGCATGCTTCCTTTCCATCCTCCAAGCCATTCCTGTCCTGTAATCTCTGAAAACACTTAACACACATATCAAGGCATCTAATGGTAATAAGAGAGGATTAATATTAGCAAATATAAGGCCAAGGAAGCATGTTTTCAATCATATCACAAAATCAAAAAGGAAAAAGTAAACCCATGCAAATAGTATGAATAAGTGTATGAAAGATTGATAAAATCCACTCAATTGAGCACAAGATAAACCATAAAATAGTGGTTTATCAGCAACCAATCACCAAAAAGTTAATGAAATGACAACAAGTGCAGGATAACTCCATCAAAAGGAGGGCACAGGAGTTCCTCCCAGAAATCCCTCAGATTGACTACTGGACCCGCCTAGAAGCATCTGTCACCAAGCTGCAAGAAGCTATGGATCAACTGAAGGAAGAATAGCAGGTTCAAAATAGCATGCTCTGCAAACTGTTGAAGGAACAAGAGGAGCAGGGGCGTGAACTACAGGAGCTGAAGTGCCAGAAGCTGTCTCTTGAAGGGTCAAGCAGACTACAGACTAAAGGAACATCCATCTCCCAAAATAAAGGTTGTTGAGTCCTAATCTTAGTCTTAACTCTGTGACAATTTTTACTATTAGAAATCTACCTTAGAAGTTATATGAGTAGTAGTAATTAGTATTTTTATTTTTATTTTTATTTTTATCCCCCAAATAAGTTATAAAATATCTTTCTTATCATCACTGAACATGAATAAAATAGCAAATTTTTAGAATAAGGAGGCAATTTTATTTTCGAGTTTTTAATAAGAAAAATTCAAATTATTTATATGTGGTGGCAATACTTTTTATTTTCTGAATGAATGCTTGAACAGTACATATTTTTAATGTTGTTGTTCATGAATGTTAAACTTGTTGGCTCTTGAAAGAATGATGAAAAATGAGAGCTGTTTTTGATAATCTGAAAAATCATAAAAATTGATTCTTGAAGCAAGAAAAAGCAGTAAAAAAAAAAGCCAAAAACCCTTTAAACTAAAAGGCAAGGGTAAAAAGGATCCAAGGCTTTGAGCATTAATGGATAGGAGGCCCTAAAGAAATGAAATCCTGGCCTAAGCGGCTACACTAAGCTGTCCCTAACCATGTGCTTGTGGCGTGAAGGTGTCAAGTGAAAAACTTGAGGCTGAGCGGTTAAAGTCATGGTCCGAAGCAAAAAGAGTGTGCTTAAGAACTCTGGACACCTCTAACTAGGGACTCTAGCAAAGCTGAGCCACAATCTGAAAAGGTTCACCCAGTTATGTGTCTGTGGCATTTATGTATCCGGTGGTAATATTGGAAAACAAAGTGCTTAGGGCCACGGCCAAGACTCACAAAGTAGCTGTGTTCAAGAATCAACATACTACACTAGGAGAATCAATAACACTATCTAAATTCTGAGTTCCTATAGATGCCAATCATTCTGAACTTCATGGGATAAATGGAGATGCTAAAACTGTTCGGAAGCAAAAAGCTACTAGTCCCGCTCATCTAATGAGAATTTGTGCTTCATATGAAACTCTGAGATGTTATTACCTCTTGATTTTCAATCCTATTTTATTTATCTTGTTTCTTGAGGACAAGCAACAGTTTAAGTTTGGTGTTGTGATGAGCGGATATTTTATACGCTTTTTGGGGGTATTTTCATATAGTTTTTAGTAGGATCTAGCTACTTTTTAATATATTTTTATTAGTTTTATTGAAAAAATCACATTTTTGGACTTTACTATGAGTTTGTGTGTTTTTTTGTAATTTCATATATTTTTTGGCTGAAATTGAGGGACCTGAGCAAAAATCTGATTCAGAGGCTGAAAAAGGACTGCAGATGTTGTTGGATTCTGACCTCCCTAGACTCGAAATAGATTTTCTGGAGCTACAGAAGCCCAATTGGTGCGCTCTCAATTGCGTTGGAAAGTAGACATCCAGGGCTTTTCAACAATATTTAATAGTCCATACTTTGCCCAAGTTATGACGACGTAAATTGGCGTTTAACCCCAAGTCCTTACCCTATTTTGGCGTTAAACGCCAGAAACAAGTTGCAAACCAGAGTTAAACGCCAAAAACAGGCTACAACCTGGCGTTTAAATCCAGATAAAGTCTCTACACATGGAAGCTTCAATTCTTAGCCCAAGCAAACACCAAGTGGGCCCCGAAAGTAGATTTCTGCACTATTTATCTTAGTTTACTCAATTTCTATAAACCTAGGTCACTAGCTTAGTATAAAAACTACTTTTATAGATCTATTTTGGATCTCATGACATTTTTTCATGTTTTACATTGTATCTCTACGGCATGAGTCTCTAAACTCCATGATTGGGGGCGAGGAGCTCTACTGTGTCTTGATGAATTAATGCAATTACTTCTATTTTCTATTCAACACGCTTGTTTCTGTTCTAAGATATTCACTCGTACCTAACCATGAAGAATGTGATGATCCGTGACACTCATCATCATTCTTTACCTATGAACGCGTGCCTGACAACCACTTACGTTCTATATGTAATAGCTTGAGTGTATATCTCTTGGGTTCCTGGTTCAGGAGTTTGATTGCCTCTCTTGACAACAGAGCGTTCAACTCCATGAATCCAGAGTCTTCGTGGTAAAAGCTAGAATCAATTGGCGGCCATGCTTGAGATCTGGAATGTCTAAACCTTGTCTATGGTATTCTGAGTAGGATCTGGGAAGGGATGACTGTGACGAGCTTCAAACTCACAAGTATTGGGCATAGTGACAGACGCAAAAGGATCAATGGATCTTATTCCAATACAAGTGAGAACCGACAGATGATTAGCCATGTACATGGACCTTTTTTACTGAGAGGAAGGGAGGTAGCCATTGACAACGGTAAAACCCAACATACAGCTTGCCATGGAAGGAGCCTTGCGTACGTGAAGAAGAAGATGGAAGGAAAGCAGTGACTCAGAGACAAAGCATCTCCAAAACCTCAATCTGTTCTCCATTACTGCATAACAAGTATTATTTAATTTATGCTATTTATTCTTCATAAACATAATCATTTTCATTACTAATTTCCTGACTAAGAGCTACAAAATAACCATAGCTTGCTTCAAGCTGACAATCTTCGTGGGATCGACCCTTACTCATGTAAGGTATTACTTGGATGACCCAGTGCACTTGCTGGTTAGTTGTGCAGAGTTGTGGATCATAATTTTGTGCACCAAAAAGAAAAGTAATAGAAAGGGGAAAAAATGCCCCAAAACAAAGTTCAATAAGAATCAATGCATAAGTATTGTGAAATGAAAAGAAAATGCTTGAGTATGTTAAAAAATTGAAAAATGGGTAGTTGGGTTAGAACTTAATTGTATAGGATGTCATAGGTTAGGTGGGAAGTCTAAGCTTAACAAAGATTCAAATTTCAAGTCCACTTGACCAAATATGCATCCTACCTTGACCCTAGCCCTATTACAACCTATGAGAAAGAACTCATGATATGTGTATGCATGCATGAAATAAATGTTGTTTGTTAGAAGAAAAACAAATCTTGAAAAGCATGATTAGGAGAGAATTGAGAGAATCAACCCTAAACACTTGAGCGAATAGAGTGCAAACACATCCGGTGAGGGTTCGACTGCTCAATTACATGTTTTCACCTATGATCATCTCTTTTCATGCAAGTTTGTAAAAATATTTAATAACTCAATTCAATTGGGGATTAGATTGGCTAATACATTTGGCTCTTGTGCTTATATATGTTTTCTTGGGAATTGATTTATTTTGACCAAGCAAGTGCATTCATGTAGATAGTTGTATATAGTTTAGATTGCATGTAGTTAGATTTCATTGAATAAATGTTGATATCCTTTGCTTTCTCTTGGTTTAAGCATGAGGACATGCTTGTTTTAAGTGTGGGGAGGTTGATAAACCCCATTTGTAGGGTTTATCTTGTGCGTAATTTAGGAGATTTTATGACCTTTTACCCACATTTATCCAATGAAATAGCATGGTTTCATGATTGTCTTCTAATTTGTGCTTAAGTGTGAAAATATGCTTTTTAGACCTTTAATTTGATGATCTTAATTCACCTTTGATTCCACTAGATGCCTTGATTCACTTTTCCTTTATCAATTCTTGTTCCTCTTCTTCTCCTCTCTCTAGTTTTGTATTTCAATTCTTGTAATTCTCTACTTTTATGTTGATGCAATTTTGTTCCATCCTTTTTCTTTTTAATGCAATTTATGTTTTCATGTTCCTTTATTGTTCATTTTATTTGTTGTTGTTTAATTCCTTGCAATTGAGTAGTGTAGATTTACTTTCCTTGCAATTTTACTATGCCTTCCTTTTATGCCTTTCAAGTGTTTGATAAAATGCTTGAGAAGATGTTAGAGTAGAATTTTATGCTCTTGGCTTGGGAAGGTAACTTAGGAACTCTTAAGTTACTAATGTCCAAGTAATTGATGATTGGGAGCCATTAACTCTAGATCTCACTAATTGAATTGGTGGAGAACTAGGACTTATGGACTTGGATTGATATAGCTCATTTGACTTTCCTTTACTATTTAGAGGATGACTTAATGGGATTGATCCTTGCCAATTCTCATGTTGTGGTTAGTGATAGGGATAGAGATTCTTGACCACCAAACCTTGCCAAGACCTTTTCTAGTTGTTAGTTTATTTTCATTGCCATTTATATTTCATGCATAATATCTCAAAAACCCCAAAATATGGCATAACCGATAACAAGGCATTTTATTGCAATTCCTAGGGAGAACGACCTGAGGTTTAAATACTTCGGTTTATAATTTTGGGGTTTGTTTTAGTGACAAATAAATTTTTGTATGAAAGGATTAGTGTTGGTTTAGAAACTATATTGCAACGAGCTTTCATTTGTGAATTCTAGGCCATCAAAAGTCCATTCATCATGTTTTAGTTTGAGAAAGAACAGAGGTTGAAGATCAAGTGCTTGTGGAAGTTTTCATGAAAGTTCTTCCATTTTTCTTTCTTGAGATTTTTGAAATTCTAGCTTGTTTGGAAGAAAATTTGATGGTAATGATGAGCCTAGGGACCCATGGGGTTTGGATAAGTATTATTCTAAAGTTTAGTGTAGAAATATCTCAAGAAAGGATAATTACTGAAGCTAGATGTATTAGAATACAAGTGTTTCTTACTTTTTCCTTAAGGAACCTTTGCTTGCAGAGCAAGAAAGAAAACATGTGGTGGCTATCCCTAGGAGAGCCACATGTCATAGGGTGCTGACTCATCAGAGTTTAATAATAAAATATTATTCTGAAGATAATTACAAAAACTAGATACATTAGATTACAATACTAAAGGATAAGCATGAGCTTTTCTAGTATAAATGATACTAGTAACATGATAATCATGAGGATAAAAGATATATGATGAAGCATTAGCATTGCTAAGTTCATCCAAGAATGCCGGTATTATCCATTACCGGTAGATTTCTAGCTCAGTTATTATATTACTAAACATAGATCAACATTAACCACAGTAGAGAAAATAATAATATAATATTCTGAATAAAATAATAATATATGAATATTATATTAATATAAATTTTTTTCTCGAAATTTGAGACCGGCTCGTCACATGGAGACTAACCACGGAAATCAGAATTTTGAAATTCGGACTTGAAGTGGCTAAAAAACGCAACTTTTCGTGACGTGCCTGCTTAGATCAGGAGAGGTGTCTGGTGCAATCAAGCTGCTGACTCAGCAGCTTGATGACACAGCACCTATGCAGTGGAGGTGCTTATATGCACTAAAATTTCTAAAAATTCCATAAAAATTCTATTTGAGCCTGAAAAAGGCCGTTTCTTCGGGGCTAGGCCATTACATTCTAACATTCTAGAAGAAAATTTTGTCCTCAAAATTTTAATTACCTTAAAAGAGAAACGGATAATCTGTCCTCATCTTATCTTCCAGTTCCGATGTGTACTCTTCTGTTCCAGTTGGTCCCTATGCTACCTTAACCAATGGTACTGTCTTGCCTCGTAGTTGCTTGTCACTTCATTCCACAATCCTGGTAGGTAAAGTTTAGTATGTCAAGTTGGCTCGTAGCTATACTATTTCTTTTTGTAAAATATTGCTTTCGTCGGGATTATACTTCTTGAGTTGTGTAACAAGAAAAACATCGTGAAGGTTTGACAAATAAGAAGGGAGGGCTATTTGGTATGCTACTGGATTGACTTTTTTAAGAATTTGAAAAGTACCTAAGTATCATGGACTCAATTTCTTAGTTCTAAGAGCTCTACCTATCCCAATTGTAGGTGTCACTCTTAAGAAAATATGGTCACCCTCGCTAAACTCTAAGGGTCTATGCCTAATATCTGCATAGCTCTTCTGTTGACTTTTAAGCAGCTTGAATCTTCTCTCGAATGTGCTTAATACATTCAGTAATCTCTTGTACCAACTCTGGTCCCAAAATCCTACCTTCCTCCTTGTCATACCAATATAATGGTAACTGACACTTTCTCCCGTATAGGGCTTCATACGGTGCCATTCTGATACTTTGTAACTGTTGTTGTAAGCAAACTCAATCAACGGCAAATATTTGTCCCAATTACCTTGCTGATCCATCACACAATATCTCAACATATCTTCCAAGGTATGAATCGTCTGTTCTGTCTGTCCATCAGTCTGTGGGTGATATACTGTACTCGAATGAAATTTCATTTAAAAAGCTTTCTATAGGGCTCCCCAAAATCTAGAAGTAAACCTTGGATCCCTGTCTAATACAATTGATGAGGGTATCCCGTGCAGTCGTATTATCTCCTGAATGTACAACCGGGCGAGTTTCTCGAAGGTATAACTAACTTGAATTGGTAGCAAATGCACTAATTTCGTCAGCCGATCTACAAGTACCCAAATCGCGTCATGTTCAGTAGAAGTCCTTGGTAATCCAGTAACAAAATCCATTGTGATCTCTTCCCATTTCCATTGCGGTATCTTCAATGGTTGCAGGGTTCCAGGTGGTTTTTGGTGTTCCACTTTGATCTTCTGGCAAATGAGACACTTCGAGACATATGTTGCTACATGCTTCTTCATTCTCGGCCACCAGAACATCCTTTTCAAATCTTGGTACATTTTAGTCTTCCCGAGATTCATAGAAAACTTACTTTCATGATATCCTTTCGCAAGTCCTCTTGAGCAGGTACACAAACTCTGCCCTTATATCTCTATATTCCTTCTTTATCTTAATGTACTTCTTTCAGTTAAGTCGCCTTTATCTGTGTTAACAATGCCAGCATTCCTGAATCCTGAGATCTTAGCTATCTTAAAGCATAAGCCACTACATTCCTATGCTGCATTAATACGCATCCAAGTCCCTTAAAAGTTCCTATGGGTCTGGTAACACTAGAACTGGTGCCATCGTTAAATTTTTATTTAATGATCCAAAACTTTCTTCACACTCTTCTGTCCATGCAAACGGGACTTCTTTCCTTATAAGGAGAGTCATAGGTAAAGCTATATGTGAAAAGCCTTTAATAAACTGCCGATAGCATCCTGCCAGTCCCAGGAAACTACGAACCTCCGTAACTATCGTGGGTTGTTTCCATTATACCATTATCTCGATCTTTGAAGGATCTACTGTTATACCGTCTCGTGTGATCACATGTCCCATGAATGTCACTTCTGCCGCACAAAGCTCACACTTTGACAGTTTCACATACAGCTTTCGTGTTCTTAGTATCTAGTTCGAAAGATAGTGTTAGCTATATCTGAGTTCTTTACTCGAATTTGATGGTATCCCGACCATAAATCAATCTTAGAGAATACTATCGTACCTATCGGCTGGTCCATTAGATAATCTATCCTCAGTAGTGGATACTCATTCTTGATTGTAATCTTGTTTAGTTACCGATAATCTTCACACAATCTCATCCCACCATCCTTCTTCTTTACTAGTAACGCATGAGCTTCCCATGGTGATACACTCGGACGAATAAACTTCATTCTCAATAACTCATCTAACAGCTTCTTCAACTCTGCTAGTTTCAACAACAATATCCAATTCAGTGTTATAGAAATTGGTCTGACTCCAGGAACTAAGTCAATACTGAACTCTATCTCCCTCTGGGGTGGAAATTCAGGTATATCGTCTGAGAAAACACCAGGAAACTCCTTCACCACTCAGATTTGCTCTAAGTCTTGTTCATTACTCTCTGAGCTAGCCGATAATAGAACGTAACCCTCTAACCCACTACTACTAAAAGTAACTCTTAGGGAATTCAAATAGAAGATACAAGACTCAACTCACTCAATATGCATGCCAAATATTGGGAATATAGCAGTTCCTTTAAAACAATCAAGGAAAACATGATGCTTAGACAACCAATCTAGACCTAAGATAATATCTAAACCACATAAAGGCAAGCCGACCAAGTCATGTATGAAAGTCCTAGCCTCAATAACAAAAGGTACCTGTTGACACACTCGTCTAGTCAAGGCATTCTGAAATGTAGGTGTTTGGACAATCAGATCATAATTTAACACAGTAGAATCTAATCCCAACTCATGCGCAATAGTCGCAAAAATAAAAGAATATGATGCACCAGAGTCATACAGTACAGTTAAGAGTCGAGATTTGACATAATACTAACCTTGGATTATTGAGTCTAATTTCATAGCCATATCAGCAGTCATAGCAAACACACGTCCTTGCTGTCGTGGCCTATCTACCCCTTGTATTGGCTTCTCCGGACAATCCTTTGCCATGTGTTTAGGCTTACCACAGTAGAAACAGATAATGCCTATAGACTGACAAGGTCTACCTTCGTTCTCCCTTCCACACTGCCTACATACTGGTCGCATTTGTGCTTAGTGAGGTCACTTACCCATATACTGTCTCATTCTTCCTCCATTACCACCATTCTTGCCTTTATGGTCACCGTTGCACTCACCATTACGCTTCCCCAAATGGTTAACTGCTCAAGCAGTAGCAGACGCTGTTTCACTTATAGCCTGATAAACCACTATTTTATGGTTTATCTTGTGCTCAATTGAGTGATTTTTATCAAGTCCTTGCACACTTATTTATACAATTTGCATGATTTTACAATTCCTTTCCAATTTTGTTATATGATTGAAAACTTGCTTCCTAAGCCTTTAAATTGTATATTTTTAATCGCCTTTATACCATTCAATGCCGTGATTTGTGTGTTAAGTTTTTTCAGGATTTATAGGGAAGGAATGGCCTAGAGGATGGAAAGGAAGCTTGCAAAAATGGAAGAAGCACAAGGAATAAAGGAGATAACCAGCGAGGAGCGACGCGCACGTGCGCGTGAATCGGAGTCTGCACCGAGACGCGTGCGCATGCCTGACGCGTACGCGTGACACGCGAAGATGACCAGCGACGCGTATGCATGACTGACGGGTACGCGTGACGTGCGCTACCTGCAGAAATCGCAGAAAACACTGGGGGCGATTTTTGGGCTGAGTTTGGACCCAGTTTTTGGCCCAGACACATAGACTAAAGCTAGGGGACAAGCAGAGACTCAACACATATTCTCATTCGTAGAGTTTTAGTTTTAGATTGGAATCTTAGAGAGAAATCACTCTCCCTCTAGGTTTTCTTCATATTCATAGATTTCTAGTTTTTATGCTTTTTATGCTTTTGCTTTGGATATTGAGAAGAGTCACTACCTCCGTTGAAGTTACCATTATTCTAGTTTGCTTTCTTATTCCTTTACTCTTTTAATTGCCCATTAACCCTGTTCAAATAAGGATGTTTATGATTTTGGGATATATTAATGCCAGGAACTATTTTTACCCTTAATTAATTTTCAGTTATTATCTTATTTAATTTATCATGTCTTCTTCTTATTCCTTTTTATCGTTTATGAAAATTACATTCATGTCAATGGAGTAGATTCCTAACTTGAATTGGGGGCTGATTAAGAGGAGACCCTTGAGTTGGAATATTCAAGTGTCAATCTCAATTGGAAGTTGTTAGCTAACTCTCCATTTACTAACGCTAACAGATGAGCGGATAATTTATACGCTTTTTGGCATTGTTTTTAGTATGTTTTTAGTAGGATCTAGTTGCTTTTAGGGATGTTTTCATTAGTTTTTATGTTAAATTCATATTTCTAGACTTTACTATGAGTTTTTGTGTTTTTCTGTGATTTCAAGTATTTTCTGGCTGAAATTGAGGGACTTGAGCAAAAATCAGATTTAGAGGTTGAAGAAGGACTGCTGATGCTGTTGGATTCTGACCTCCCTACACTCAAAGTGGATTTTCTGGAGCTACAGAACTCAAAATGGCGCGCTTCCAATTGCGTTGGAAAGTAAACATCCAGGGCTTTCCAGAAATATATAATAGTCCATACTTTGGCCGAGTTTAGACGATGCAAAAGGGCGTTGAACGCCAGTTCTACGCTGCAGTCTGGAGTTAAACGCCAGAAACACGTCACGAACCAGAGTTGAACGCCAGAAACACGTTACAACCTGGCGTTCAATTCCAGAAAGAGCCTCTACACGTGTAACATTCAAGCTCAGCCCAAGCACACACCAAGTGGGCCCCGGAAGTGGATTTATGCATCAATTACTTATCTCTGTAAACCCTAGTAACTAGTTTAGTATAAATAGGACTTTTTACTATTGTATTAGACATCTTATGATCTTGGGATCATCTTTTGATCATTTTTAGATCTCTAGACCTTCATGGGAGGGTGGCCACTCGGCCATGCTTACCCTGTATTCACTTATGTATGCTTCAACGGTAGAGTTTCTGCACTCCATCTGTTCCTCATGATTTAATGCAAAGTACTACTGTTTTATATTCAATTCAACTTATTTCGCTTCTAAGATATTCATTCGCACTTCAACATGAATGTGATGAACGTGACAATCATCATCATTCCCTATGAACACGTGCCTGACAACCACTTCCGTTCCACCTTAGATTGGATGATTATCTCTTGGATCTCTTAATCAGAATCTTCGTGGTATAAGCTAGATTGATGGCGGCATTCATGAGAGTCCGGAAATTCTAAACCTTGTCTGTGGTATTCTAAGTAAGATTCTGGGATTGAATGACTGTGACGAACTTCAAACTCGCGAGTGCTAGGCGTAGTGACAGACGCAAAAGGAGGGTGAATCCTATTCCAGTATGATCGAGAACCTCAGATGATTAGCCGTGCCGTGACAGAGCATTTGGACCATTTTCATAAGAGGATAGGATGCAGCCATTGACAACAGTGATGCCTCCAGACGATTAGCCATGCAGTGACAGCGCATCGGACCATTTTCACAGAGAGGATGAGATGTAGCCATTGACGACGGTGATGCCCTTACATAAAGTTTGCCATGGAAAGGAGTAAGACTGATTGGATGAAGACAGCAGGAAAGCAGAAGTTCAGAAGAACGAAAGCATCTCTATACGCTTATCTGAAATTCTCACCA
>NC_029791.2:88695254-88744652 GCF_000816755.2 Arachis ipaensis
GATTAGCCATGCAGTGATAGTGCATCGGACCATTTTCCAGAGAGGATTAAAAGTAGCCATTGACAATGGTGATGTTCTTACATAAAGCCAGCCATGGAAAGGAGTAAGATTGATTGGATGAAGACAGCAGGAAAGCAGAAGTTCAGAGGAACGAACGCATCTCCATACACTTATCTGAAATTCTCACCAATGATATACATAAGTATTTCTATCTTTATTTTCTGTCTATTTATTATTTATTTTCGAAAACTCCATAATCAATTATTATCCGTCTGACTGAGATTTACAAGATGACCATAGCTTGCTTCATACCAACAATCTCCGTGGGATCGACCCTTACTCACGTAAGGTTTTATTACTTGGACGACCCAGTGCACTTGCTGGTTAGTTGTATCGAAGTTGTGAATGAAAAACGATTTATTAAGACGTGCGTACAGAGTTTTTGGCGCCGTTGCCTGAGATCACAATTTCGTGCACCAAGTTTTTGGTGCCATTGCCGGGGATTGTTTGAGTTTGGACAACTGACGGTTCATCTTGTTGCTCAGATTAGGTAATTTTCTTTTCAAAAATTTTTCAAAAAAAAAATCTTTCAAAAAATTCTCATCTGTTTTCGAAAATTATTCTAAAACTTTTTAAGAATGAATTCTAGTGTTTCATGAAGCATGTTGAAGCCTGACTGGCTGTAAAGCCATGTCTAAATCCATTTGTACTGGGGCTTCCAACCCAACATTATCAAGAGCAAGCTAGTTATTGCTAATCCACCTGCTGCTGTTCCTGATCCACCTGATTTACATGCTAAAGCTTGACTGGCTATTAAACCATGTCTAACCCTCAGATTGGAGCTTTAGACTAAGAGTGCAAGATTCCTGGAATTCATATTAAAAAAATTTTTGATTCCTTATTTTTTTTTTCAAATAATTTTCGAAAAATCCAAAAAAAAAAATCATAAAATCATAAAAATCAAAAATATTTTGTGTTTCTTATTTGAGTCTTGAGTCAATTTCAAGTTTGGTGTCAACTGCATTTTTTCTAAAAATTCTCTGCATTTTTCGAAAATTCATGCATTCATAGTGTTCTTCATGATCTTCAAGTTGTTCTTGATAAACCTTCTTGATTGATCTTCATATTATATTGTTTTGTGTTGTATGGTGTTTTTCATATGCATTCTTGAATTCTTAGTGTCTAAGCATTAAAGATTTCTAAGTTTGGAGTCTTGCATGTTTTCTTTGCATAAAAAATTTTTCAAAAATAAGTTCTTGGTGTTCATCTTGATCTTCAAAGTGTTCTTGGTGTTCATCTTGACATTCATAGCATTCTTGCATGCATTCATCATTTTGATCTAAAAATTTTCATGCATTGAGTCTTTTTCATGTTTTTCTCTTTCATCATTGAAAATTCAAAAATAAAAAAAAAATATCTTCCCCTTTTTCACTCATAAATTTCGAAAATTTGGATTGACTTTTTCAAAAAATTTTTAAAAAAAAATCTAGTTGTTTTTATGAGTCAAATCAAATTTTCAATTTAAAAATCTTATCTTTTTCAAAATCTCTTTCAAAAATCAAATCTTTTTCATTTTTCTCAGTTATTTTCGAAAATTTTAAAAATATTTTTCAAAAATCTTTTTCTTATCTTTATCACATAATTTTCGAAAATAACATCATCAATTAATGTTTTGATTCAAAAATTTCAAACTTGTTACTTGCTTGTTAAGAAAGATTCAAACTTTAAGTTCTAGAATCATATCTTATGATTTCTTGTGAATCAAGTCATTAATTGTGATTTTAAAAATCAAATCTTTTTCAAAACTAATTTCAATCATATCTTTTCAAAAATATCTTTTTATCTTATCTTTTTCAAAAACATATCTTTTTCAAAAATTTGATTTTAAAATATCTTCTCTAACTTCTTATCTTCTCATCTTCTCAAAATTGATTTTCAAATTTGTTTTAACTACCTAACTAACCCTCTCTCTCTAATTTTCGAAAATATCTCCCTCTTTTTCAAAAATTCTTTTTAATTAACTAATTGTTTCAAAATTCAATTTTAATTTATTTCTTCTTTTAATTTTCGAAAATCACTAACCATTTTTCAAAAATAATTTTCGAAAATTCTCTTTCTCTCTCATCTCCTTCTATTTATTTATTCATCTACTAACACTTCTCTTCATCTCACATCTCTGCTCTCCTCACCCTTGTGTTTCTTTACTTACATTACATTCTTTTCTTCTTCTTTTCTTCTACTCACACAAGGACCTCTATACTGTGGTAAAAAGGATCCCTATTATTATTTTTCTGTTCCCTCTTTTTCATATGAGCAGGAGCAAGGGCAAGAATATTCTTGTTGAAGCAGATCCAGAACCTGAAAGGACTCTGAAAAGAAAACTAAGAGAAGCTAAATTACAACAATCCAGCAAGCACCTTTCAGAAATTTTCGAACAAGAAGAGGAGATGGCAGCTGAAAATAATAATAATGCAAGGAGGATGCTTGGTGACTTTACTGCACCTAATTCCAATTTACATGGAAGAAGCATCTCCATCCCTACCATTGGAGCAAACAACTTTGAGCTGAAACCTCAATTAGTTTCTCTGATGCAGCAGAACTGCAAGTTTCATGGACTTTCATCTGAAGATCCTTTTCAGTTCTTAACTGAATTCTTGCAGATATGTGATACTGTTAAGACTAATGGGGTAGATCCTGAAGTCTACAGGCTCATGCTCTTCCCTTTTGCTGTGAGAGACAGAGCTAGAATATGGTTGGAGTCTCAACCTAAGGATAGCCTGAACTCTTGGGATAAGCTGGTCAAGGCTTTCTTAGCCAAGTTCTTTCCTCCTCAAAAGCTGAGTAAGCTTAAAGTGGATGTTCAAACCTTCAGACAGAAAGAAGATGAATCCCTCTATGAAGCTTGGGAGAGATATAAGCAACTGACCAAAAAGTGTCCTTCTGACATGCTTTCAAAATGGACCATCCTGGATATATTCTATGATGGTCTGTCTGAATTAGCTAAGATGTCATTGGATACTTCTGCAGGTGGATCCATTCACCTAAAGAAAACGCCTGCAGAAGCTCAAGAACTCATTGACATGGTTGCTAATAACCAGTTCATGTACACTTCTGAGAGGAATCCTGTAAGTAATGGGATGCCTCAGAAGAAGGGAGTTCTTAAAATTGATACTCTGAATGCCATATTGGCTTAGAATAAAATATTGACTCATCAAGTCAATATGATTTCTCAGAGTCTGAATGGAATGCAAGCTACATCCAACAGTACTCAAGAGGCATCTTCTGAAAAAGAAGCTTATGATCCTGAGAACTCTACAATAGCAGAGGTAAATTACATGGGTGAACCCTATGGAAACACCTATAACCCCTCATGGAGAAATCACCCAAATCTCTCATGGAAGGATTAACAAAAGCCTCAACAAGGCTTTAATAATGGTGGAAGAAACAGGTTTAGCAATAGCAAGCCTTTTCCATCATCCACTCAGCAACAGACAGAGAACTCTGAACAAAGTACCTCTAATTTAGCAAACTTAGTCTCTGATCTATCTAAGGCCACTCTGAGTTTCATGAATGAAACAAGTTCCTCCATTAGAAATTTGGAGGCACAAGTGGGCCAGCTGAGTAAAAGGATCACTGAAATCCCTCCTAGTACTCTCCCAAGCAATACAGAAGAAAATCCAAAAGGAGAGTGCAAGGCCATTGAATTGACCATCATGGCCGAAACCACAAGAGAGGAGAAGGACGTGAATCCCAAGGAGGAAGACCTCCTGGGACGTCCAGTGATCAATAAGGAGTTTCCCTCTGAGGAACCAAAGGACTCTAGGGCTCATCTAGAGACCATAGAGATTTCATTGAACCTCCTTACGCCCTTCATGAGCTCTGATGAGTATTCTTCTTCTGAAGAGAATGAGGATGTTACTGAAGAGCAAGTTGCCAAGTTCCTTGGTGCAATCATGAAGCTGAATGCCAATTTATTTGGTAAAGAGACTTGGGGAGATGAACCTCCCCTGTTCACTAATGAACTAAATGCATTGGCTCAACTGAGATTGCCTCAGAAGAAACAGGATCCTGGAAAGTTTCTGATACCTTGTACCATAGGCACCATGACCTTTGAGAAGGCTCTATGTGACCTTGGGTCAGGAATAAACCTCATGCCCCTCTCTGTAATGGAGAAACTGGGAATCTTTGAGGTGCAAGCTGCTAGAATCTCATTATAGATGGCAGACAACTCAAGAAAAGAGGCTTATGGACAACTAGAGGACGTGTTAGTAAAGGTTGAAGGCCTTTACATCCCTGCTGATTTCATAATCCTGGATACTGGGAAGGATGAGGATGAATCCATCATTCTTGGAAGACCCTTCCTAGCCACAACAAGAGCTGTGATTAATGTTAACAGAGGTGAACTAGTCCTTCAATTGAATGAGGACTCCCTTGAGTTTAAAACTCAAGGACATCCTTCTGTAAACATGAAAAAGAGGCACAGTAAGCTTCTCTCAAAACAGAGTCAACCAGAGCCCCCACAGTCAAACTCTAAGTTTGGTGTTGGGAGGCCACAACCAAACTCTAAGTTTGGTGTTGGGGAGTCTCAATAATGCTCTGAACATTTGTGAGGCTCCATGAGAGCCCACTGTCAAGCTATTGACATTAAAGAAGCGCTTGTTGGGAGGCAACCCAATTTTTATTTATCTAATTTTATTTTTATTGTTATTTCATGTTTTATTAGGTTCATGATTATGTGGACTCACAAAATAAATATAAAAATTGAAAACGGAATCAAAAATAGCAGAAGAAAAATCACACCCTGGAGGAGGATCTTACTGGCGTTTAAATGCTAGTAAGGAGCATCTGGCTGGCGTTCAACGCCAGAACAGAGCATGGATCTGGCGTTGAACGGCAGACACAAGCAGCATCCTGGCGTTCAGACACCAGAAATGCACAGTGAAGAAGAGCTGGCGCTGAACGCCAGAAACAAGCATCTGTCTGGCGTTCAACGCCAGAAACATGTTGCATCTGGGCGTTGAATGCCCAGAACAAGCATCAATTTGGCGTTTAAACGCCAGAATTGTATGCAAAGGCATTTTACATGCCTAATTGGTACAGGGATGCAATTCCTTGACACCTCAGGATCTGTGGACCCCACAGGATCAACTCAGCATCTGTGGACCCCACAGGATCCCCACCTACCTCCACTCACTCTCTTCCCTCTTCTCAATGTTCATCCTCTCTTCCCCAAAACTCTTCACCAATTACCTCAATCTCTCTTCCCTATCACTACTTCACCACTCACATCCATCCACTCTTCCCCATAAACCTACCTCATAAACTCCACCTACCTTCAAAATTCAAAACCAATTTCCCACCCAAACCCACCCTATATGGCCGAAACTAAACCCCCCTCCCCTCCCTATATAAAGCCCTCCATTCTTCCTCATTTTCACACAATACAACCCTCTCTTCCCCTTCTTGGCCGAATACACCTCTCCCTCCTCTCCTCCATATTTTTTTCTTCTTCTTCATTTATGCTTTCTTTTCTTGCTCGAGGGCGAGCAATATTCTAAGTTTGGTGTGGTAAAAGCATAAGCTTTTTGTTTTTCCATTACCATTGATGGCACCCAAGACCAGAGAATCCTCTAGAAAAGGGAAAGGGAAGACAAAAGCTTCCACCTCTGAATCATGGGAGATGGAAAGATTCATCTCCAAAGCTCATCAAGACCACTTCTATGATGTTGTGGCCAAGAAGAAGGTGATCCCCGAGGTCCCTTTCAAGCTCAAGAGAAATGAGTATCCGGAGATCCGACATGAAATCCAAAGAAGAGGTTGAGAAGTTCTAACAAACCCCATCCAACAAGTCGGCATCCTAATGGTTCAAGAGTTCTATGCCAATGCATGGATCACTAAGAACCATGATCAAAGTAAGAACCCGAATCCAAAGAATTATATTACAATGGTTCGGGGGAAATACTTAGATTTTAGTCCAGAAAATGTAAGGTTGGCGTTCAACTTGCCAATGATGGAAGAGAACGCATGCCCCTACACAAGGAGAGTCAACTTTGATCAAAGGTTGGACCAAGTCCTCATGGACATATGTGTGGAAGGAGCTCAATGGAAGATTGACTCAAAAGGAAAACCGGTTCAACTTAGAAGACTGGACCTTAAGCCTGTGGCTAGAGGATGGTTGGAGTTCATCCAACGCTCCATCATCCCCACTAGCAACCGATTTGAAGTTACTGTGAATCGGGCCATCATGATTCATAGCATCATGATTGGAGAGGAAGTAGAAGTTCATGAAGTCATCTCCCTTAAACTCTACAAAATAGCCGAAAAGCCCTCTCCCTGGGCAAGGCTAGCTTTTCCTCATTTTTCAGTTGCTTGGGGACAAGCAACAATTTAAGTTTCGTGTTGTGATGAGCGGATAATTTATACGCTTTTTGGCATTATTTTTAGTATGTTTTTAGTAGGATCTAGTTAATTTTAGGGATGTTTTCATTAGTTTTTATGTTAAATTCATATTTCTGAACTTTACTATGAGTTTGTGTATTTTTCTGTGATTTTAGGTATTTTCTGGCTGAAATTGAGGGACTTGAGCAAAAATCAGATTCAGAGGTTGAAGAAGGACTGCTGATGCTGTTGGATTCTGACCTCCCTGCACTCAAAGTGGATTTTCTGGAGCTACAGAACTCAAAATGGCGCGCTTTCATTTGCGTTGGAAAGTAGACATCCAGGGCTTTCCAGAAATATATAATAGTCCATACTTTGGCCGAGTTTAGACAATGCAAAAGGGCGTTGAACGCCAGTTCTACGCTGCAGTCTGGAGTTAAACGCCAGAAACACGTCACGAACCAGAGTTGAACGCCAGAAACACGTTACAACCTGGCGTTCAACTCCAGAAAGAGCCTCTGCACGTGTAACATTCAAGCTCAGCCCAAGCACACACCAAGTGGGCCCCGGAAGTGGATTTATGCATCAATTACTTAACTCTATAAACCATAGTAACTAGTTTAGTATAAATAGGGCTTTTTACTATTGTATTAGACATCTTATGATCTTGGGATCATCTTTTGATCATTTTTAGATCTCTAGACCTCCATGGGAGGCTGGCCACTCGGCCATGCTTACCCTGTATTCACTTATGTATGTTTCAACGGTAGAGTTTCTGCACTCCATAGATTAAGGTGTGGAGCTCTACTGTTCCTCATGATTTAATGCAAAGTACTACTGTTTTATATTCAATTCAACTTATTTCGCTTCTAAGATATTCATTCGCACTTCAACATGAATGTAATGAACGTGACAATCATCATCATTCCCTATGAACGCGTGCCTGACAACCACTTCCATTCCACCTTAGATTGGATGATTATCTCTTGGATCTCTTAATCAGAATCTTCGTGGTATAAGCTAGATTGATGGCGGCATTCATGAGAGTCCGGAAAGTCTAAACCTTGTCTGTGGTATTCCGAGTAGGATTCTGGGATTGAATGACTGTGACGAACTTCAAACTCGCGAGTGCTGGGCGTAGTGACAGACGCAAAAGGAGGGTGAATCCTATTCCAGTATGATCGAAAACCTCAGATGATTAGCCGTGCCATGACAGAGCATTTGGACTATTTTTACAAGAGGATAGGATGCAGCCATTGACCACGGTGATGCCTCCAGATGATTAGCCATGCAGTGACAGCGCATTGGACCATTTTCACAGAGAGGATGAAAAGTAGCCATTGACAATGGTGATATCCTTACATAAAGCCAACCATGGAAAGGAGTAAGATTGATTGGATGAAGACAGCAGGAAAGCAGAAGTTTAGAGGAACGAATGCATCTCCATACACTTATCTGAAATTCTCACCAATGATATACATAAGTATTTCTATCTTTATTTTCTGTCTATTTATTATTTATTTTCGAAAACTCCATAATCAATTATTATCCGCCTGACTGAGATTTACAAGATGACCATAGCTTGCTTCATACCAACAATCTCCGTGGGATCGACCTTTACGCACGTAAGGTTTTATTACTTGGACGACCCAGTGCACTTGCTGGTTAGTTGTATCGAAGTTGTGAATGAAAAACGATTTATTAAGACGTGCGTAAAGAGTTTTTGGCGCCGTTGCCTGAGATCACAATTTCGTGCACCACTAACCCTTGCATAGGAGAGAGTTAGGACTTGTGAATAAGAGTTAGCTCAATCACTTGACCTTCCTTTATTTAGTTAGGGTTAACTAAGTGAAAACAATAACCTCTTGCTATTACACTTGGAAGATCCAACAAGGATAGAACTTCCAATTAATCTTTTCCCGGTCAAGGCTTTTTATTCTAATTAGATACATTCTCTTGTTAATTTACATTGCTTTAATTTACAATTTTTTTTTTTTTCTGTTCTCCAACTCTCAAAATTTCTCGAAAAACTCCTGACTAATAAGATAACACCCTTTTTGTCAACTCGTTGGGAGACGACCTGGGATTTCTACTCCCAATATTTTTATTCTAAATTTGTGACAACCCTTTTAAATTGATAAGCGAATTTTCGCCGGTTAGGAACTGTACTCGCAACGTTATTTCTTATTAAATTCTTAATTGGCTAATTTCCACCCACATCATAGCCTCAGCCATAGCATGAATCACAGCAAACATGTTATCACCATTTCGTGCAGAGTGTTAGCAGTAGTCTCTCCCTGAGCGCTACATCTCTGTGAACTTATCTTGATCTTATTCACACCAAACATTTGATACCAAGGTGATCAGTCTCAATACCTCAAGTTGGGCATGAACATTCTCAGAATGAAGGCACAAAGATGATCATGCAACACATATCACATGGATATCCTATAAGCATGAGACACACAACAAAGCATGCAATAAAGCATGATTCAGTTTATTCCCCAGGCTCTAACAGGAAGGACCGCTCTGATACCAAATTGTAACGACCCAACTCCCAGCATGTCATGATCATACTAGAAGTTGAACGTTACCAACTTGTTTTCCCAACTTAAGTAATATTTAATAAATATAAGCCTATTCGTTGTTAACACCTCGCGAGTTTTCGAGCAATTTAATTTTTTTTAAACAATAGTAGTTTAGAGTCGTATACATATAATATATAAGAAAACATAAGCATACGCAATCATAGAATAGTAGAAGGCAATATATAAAACATCACATTATAATACACATCATGATACAAGTGTAGCTTAGTTAAATAAGTACAGGACTAAGATACAACATCTCTCAGTTAGTAGCTCATATAATATATACATATATGTACATAAGACGTCCCGGGGCCTGGCCTGTCCAAAGCCCCTAAGATGGCACGAAGGCTAGTCTAACTCTATCACATGTGATAAACCCCATTTTGTGGTTTATATTGTGTAAAATTCGGGGGGGTTTTATCAATATTTTTCGCACTTATTCATACAAATTACATGGTTTTGTGTTTTCTTCCTAATTTTACTTCATGATTGAAAACATGCTTCTTTTACCTTAAAAATACTATATTTTAATCCTCTTCTATTACCATTCGATGCCGTGATATGTTTGTTAATCGATTTCAGAGTTTATAGGGCATAGATGGCCTAGAAGAGAGAAAGGAAGCATGCACAAGTGGAGGGAACATGAAGAATGGAGCTTTGGAAAACTGGCTGCGATGCGCACGCATGACTGACGCGCGCGTGTGGGAGCATGTTGCTAGGATTGGCACGCACAAGTTGACGCATTCGCGGATCAAAGGCAACGGTTTTTTACCTAAGGCAACGGTAACAAAAAAAACCGTTGCCAAAGTTACTGGTATAGACAACGATTTTGATAGAAAACTTTAAACAATGGTTTTGAACCGCTACTCGATAAAGAACGGTTTTAAACCGTTCTCTTTCATGATCCAATGGTTTAAAATCATAACTGAATAGGCAACGGTTTGAAACTGTTGTAGTTTTATTATTCACAAAGACAACGGTTTTAAAGCGTTACCGTTAGTGTTGTTTTTTGACAACGGTTTTAATACCGTTGCCATTTAATAGTCATCTAAGACAACGATTTTAAAGAGTTACTATTAGTTTCTTTTTTTGGCAACAGTTTTTTAAAATCATTCCTTTTGTGACTTTTGACAACGATTTTTTGTAGTTATATATCTTTTATTTACAATAATTTTCTCATATTGCATTAAAATTAATATTCCAACTATTTTTTTAATTTAGTGTCAATAAATAACCTTAACTATTTGAATCAAATTACTAAAGAAAACTAATTGAATATTTACCATCAAATTTGATTTTTAAAGTATTCTATAAGATTCATACATATTTGTGAATCTTTTAGAAGTCAAATAAACTAAGATACTTTAAAATTACATAATAAGAGTCTAAGTCATAACCATATCTAATCATAAAGAAAAAAGATTGATATATTACAATAGCAAATAGATTCCTCATCATCTTCACAAATTGGTGATTTTTACTCTCTAATATTTGATCTTCATAATTTGTGTGATTAAGTTCTTTTTCTACTTCATAATAATTTTCCTGTGAACAAAAAAATTAGCAAATTAAATATAATGTTAAGCCTAATGCTAATAATCGAAGGAATGGAAGTTTGATTTAGGCTTACCAATAGCAGTAGTTATGTTGGATGTGATTAGGATTATCACATTTGGAGATGATATTAACTTGTCAATCTGAGTTAGTAATGCATTTACAACCTGAAATATTCATATTTAAGGATTACTAACACATTACGCATATACCCAAGAAAATCCAACATCTCTCGGTTGCATTTTTTAAATGATATTTAACATTCTCGCACACTATTTAAAAAAAGAAAGAAAAAAAGGAACAGCAGGGAAGAAAAGGGGTATTTTCCTCCAGGAAGGACCAGAGAGATTGGTATACCCGAATAGAATCTGAAGGTTCTGAACCGGATATAAAAGCTTTCCTCGCCGCAGCAAGGCTTTCAACTTCATCTGCATGACCACACACTTAACCCAAAGCACATGACAAGCATATAGCATTAAGTTAAATTTTGTTCTGCCTCACCAATCAAAACAAATACTAGATTGCTTTCTTCTTTACCATTTCTTGAATCTTTTGGAAAAGTTTTGAAACCTAAACAACAAGGAAACACAATTGTGCATTCAGTGCAACAATACAACATAATAACAGTTCATCTATCAATAACCTTTGAAGTGATAACAAATTCGAAATTCATCAAATATAAAGCATTGGTACTTCTAATAACTATTGTACATGCATACCAGCTTGCCATTTTCAAAAAACCATTTACTGAATAAAGAATGTGCATTCACTTCAATAACCTGGCACTGTGGAAATCTGAGAATGTGGCATTCACTTTAATTCTATTTTTCTAGATAGAACTCATTATTGTTTGTTAAGAATCTATCCAACAATTTTACTTGCATTAGTAAAACTAGATTCAAATAAATAAAGGTAAACATGATTAGCTTAAAACACATTCAAAATGATATTACAGTCAACATCCCTAAGTTTCAAAATCCACAAATTTCAGGTTCATATAACTTCATTTAATTAATTAATTATCAATTGGAAGTGGAGCCCTGTTTTCATAAACCAGTTCAGAGTTTTCAGCAAACAACCGACCTTCCAAGTGACTTATCTAACTCTAAAAAATAGATATGAACATGAAACTTGTACTCACTTAAAATAGACTGATAGATCTTTAAAATCCTTTTGAAATCAACTCAAAATTCTAGTTAATTAAAAGTTATAGCATCTGCAAGTTGGTACTGTAGAACCAGAAAACCAGAAAAATCTACAGCAACCACTAAACTTCAAAAAATCATATCTTCCAAACCACTTGGCCAAATTCCCTGAAATTTTTATGGAATTTTCAAGACACACTAAAGTTTTACAGAAAAATAATTTCATCTAAAAATTAGGTCTGGACGGCTCCCAAAAAGTCATTCATTCTGCTTCTAATTATGCAGATTTCTGCAGAAATTCTGCACAAAGTATTTCTAACAACCTCATATACCAAATCCTATATTCAAGCCTAGGATTAATCTAAAACCACATTTCTAAATTTCTTTTTACTAACAAAAGTTTCCCAAGAACTCTTAATTCAATATATCACAATTTCATATCATAGGTTCAACGTAACCATATTATCATAGCATCCATTCTTCAGCATCTCATCTATAACAACATATCTCATGTTCTGATTCATCAAATGAATTTCCAGCAACCATAGCAACATTCCATACACAAAAACATCATCAACAAGTACTAGAAACAAGTATAACTTCAAAATACACAATATCGTCAATAATCACTACATTAAATCATTAAACGAATCACCAACTACAGCCATGATTCAACTCAATTCCAACAATTATTCACACAAAGCAACCATAAACCATTTGCAGTTACTCATTTAATTTTATTGGCATTTATAACTTAAAACATTTATTTTTAAAACAAATCCCCTACATCAATTAGTCGAGACCGCAGAATTTAAACGCGACAAACCCTCTTATTCTAAATTCACAGCAGCAATGGCTTAGACCCAGCAGTAGCAATAGCAGTAACATTATCAATAATCATAGCTATAGGGGCTGAAATAAAATAAAACGAGAATAGGGTAACCAATGAAATAGCAGCAGAGCAAGAAAGGAAACAGAGCAAATTAGAAGAAGGGATCTAGACCATATCAGAGGTACTTCGTCGGCATCCCCCTTTTTTTTGAAACCGCAACGGTGATTTGGCAGCAGCGGTGGCGGCTAAACAGCCCTCTGTCTCTCGGCACAAACCTCACACGACTCCTTTCCTTGTTCTCAAGGCTCCTCTCTCCTTTCGCACATGCAACAGATGATGGCGGCCATAGAAGTAGCGGTAGCGCTAGAGCCTTCGGTGGTGATGACGGGGTCACGACGTGACGGCGGTGACGGAACACAACAGCAGTGACGATTCTAACGGCGACTGGTCCCTCAGCGGTGGTAGAACGCGACGGCTCTTCTCCTCCGACGCGGCTCCTCTCCTGCTCGCGACAACGCCGGCGACGACTCCCCATGGACAGCGACTGGGCGGCGCAATTCCTTCCTCTATCGCGGTCCTCTCTCTCGCTTCAGTTCTGATCCGTAATGAAGATGACTTCGCGTACAGCAGCGGCGGCAAGGCGCGGTTTCCCTTCCTCTCCTCTTCTCCCTTCGGTTCTTACTCTCAGATCTCTCTCTCTCTATGTATGTTTATGTGTCTGTGCATGTTTGTTTATTTGGTGTGTGGTGTGTGTTGTGAGTGAGTAGCTGTGAGAAAGGGTGAAGTGGCTCAGTGGAGAATGAACAGGTGGTAGGGGGAGGGGTACATGTGTGTGTGGGTTGGGTAGAAAGGGGTTAGGGTTAATGAATTAGGAATTAGGGTTTAGAATTGGGAATTTAGGATTTGAGTAGAGTTTTGAGTTAAAACTCAATTTAATTATTTTAATCAATATAATTAATTTTAAGAATACTATTTTATTCTTCAAATTACAAATTATTTGTAATTAAATATTTTAATTTAAAATTATAGATAAATAAATAATTTTTTTTAGTTCATAATATTAATCAAAACTTTAAATTATTTCAATTTAAATTATATACAAAACTCTCTTTCATCTCCAATTACTAAAACTCTGAATTTTAATTAAGCAAAAATCATTAATTTTAGTAAATCAAAAATATTTAATTTATAATTGAAATTTATATAAAACCAAATTAATTTAAAACATGAAGTCTCATAACCTTTCTAAAAAGAAAATCATATATATAATTATAAATAATTCATTATTTATTTTCTAAAAATCTGGGGCTTACAAAAATTATCAACAAATATGATAAATTATAAATAAATTATTATTTAATTTTCCAAAAATTTGGGTTGTTACAAGTTTGGCATTGTTCGATGATGGCTCTAATGGTAAGTGGTGTCGGTTATGGAGCGCTAGGGCTAATAGAGGAAGGAAAAATTAACACATCTCTATGTTTTATTTTGAAGAGAGGTTGTTGAAATTTTTTTAAAGTGTTAAAAAAATATTATCTTAAATTTTAGAGTGGGAATGAAACCAAAAATATATCATTGTTATAAATTTATTTTAAATTTATTTCTTCTATAAATAATATTTGTAATATATTTATAACAATAATTTTGAGTGTTCTAAAAATTTAATATTTATAGAGAAAATTATTTAAATTTGTATAATTATTTAAATAATATAAGAAAATTATTGTTTGATAAAAAATTATTGTAATGGTTATAAAACCGTTCTTTAAAATAGTCAAAGAGAACGGTTTTATTTTGTTGCTATAACGTAATGAAAAATTGAACTTCAATAGTAACACTGTAAAAACCGTTGTCTAAGACCATCTAATTGAACGGTTTTAAAGTGTAGCATTTTGGCAATGGTTTTTATGCGTTTCTTTTGTACAATTATTTAAACAACAACAAAAAATTGTTGCTTAAAACCAAATCATGGTAACGGTTATAAAACCATTCTTTAAAATAGTCAAAAAGAACAGTTTTAATTTGTTGCTATAAAATAATAAAAAATTGAATTCAATAGTAACACTATAAAAAACCGTTGTCTAAAACTATCTAAGAGAACGGTTTTAAGGCGTTGCAAAATTTGGCGTTGCTAAAGCCCATATTTGTTGTAGTGGGGGGATCAATCATTTTATACTTTACACACAATTTGAGCTAGTTTTTGGTTCTCATGTTCTAGGGAGAGAAACTCTTGATCATCTCTAGATCTAGTTTGATTTGAGCTTCCATTGTTGAATTTCTGAATTGGATTTTGTTAATCTTTGTTTCAATTACTTAATTTGACTTACTGCCCAAGTTTCATGGCTTACCTGCTCAAGAGCCCATAAAGCACCTCAGGAATTTTCAGATAGCCTGCTCAACTAATAGGCGTCACGGTGGAGATGAAACTACTATTTGGCTATATGCCTTCCTATTTTCTCTCGAGGGAAAGGCAAGGGTGTGGTTCTACACTCAACCTGAAGCAGTTGTTACCAATTGGTATCTGCTTAGAAGGGAATTCCTAGAAAACTACTTTCCAGCTGAAGTTACAGATAGACTGAGGAAGGAAATTTCCTGCATAATCCAAGGCAAGTCAGAGACCCTTTATGAATATTGAGAACGCTTCAGAAATCTCCTAGACTCATGCCTCCACCACAAGATTGACCAGTTGGTGTTGATCAGCTACTTCACACAAGGCATGAAGCCTCAGGATAAGACTACATTAGATACTGCAAGTAATGGTTCTCTGAAGAAGTACAAGATGGCGACAGAAGCTTGGCAACTGATCACTGATGTAGCTGAATCTACCCAGAATGTCAGGCACAGGAGCAACCATCCCAAGGCTATTGCAGAGGTTTTCTCTAGTAGTGAGACTGCTGCTCTCACACAGACTCTGGGAGAGATGACCAACATACTGAAGTAGCTACAGCTGAATCAACAACAACTTCAGCCTTCCCCATAACAACAGAGTCAACAGTTGGTTCCTCAGAGAGTGTGTGGAATATGTGCTTGTTATACTCATTACACTGATGAGTGCCCGCAGCTCCAACAAGAAGACAACAGCTTGGCAACTACCCATAATTTCTATGACCGCCCAAATCAAGGATACTATCAACAAGGCAGAAATTATAACCAAAGTGGAAGCTACAATCAAGGTTGGCAAGACAACTCCAACCAGGGGTGGAGAGATAATTCCAACCAAGGATGGAAGGACAACTACAATAGAGGAGGCAGAGACAACAATGGAAATTAGAGGTGGAACAACAACAACAACAACAGACAGCAGAACCCTCCTTACCAACAACAAAACCAAAACTAGCCTTACAGAGAACCTCACCAAAGGCAGTCCCAAGTGCCTCAGAACAACCAACAGCAAGTCCCTCAAATTACTTATCCCTCTTTTTCTACCAATGATGAGATGCTTCACTCTATTGCACATGGACAGAAAGATCTTCAGAATACACCTACCTCTAGCATCAATGGTCTTACCTCCACTTTACAAGCTCTCATCTCCCGACTGGAACTACCTTCTACCCCCATCAATCAACCTTCAAGCTCCAGTGCACTACCTTCTCAACCTCGGCCCAACCCCAAAGGTGGAATCAATGCCATCACTTTGAAGTCTGGTACCACACTGTCAGAGAGGAGTCATAAGGAGTCAAGCTCAAAGGACAACACCCGAGTTGAAGACATTGTTGAGGTGGCGGATGCTGAAGAGGAGGATGAAGTACATGACAGGGTTGAAACAGAAGCAGCTCAACCAGAGAATAGCACATCAATAGAGGCTGAAGCTACAAGGGACGCCATCCCTATCCCATTTCCACACCTTGCTAGGAAATCCAGAAAGCAGATGGAACTCAATCCAAAGATGGTGGAGATCTTCAAAAAGATTGAGGTAACCATTCCCCATTTTTAATGCCATTCACCAGGTGCCTAAATATGCGAAGTTTCTAAAAGATTTATGCATGAATAAAGATAAATTACAGGATTTAGAAACTATTCCTCTAGGTAGCTCCATATCTGCTTTAATGGGTGATATACCAGAAAAATGTAGTGATCCAGGTCCATGCATGGTAACCATTACTATAGAGGGTGTAAAATTTTCGAACTGCATGTGTGATTTAGGCGCGTGTGTTAGTATAATGCCATTATCTGTATATGATGCTTTGAGGCTCCCTCCCTTAAAAAGGTCGGCAGCATGTTTTGTTTTGGCAGATAAAAGCATTATCTCTGTGGTTGGAATTGCTGAGGACGTGCTGGTGAGCATTAAGGGGATCACATTTTGGTGCGGTTATTTATAACCACAAACTAACCGGCAAGTGCACCGGGTTGTACCAAGTAATACCTCAGGTGAGTGAGGGTCGATCCCACGAGGATTGATGGACTAAGCAACAATGGTTGATTAATTTACTTAATTAGGCAAACAAAAAGGAGTGTTTGAATGTTCAAGAAGCATTAAACAATTGTTCAGAAATTAAAATAGTAAAGTAAATGAGTTGGAAATAAAATATGGAGAAGACAGTTAAGGTTTCAGAGTTATCTATTTTTCCGGATTAACTTTTCTTACTAACTATTTTAATCATGTAGGATTTAATTAATGGCAAACTACATGTGACTAGACCCTAATTCCTTAGACCTTTCTAGTTTCCTCTGAAATTCATCAACTGCCATTTCCTTGGTCAATTAATTCCAATCAGAGGGTGATGATCAAATTCCAGTTTATATGTCACAAAAACTCTAATTGCCCAAAAATTAAAGGATTATATTCACGTATCCCGTTAAATCCAGATAATTAAAATTTAGGAGAATATGTTTTCAAGCTGTTGTTCAAGTAAAGAACTTTTCCTAGTTATACAAGAACTCAAATAGAAAGAGGGTCATACTTTCGTTCTACCCACATTCATAAGATAAAGAGCGAAAACAATTCTTGAAATATAAATCAAAACATGAACTAAAATAGAAAAATAATAAAATTAATCCATACAATAGACAAAGCTCCTAACCTTAATAGTGGAGGTTTAGTTGCTCATGGTTCAGAGAAAAATAAGGATTCTGATAAAATGTATTTTGGTAGTTTGAATGGAATAATGTTGTGCTGAGGTGGAATGAAAAGTTAACTAATTCCAATCCCCTTTTATATCTAATCCTAATAAATTTAAAATCTATCTTCTAAAACTAAAATAATATCTTTTTCTATTTTTAAAATAAAAATTAAAGTTTTAATCAGAATTAATTAAAGCAATCAGCATGTCTTCAATTGATGGATGGGGACCACTTCCTTTATAGGGTCCACGCCTAACTTGGAGTGGGCATAATCATTCTTGTGTGAATCTCCCTTGAGTCTCTGCTATCCCCTGGCTCTAGTCTATATTTCTGGGCCAAAAAGTGGGTCAAAACTCGGCCTAAAATCGCCCCCAGCATTTTCTGAGTTTTCTACATGTCGCGCATGTCACGCGTACGCGTCAGTCACGCGTACGCGTCAGTCACGCGTACGCGTCGATGATCTTCTTTGCGTGTCACGCGTCGCTGAGCAAATTTGCTTTTCACGCGTACGCATCAGGTACGCGCACGCGTCGCCATGGATAGCGCCGAATCACGCGTACGCGTCAAGCACGCGCACGCGTTGCTCCTCGCTGGTCAGCTCCTTTGTTTCTTCTCTTTCTCTGCAGAAACACCATCAAATCCATCCGAATGCTACCTAAAATGAATAAAATTGTACAAGACTCAAAGTAGCATCCATAGTGGCTAAAAGATAATTAATTCTTGATAAAAACTTAACAAATTTAATGCAAATTCACTAGGAAAAGATAGGAAAGATGCTCACACATCACAATACCAAACTTGAATTGTTACTTGTCCTCAAGCAACCAAACTAATATAGGCTTAAAATGTGAATTTGCATGAGAGTGAGAGTTTAATTAAGCTCTTGTCTCTTCTTATAGTGGGGTTTACAACTGCAATCCTGAATAGTTTTGGCATCTCACTCTCCCTTGAATCAGAAGGATGTCAGTGTCATTCGGAATTAGAATCCGGATAATATTATGAATTCTCTGATCTTTTGCAACTCAATTTAACCCTTGAACACAACAGTTTTTCTTTTCTTTGGTGCTTTGCACCTTGAGCCTAGCCGTGACTTTAAATGTTGTGTCTCAAGTTTTACTTGACACAGAAACACCACAAGCACTTAACTGGGGGACTCTCTTTTAGTTATAAATATTATTATTTTTATTAGTATTATATATATATATTCAATTACTCCCAGACAGTGGTGCTCAAAGCCTTTGGCGTACTCTGAAATTGATCTCGACTATAAATGTTTTGTCTCAAGGATTACTTGACACAGAAACACCACAAGCTTGTGACTAGGGAAACAACTCTTTGAGCTTTTAATCATGTCTGACCTCCCTAGTCATTGATGCTCAGAGCCTTGGACCTTGCTTTTATTTTTCTTTTGCTATTTCTTTTGCTTCAAGGATTAAACTTTCATTAATTTCAGAGAAATCATAATAATTCTCTAAATTCCCATTCCTTGTATATCAACATTCTTTGATTCAAATTTAAATATGCACTGTTCATGTCATGCATTCAAAATCATAGAAAGTACCATCATATCTAAGTAAATAAGACTATTCTTCAATATAAACTCACTTTCTCATGCAATACATTATTTCTGTATTTTTTATTTGAATTCAAGCTCAGTGAGTAATACATGAGACATCTTTTCGGAATTAAAGCAATTAAGAAAATACTTTAGACCTAGGATTCTAACTAATAATGGATCATGCAACAAACAAAGCAAAATAGCAGAAAATCGGAATATAATATAATAAAAGCGAGAAGGAATATAGAATGAAAGGAACTCAACCACCTTAGTTATCCTAGCGGTCATTTTATTTTTCAGGTTGTGCTCCTCCTGTGAAGATGATTTGCCTCCCATTTGGTGGCATAAAATAAACAGAAAATCTATAAGCAAAGCGTCAACACCAAACTTAAAGGTTTGCTTGTCCTCAAGCAAAGAAGAACTGAAAACAAAAACAACTAGTAAGATGAAAGAAGAATAAAAGGATAAAAAAACAAGAGAGAATTAGGATTGGGAGAGAAAGAAAGAAAATTAAAACTAGGCGGCGAACTAGTGTAATTGTACGGCGCAAGCGACGCATACACGTACAGCATGCGTACGCGTGGGTCACGAATTTTCCTTAATGATGCGTGAGCGTCAGGCATGTGTCCACGTGCCGATGATTTGTGCGATTCGCACGAAGCCAGCCGCGCGCACGCACAACTCTCTATTCGCGTGGCTTGGGAACCAATAATTTCATGCGTTGCGTGTGTGTCATGCACGCGCACGCGTGAATGGCCATTTGTGCAGATGACATGCACGTGTCAGGGACATGTCCGCGTGACTAAATTTGTGCCTCTAGCACACTTTCAGTCCCAAGCCAGCACAACTCTCTACCCAAACACTCATTGACGCTGATTTTCACGGTCACGCGTACGCGTCGATGACGCGCATGCGTGGATGGCTAAAATCACAGATGATGCACACGTGTGGGGTACGCGTACGCGTGGGCTTTTTTGTGTGAAAGGCATCATTCCTACGTGATGAGCGGATAATTTATACGCTTTTTGGCATTGTTTTTAGGTAGTTTTTAATATGTTTTAGTCACTTTTTATTATATTTTTATTAGTTTTTAAATAAAAATCACATTTCTGGACTTTACTATGAGTTTGTGTGTTTTTCTATAATTTTAGGTATTTTCTGGCTGAAATTGAGGGAGCTGAGCAAAAATCTGATTCAGGCTGAAAAAGGACTGCTGATGCTGTTGGATTCTGACCTCCCTGCACTCGGAATGGATTTTTTGGAGCTAAAGGATTTCAATAGGCGCATTCTCAATTGCGTTGGAAAGTAGACATCCAGGGCTTTTCAGCAATATATAATAGTTCATACTTTGTTTAAGGATAGACAACGTAAACTGGCATTCAACGCCAGTTCCATGTTGCATTCTGGCGTTAAACGCCAGAAACAGGTTACAAGTTGGAGTTAAACGCCAGAAACAGGTTACAACCTGACGTTTAACTCTGGAAACAGCCTAGGCATCTTTGACGGCATGAGTCTCTAAACTCCATTGTTGGGGGTTAGGAGCTCTGCTGTGTCTCGATGAATTAATGCAATTATTTCTGTTTTCTATTCAAACACGCTTGTTTCTATCTAAGATGTTCATTCGCACTTCAATATGATGAATGTGATGATCCGTGACACTCATCACCATTCTCAATCTATGAACGTGTGCCTGACAACCACTCCTATTCTACCTTCGATTGAATGAGTATCTCTTGGATTCCTTAATCAGAATCTTCGTGGTATAAGCTAGAATCCATTGGCAGTACTCTTGAGAATCCGGAAAGTCTAAACTTTGTATGTGGTATTCTGAGTAGGATTCAGGGATTGAATGACTGTGACGAGTTTCAAACTCACAAGGGTTGGGCGTAGTGACAGACGCAAAAGGATCAATGGATCCTATTCTAGCATGAGTGAGAACCGACAGATGATTAGCCGTGCGGTGACAGCGAACCTAGACCATTTTCACTGAGAGGACGGATGGTAGCCATTGACAACGGTGATCCACCAACACACAGCTTGCCATACAAGGAACATTGCGTGCGTGAAGAAGAAGACAGGGGAAAGCAGAGATTCAGAAGACAAAGCATCTCCAAAACTCCAACATATTCTCCATTACTGCATAACAAGTATTTATTTCATGCTCTTTTATTTTTCGCAATTCAAATTGATAATCATAATTAATATCCTGACTAAGAATTACAAGATAACCATAGATTGCTTCAAGGCAACAATCTCCATGGGATTCGACCCTTACTCACGTAAGGTATTACTTGGACGACCCAGTGCACTTGCTGGTTAGTGGTACGAGTTGTGAAAAGTGTGATTTACAATTCGTGCACCAAGTTTTTTGCGCCGTTACCGGGGATTGTTCGAGTTTGGACAACTGACGGTTTATTTTATTGCTTAGATTAGGAAAAAGTTTTTCTTTTTAGTTTAGAGTCTTCTATTATTGGTTTTGGTTAAAATTTTTTTTTAAATCCTTATTTTCTCTTTTTAAATTTTTCAAAAATTTTATAAACTGATAATTGAGTTTTTCTGTTTAAGTTTAGTTTCATATTTTAAGTTTGGTGTCAATTGCATGTTTTTATTTTCTTTTAAATTTTTGAATTTGTGTTCATTGTTCTTTCTTAATCTTCAAGTTGTTCTTGTTTATTTTCCTTGTTTGATCTTTAGTTTTTCTTGTTTTGTGATTTTTCTTGTGCATTTTCGAATTATTAGTATCCCAAAAAAAATTTATTAAAAATAAAAATTTATACCTTAAATTCCTTTATTAAAACACTTTAAATTTATAGCTCAATTGGCTAGAGCAGTGTGCTTATGTTCTTGGTAATTGGGAATTTTCTTTCTAAAATCTTTTCAAAAATAATTTTTCTTTGAATAAATCTTGTGCCAAACTTTAAGTTTGGTGTTCTCCTGTTAACTTTTCTTTAGTTTTCAAAAATTTTATTTTGGTTTTCTAAAAAATTTTAAGTTTGGTGTTCTTTCTTCATGTTCTTGTTGTTCTTGTGAGTCTTCAAAGAGTTCTTGAGTCTTCCTTGTGTTTTGATCTTAAAATTTTTAAGTTTGGTATTCCTTGGTGTTTTCCCTCCAAAATTTTCGAAAACAAGGAGTATTAGATCTAAAAATTTTAAGTTGTGTGTCTTTTGTGTGTTTTTCTGTTTCATAATAAAATTCAAAAATCAAAAAAAAATATCTCCTCTAACTATTTTTGAGCAAATTTTTCGAAATTTTTTCAAAAAAATTTAGATTTTTATTTTAAAATTTCTATTTTATCTCATCTTAGTTTTAAAAATTTCAAAATTCAAATTTTTTCAAAAAAAATCATATCTTTTTCAAAATTTTATCTTATCTTATTTCAAATTTCAAATTTTCAAATTTAAAATTTAAATTTCAAAACTTTTTAATTTAAATTCCTTATCTTCTCTTACCTAACTTATCTTATCTTTTCTAATCTCAAATCTTAAAATCAAATCTTTTTCATATCTTTTCTTTATTTTATTTTATTTTATTTTCTTACAAGTATCTTTAATTTTAAGACATATCTTTTTCAAAACTTCCTGACCAATTTCGCTCTCTTCATTTTTTCGAAAATCCTCACCTACATCTTTTTCAAATCTTTTTAATTAATTAATTCAGTTTTCAATTTTCTTTTATTTCTTTTTCTTCTAATTTTAGAAAATATAGTCAATTTTTCATTTATTTTATTTAATTTTAATTTCAGTTTTCAAAAAAAATTTAAAATATATTTTCTTTGCAATTCATATCAATTCTATTTTATCTATCATGGATCTAAGTGGAAATGAACAGTCCCGAAGGACTCTGGGATCATATGGTAATCCCACTACTGCTGCATATGGGAGTAGTATCTATATACCCTCCATCAAAGCAGGCAGTTTTGAGCTAAATTCTCAGCTCATTGTCATGGTGCAGCAAAACTGCCAGTATTCCGGTCTTTCACAAGAAAAACCTACTGAGTTTCTGGCACAATTCTTGCAAATTGCTGACACAGTATGTGACAAGGAGGTAGATCAGGATGTATACAGGCTGTTACTGTTTTCGTTTGCTTAAAAGATCAAGCAAAAAGGTGATTAAATAACCAACCCACAGCAAGCATAAGGACATGGAAACAGTTATCAGACAAATTCCTGAATCAATATTTCCCTCCTAAAAGGATGACACAGCTAAGGCTGGACATCTAAGGCTTTAAACAAGAAGATGATGAATTCTTTTATAATGCCTGGGAAAGGTACAGAGGGATGCTAAGGAAATGCCCCTCTGAAATGTTTTCAGAATTGGTGCAATTAGACATCTTCTACTATGGGCTTATAGAAGGAGCTCAGACATCTTCTAATAAAAATATGGACGCACAATTGAATCAGACAAAACAGTAGTTATCAAAGCAGATAACAGATGAATGCCAAGCAGTTCAATTAAGAAGTGGAAATACATTAAATACCTCACTTCAGAGCAGCAGAAAGCCAAGAAAAGAACAACTGACAGAGGATGAGCAAAATATTATCCAAAATCCCTCTGAGGATAGTAAGAGCCCAGAGAGGAACAATTCTGGCGTTCAAATGCCAGAAACAAGCAAGGAGTTGGCGTCAAATGCCCAATGGAAGCTCAGTTATGGCGTTCAAACACCAGAAACAGGTAAGAAGCTGGTGTCTAACGCCAATCAAGCTTCTAACCCTGGCATTCAAACGCCAGTGAGGGATCAGACATACACAAGTGCTGATAACAACCCCTCTAAAAAGGCTTCTCCTACCACTTCTGTAGGAAATAAACTTGCAGCAACCAAGGTTGAGGAATACAAAGCCAAGATGCCTTATCCTCAAAAACTCTGCCAAGAGGAGCAGGATAAGCAATTTGCTTGCTTTGCAGACTATCTCAGGACTCTTGAAATAAAGATTTCATTTGCAGAGGCACTTGAGCAAATACCCTCTTATGCCAAGTTCATGAAAGAGATCTTAAGTTATAAGAAGAATTGGAGCGAAACTGAAAGAGTTCTCCTCACTGAGGAATGCAGTGCAGTCATTCTGAAAAGCTTCCCAGAAAAGCTTAAAGATCCCGGGAGCTTTATGATACCATGCATATTAGAGGGTGATTGTACCAAGACAGCTTTATGTGACCTTGGGGCAAGCATCAACCTAATACCTACATCCACTATCAGAAAGCTTGGTTTAACTGAAGAAGTCAAACCAACCAGGATATGTCTCCAACTTGATGATGGCTCCATTAAATACCCATCAGGCATGATTGAAGACATGATTGTCAGAGTTGGGCCATTCGCCTTTCCCACTGACTTTGTAGTGCTGGAAATGGAGGAGCACAAGAGTGCTACTCTCATTCTAGGAAGACCTTTCCTAGCAACTGGACAAACTCTCATTGATGTCCAAAAGGGGGAAGTAACCCTGAGGGTCAATGAGTATGAGTTCAAGTTAAATGCTGTCAAAGTCATGCAGCATCTAGACACTCCAAAAGACTTCATGAAAGTTGATCTTATTGACTCTTTGGTAGAGGAGATCAACATGGCTGAGAGTCTCAAATCAGAGCTAGAAGACATCTTTAAAGATGCTCAGCCTAATTTGGAGGATTCAGAGGAGATAAAAGAGCCTCTGGAAATTCCTCAGGAAGAGGAAAAACCTCCAAAACCCGAGCTCAAACCATTACCACCATCCCTGAAATATGCATTTCTGGGAGAAGGTGACACTTTTTCGGTGATCATAAGCTCTGCTTTAAATCCACAGGAAGAGGAAGCACTACTTCAAGTGCTAAGGACACACAAGACAGCTCTTGGGTGGTCCATAAGTGACCTTAAGGGCATAAGCCCAACTAGATGCATGCACAAGATCTTATTGGAGGATGATGCTAAGCCAGTGGTTCAACCACAGAGGTGGCTAAATCCAGCCATGAAGGAAGTGGTACAGAAAGAGGTCACCAAGTTACTGGAGGCTGGAATTATTTATCCTATTTCTGATAGCCCCTGGGTGAGCCCTGTCCAAGTTGTCCCCTAAAAAGGGAGTCATGACAGTGGTTCATAATGAAAAAAATGAACTGGTTCCTACAAGAACAGTTACAGGGTGGCGCATGTGTATTGACTATAGAAGGCTCAATACAGCCACCAGAAAGGATCATTTTCCTTTACCATTCATAGACCAGATGCTAGAAAGACTAGCAGGTCATAATTGTTACTGCTTTTTGGATGGCTATTCAGGCTACAACCAAATTGCACTAGATCCCCAGGATCAAGAGAAAACAGCATTCACATGTCCATTTGGAGTATTTGCCTACAGAAGGATGTCATTTGGGCTGTGTAATGCACCTGCAACCTTTCAGAGATGCATGCTCTCTATTTTCTCTGATATGGTGGAAAAATTTCTGGAAGTCATCATGGATGACTTCTCAGTATATGGAGACCCATTCAGCTCCTGTCTTGATCACCTGACACTGGTTTTGAAAAGATGCCAATAGACTAACCTGGTTTTAAACTGGAAAAAATGTCACTTTATAGTGACTGAAGGGATTGTCCTTGGGCACAAGATTTCGAACAAGGGAATAAAGGTGGATCAAGCTAAGGTAGAGGTAATTGAAAAATTACCACCACCTGCCAATGTTAAGACAATCAGAAGCTTTCTAGGGCATGCAGGATTCTATAGGAGGTTTATAAAGGATTTTTCAAAAATTGTAAAACCTTTGAGCAATCTGCTAGCTGCTGACACGCCATTTGTGTTTGACACAGAGTGTCTGCAGCCGTTTGAAACTCTGAAAGCTAAGCTGGTTACAGCACCAGTTATTTCTGCACCAGACTGGACATTACCATTTGAACTAATGTGTGATGCCAGTGACCATGCTATTAGTGCAGTACTGGGACAGAGGCATAATAAGCTTCTGCATGTCATTTATTATGCTAGCCGCGTTTTAAATGATGCCCAGAAAAATTACACAACCACAGAAAAAGAATTGCTTGCAGTGGTTTATGCCATTGACAAGTTTAGATCATACTTAGTAGGATTAAAAGTGATTATGTACACTGACCATGCTGCTCTTAAATGTCTACTTACAAAGCAGAATTCAAAACCCAGGCTCATAAGATGGGTGTTGCTTCTGTAAGAGTTTGATATAGAAATAAGAGACAGAAAAGGGACAGAAAACCAAGTTGCTGATCATCTGTCCCGGATAGAGCCAGTAGAAGGGCGTCCTTCCCCTCTATTGACATCTCTGAAACCTTTCCGGATGAGCAACTGTTTGCCATCCAGGAAACACCATGGTTTGCAGATATTTCAAACTATAAAGCTGCAAGATTCATACCCAAGGAGTACAGCAAGCAACAAAAGAAAAAATTAATTACTGATGCAAAGTACTACCTGTGGGATGAACCATATCTCTTTAAGAGATGTGAAGACGGAATAATCCGTAGGTGTGTGCCTAGAGAAGAAGCACAGAAGATCCTATGGCATTGTCATGGATCACAATATGGAGGACGTTTCGGAGGTGAGTGAACAGCCACAAAAGTCCTCCAATGTGGCTTCTACTGGCCCACTCTCTATAAAGACTCCCGAGAGTTTGTGTGTAACTGTGACAGGTGCCAGAGAGCTGGTAATCTGCCTCACAGTTACGCCATGCCTCAACAAGGAATCTTAGAGATTGAGTTATTTGACGTATGGGGTATTGACTTCATGGGGCCTTTCCCACCATCATACTCAAACACTTATATTCTGGTGACAGTCGACTATGTATCCAAATGGGTAGAGGCCATTGTCACACCCACTAATGATACTAAGACAGTGCTGAAGTTCCTCCAGAAACATATCTTCAGCAGGTTTGGTGTCCCTAGAGCACTAATTAGTGATGGGGGAACTCACTTCTACAACAAACAGCTTTACTCTGCTATGGTCTGGTATGGAATTAGTCACAAGGTGGCAACTCCATATTATCCACAGACAAATGGGTAAGCTGAAGTCTCTAATAGAGAAATAAAAAGAATCCTGGAACGGACTGTAAGTACCCGTAGAAAAGATTGGGCGAAAAGCTTGGATGATGCTCTGTGGGCTTATAGAACAGCATTCAAGACTCCTATAGGGACCTCTCCATACCAGCTTGTGTATGATAAGGCTTGTCATCTGCCCGTGGAACTGGAGCATAAGGCCTACTGGGCAACTAGATTCCTAAACTTTGATGCCAAATTAGCTGGAGAAAAAAGATTGCTCTAGCTGAATGAGCTAGAGGAATTCATACTCACTGCTTTCAAAAATGCCAAGCTTTACAAAGAGAAAGCAAAAAGGTGGCATGACAGAAAGCTGTCATCTAGAGTCTTTGAACCAGGACAGAAAGTTCTGTTGTTTAACTCTAGGCTCAGACTATTCCTCGGGAAACTGAAATCCCAGTGGAGGGGACCATATGTGATTACAAGTGTGTCACCATATGGCTATGTGGAGCTTCAAGACATTGATTCTGATAAGAAGTTCATTATTAATGGACAGAGAATCAAGCATTATCTTGAAGGCAATATTGAGCAAGAGTGCTCAAGGCTAAGGCTAGATTAAAAGCTCAGCAAGGTCCAGCTAAAGACAATAAAGAAGCGCTTATTGGGAGGCAACCCAATTTTTCCTTATCTATGTTAATTTTCTATTTTCCATTTTTATTTTTATGTTTTCTTTAGGATGATGATCATGTGGAGTCACAGAAATCAAAGCAAAGTCAAAAATAACTCACCCTAGAGGAAGAGCTTACTGGCGTTTAAACGCCAGTAAGAAGCATCAGACTGGCGTTTAACACCAGAAAGAAGCATCAAGTTGGCGTTAAACGCCAGAAACAAGCACCAAGTTGGCGTTCAACGCCAAGAAAGGGGAAAAGCTGGCGTTTAACGCCAGAAACAAGCAGCAATCTGGTATTAAATGCCAGGATTACACACTAAGGGCATTTTGCATGCCTCAATGGAGCAGAGATGCTAAGCCCTTGACCCCTCAGGATCTGTGGACCCCACAGGATCCCCACCTACCTCACCATTCTAATTCAAACCATTCCCCTCCCAAACCCACCCATTCACACACCTCCTTCTCCTCCACTTCTCCTTCTACTCCCTTCTATCTTCTTTTGCTCGAGGACGAGCAAACCTTTTAAGTTTGGTGTGGAAAAAAAGCGTTGCTTTTTGTTTTTTCATAACCATTTATGGAACCTAAGGCCGAAAAAACCTCTAGAAAGAGGAAAAGGAAGGCAGTTGCTTCCACCCTCGAGTCATGAGAGATGGAGAGGTTCATCTCAAGGGTCCATAGTTCAGTGGTAGAGCATTTGACTGCAGATCAAAGAGCTATGAGGGAGGAGCAACAAAGACAAGGAAGAGACATAGAGGAGCTCAAGAGCACCATTGGTTCTTCAAGAAGAGGAAGACGCCACCCTCACTAAGGCGGACTCGTTCCTTAATCTCCTTGTTCTTATTTCTCTGTTTTTCGTTTACTATGCTTTATGTTTATTTATATTTGGGTCTTATTACATGATCATTAGTATCTAAGTGTCTATGTCTTAAAGATATGAATGTCCTATGAATCCATCACCTTTCTTAAATGAAAAATGTTTTCTGAAAAAGAAAAAGAAGTACATGAATTTTGAATTTTAAAATAGTTTAATTATTTTGATGTGGTGGTAATACTTTTTCTGAATGAATGCTTGAACAGTGCATATGTCTTTTGAATTTGTTGTTTATGAATGTTAAAATTGTTGGCTCTTGAAAGAATGATGAAAAAGGAGAAATGTTATTTGATAATCTGAAAAATCATAAAAATGATTCTTGAAGCAAGAAAAAGTAGTAAAGAACAAAGTTTGCAGAAAAAATGTGAAAAAAAAAGAGAGCAAGTAAAAGAAAAAGCACGCAGAAAAAGCCGAAAGCTCTTTAAACCAAAAGGCAAGAGCAAAAAGCCAATAGCTCTTAAAACCAAAAGGCAAGGGTAATAAAAAGGATCCAAGGCTTTGAGCATTAGTGGATAGGAGGGCTTAAAGGAATAAAATCCTAGCCTAAGCGGCTAAACCAAGCTGTCCCTAACCATGTGCTTGTGGTGTGAAGGTGTCAAGTGAAAACTTGAGACTGAGCGGTTAAAGTCAAGGTCCAAAGCAAAAACAGAGTGTGCTTAAGAACCCTGGACACCTCTAGTTAGGGACTTTAGCAAAGCTGAGTCACAATCTGAAAAGGTTCACCCAGTTATGTGTCTGTGGCATGTATGTATCCGGTGGTAATACTGGAAAACAGAGTGCTTAGGGCCACGGCCAAGACTCATAAAGTCGTTATATTTAAGAATCAACATACTGAACTAGGAGAATCAATAACACTATTTGAATTCTGGGTTCCTATAGATGCCAATCATTCTGAACTTCAAAGGATAAAGTGAGATGCCAAAACTGTTCAGAAGCAAAAAGCTAATAGCCCCGCTCATCTAATTAAGACTGATCTTCATAGATGTTTTTGGAATTCATTGTATATTCTCTTCTTTTTATCCTACTTTGTTTTTAGTTGCTTGGGGACAAGCAACAATTTAAGTTTGGTGTTGTGATGAGCGGATAATTTATACGCTTTTTGGCATTATTTTTAGGTAGTTTTTAATATGTTTTAGTCACTTTTTATTATATTTTTTTTAATTTTTAAATAAAAATCACATTTATGGACTTTACTATGAGTTTGTGTATTTTTTTGTAATTTCAGGTATTTTCTGGCTGAAATTGAGGGAGCTGAGCAAAAATCTGATTCAGGCTGAAAAAGGACTGCTGATGCTGTTGGATTCTGACGTCCCTGCACGCGGAATGGATTTTTTGAAGCTACAGGATTCCAATTGGTGCGCTCTCAATTGAGTTAGAAAGTAGACATCCAGGGCTTTCCAGCAATATATAATAGTCCATACTTTGCTTAAGGATAGATGACGTAAACTGGCGTTCAACGCCAGTTCCATGTTGCATTCTGGCGTTAAACGCCAAAAACAGGTTACAAGTTGGAGTTAAACGCCAGAAACAGGTTACAACCTGGCGTTTAACTCCAGAAACAGCCTAGGCACATGTAAAGCTCAAGTCTCAGCCCCAGCACACACCAAGTGGGCCCCGGAAGTGAATTTATGCACTATCTATCGTAGTTTACTCATTTTCTGTAAACCTAGGTTACTAGTTTAGTATTTAAACAACTTTTAGAGATTTATTTTGTATCTCATGACATTTTTAGATCTGAACTTTGTACTCTTTGACGGCATGAATCTCTAAACTCCATTGTTAGGGGTGAGGAGCTCTGCTGTGTCTCGATGAATTAATGCAATTATTTATGTTTTCTATTCAAACATGCTTGTTTCTATCTAAGATGTTCATTCGCACTTCAATATGATGAATGTGATGATCCGTGACACTCATCACCATTCTCAATCTATGAACACGTGCCTAACAATCACTCCCATTCTACCTCCGATTGAATGAGTATCTCTTGGATTCCTTAATCAGAATCTTCGTGGTATAAGCTAGAATCCATTGGCAGCACTCTTGAGAATCTGGAAAGTGTAAACCTTGTCTGTGGTATTCCGAGTAGGATTCAGGGATTGAATGACTGTGACGAGCTTTAAACTCACAAGGGTTGGGCGTAGTGACAGACGCAAAAGGATCAATGGATCCTATTCCAGCATGAGTGAGAACCGACAGATGATTAGCCGTGCGGTGACAGTGCACCTGGACCATTTTCACTGAGAGCACGGATGGTAACCATTGACAACGGTGATCCACCAACACACAGCTTGCCATAGGAGGAACCTTGCGTGCGTGAAGAAGAAGACAGGGGGAAAGCAGAGATTCAGAAGACAAAGCATCTCCAAAACTCAAACATATTCTCCATTACTGCATAACAAGTATTTATTTCATGCTCTTTTATTTTTCGCAATTCAAACTGATAATCATAATTAATATCCTGACTAAGAATTACAAGATAACCATAGATTGCTTCAAGCCAACAATCTCCGTGGGATTCGACCCATACTTACGTAAGGTATTACTTGGACGACCCAGTGCACTTGCTGGTTAGTGGTACGAGTTGTGAAAAGTGTGATTTACAATTCATGCACCACTACGCCACTCCCGTGCAACTCTCTGTTCACTTTTATTTTTCACGCACATGCATATGACGCGTACGCGTCAGCGACGCTCGCGCGTCGTGTGCTTTTTTTTCGGCTCCTGTTCTAAGATAGCTGCATGATCTGAAAAACAGTAAAAACTTAGTAAAAATCAAATAAGGAAGAAAACTACTACTACGAAAATAGCTAAGTATACGAATTTATCGGGTTGCCTCCCGACAAGCGCTTCTTTATCATCACTAGCTTAACGGTTAGCTCCTCTAAGGAGGAGGATCATAGGGGCTCAGCTCTTCACCCCTTACTTTGAACTTCTTTCCTGTGTCTCCATAAATTAGCTTAATATGCTCCAGAAAGAGGATTCTGTTTACTGTATAAATCCACACTGGATTCCTAGTCAACACCACCTTCATTCCTGGGGAGAAACCTTCAGTGGGGATCTTTTTGTTTCTCTATCCCCTGGGTACTTTCTTCTTTTTGGGAACCTCCTTCTTGGTGGATGATGTATTCCTAACACCAAACCTAGGTTTGATGTCAAGAGGAATTTTATTGGTTATCACCAGAGGAGGTTTGAGCTGCACTTTCTACTGTGCATCATCAGGGGGTTCTTGAAGGTTTGGATTAATAAGCTCAGTCTGCATGCACCTCTCTTCTTTACCTGCTGAATCTATATATTTGAAGACATGAAAGACCAGTTGCTCATCATGCACTCTAAGCAGTAATTCACCCACTTCCACATCAATCAGAGCTGTTCCAATGGCTAGGAATGGTCTTCCTAGAATTATAGAGGCATTCTCATCCTCCCCTGTGTCAAGAATAACAAAATCTGCTGGGAGGAAGAACTTACCCTCTTTGACCAAGATATTCTCCACTAATCCGTATGCAGGCTTCATAGATTTGTCTGCCATCTGTAATGCTATCTTTTTGGGTTGTGCCTCTTGGATTTGTAGCTTCTTCATCACAGATAAGGGCATTAGATTTATGCTTGCCTGCAGATCACATTGAGCTTTCTCAAATGTTGTGCTCCCAATGGTGCATGGAATTTGAAAGCTCCCTGGATCTGGCATCTTCTTTGGTAAGTTATTCTGAATGATGGCACTACATTCTTTAGTCAGGACCACTGTCTCATTTCCCTTTAAAGGCCTCTTCTTTGACAACAGCTCCTTCATGAACTTTACATAGAGAGGCATTTGCTCCAAGACCTCAGCAAAAGGAATATTGATTTGTAACTTTCTGAAGACTTCCAAGAACTTTAAAAACTGCTTGTCCTTGGTCTTCTTTTGAAGTCTCTGAGGATATGGCATTTTAGGCTTGTACTCAGGAGCCTTTGGCAATGTAGGATAAGTGTCAAGAGAGTCTGGGAATGGGTTGTCTGCACGCTTTGGAAGGACATGCTCTACTTATTCCTTCTTCTTCACTGGAGCTTCTTTTTCAACGGGCTCCTCACTAACTTGTGCTTCCATACTTGCCACTTGTTCATTTATCAAGGTGATAGCCTTGCATTCCTCTCTTGGATTTGGAATTGTTACCCAAAAGGCTATTGGTGGTTCTCTGATCAATTTTATTAACTCTTGTGGCTATTTGACCCATCTAAATCTCCAAATTCTTGATTGATGCTCTGGTTTCCTGCACAAAACTCTATCAACTCCCAATTAGCATCTTGTTGGGATTTAGAGTTTGCCTGCTGAGGTGGTTGTTGCTGCTGAGACTAAAATTGGCCGTTATTGTAACTGTTCTTTTGGAAGTCGCCCTGAGAATTGTTGTTAAAATTTTGAGGTCTCTGAGGTTGGTTCCTCCACCCAAAATTTGGGTGATTTCTCCACCCCTTATTGTAGGTCTGACAATAGGGATCATTATTGGGGTTTTTAGGAGCACTCCCTATGTAATTGACCTGTTCAGAAAAAGATTGAGCAGAATCATAATTATCATTTTGCACAAAATTACCTATCATGTCATAAGAGACTTTTTGAGGTGGATTTTGGGTGTTAATAGCTGAGACTTGCATGCCACTCATCTGTTGAGTAAGTAGGCTTATTTGCTAAGACATAAGCTTATTGTGAGCAAGAAGAGTATTAAGAACTTCTACTTCCATAACACCCTTCTTCTGAGGAGCCTCAGAGTTCACAGGATTCCTGTTAGATGAGTATAAATATTGGTTACTAGCAACCAATTCAATCAGCTCAATAGTCTCCTCCGGTGTCTTCTTCTTGTGCAATGAACCACCTGCAGAATTATCTAAGCACATCTTGGACATTTCACCCAAGCCTTCGTAAAAGATATCTAATTGGATCCATTTAGAAAACATGTCTGGAGGGCATTGCCTAATCAGTAGCTTGTACCTCTCCCAGGCTTCATAAAGAGTTTCACCATCCCTCTGCCTGAAGGTCTGAACCTCCACCCTAAGCTTAGTCAGCTTCTTTGGTAGGAAAAATTTAGTAAGAAACTCAATAACAACCTTGTCCCAAGTATTCAAACTCTTCTTGGGCTGGGAATCTAGCCATAGCTTTGCTCCATCCCTCAGAGCAAATGGGAAGAGCATGAGTTTGTACACCTCTGGGTTCACTCTATTTGTCTTCACAGTATCACAAATCTGCAGAAAATTAGAAATAAATTGATTTGGGTCTTCGTGGGGAAGACCATGATACTGGCAGTTTTGTTGCACCAGGGTGACCGACTGTGGCTTCAACTCAAAGTTGTTCGCAGTTATAGGAGGCACCACAATGCTTTCACCATAAAGATCTGCAGTAGGAGCAGAGTAAGATCCAAGTACTCTCCTTTGTTCTTCATTCCCATTTGGATTTGCCACATTGGCATTAACAGCATTATTGTGATCTATAGTGGATTCTGCAGCCTTGTAAAGTCTTGCTTGTTGTAAACGTCGCCTACAAGTCCTTTCAGGTTCTGGATCAAAGTCTAGCAGAGGTTCCTTGTTTCTGTTCCTGTGCATAAACCAACAGAAAACAAGAAAAGATGGGATTCTCTACATTAGAGTGCAGAGAAGACCCAGGAAAGTATCCTGTGTAAAATAATAAAATAAAAATACTAAATAAAATAAATAAATAAATTTCGAAAATGATAACTGAAAGTAGACAGAAAATTTCGAAAATTAACAGGGAAAATAAACAAGAAAATTAAAATAAAATTAACTAGGTGACACCAAACTTAATTTCAAAAATTAAGGAAAAATATTAGTGCTATTTATTTATAAAAAAAAATTTTCAAAAATACTAAGCAAAAAATTAAAAAAAATTATTAAAACTAAAACGCCTAATCTAAGCAATCAAACAACTGGTAGTTGTTAATCACTATGAATCCCCGGCAACGGCGCCAAAAACTTGGTGCGGTTATTTATAACTACAAACTAACCGGCAAGTGCACCGGGTCATACCAAGTAATACCTCAGGTGAGTGAGGGTCGATCCCACGAGGATTGATGGACTAAGCAACAATGGTTGATTAATTTACTTAGTTAGGCAATCAAAAAGGAGTGTTTGAATGTTCAAGAAGCATTAAACAATCGTTCAGAAATTAAAATAATAAAGTAAATGAGTTGGAAATAAAATATGGAGAAGACAGTTAAGGTTTCAGAGTTATCTATTTTTCCGGATTAACTTTTCTTACTAACTATTTTAATCATGTAGGATTTAACTCATGCCAAACTACGTGTGACTAGACCCTAATTCCTTAGACCTTTCTAGTCTCCTCTAAAATTCATCAGCTGCCAATTCCTTGGTCAATTAATTCCAATCAGAGGGTGATGATCAAATTCCAGTTTATATGCCACAAAACTCTAATTGCCCAAAAATAAAAGGATTATATGTCACGTATCCCGTTAAATCCAGATAATTAAAATTTAGGAGAATATGTTTTCAAGCTGTTGTTCAAGTAAAGAACTTTTCCAAGTTATACAAGAACTCAAATAGAAAGAGGGTCATACTTCCGTTCCACCCACATTCATAAGATAAAGAGCGAAAATAATTCTTGAAATATAAATCAAAACATGAATTAAAATAGAAAAACAATAAAATCAATCCATACAATAGACAGAGCTCCTAACCTTAACAGCGGAGGTTTAGTTGCTCATGGTTCAGAGAAAAATAAGGATTCTGATAAAATGTATTTTGGTAGTTTGAATGGAATAATGTTGTGCTGAGGTGGAACGAAAAGTTAACTAATTCCAATACCCTTTTATATCTAATCCTAATAAATTTAAAATCTATCTTCTAAAATTAAAATAATATCTTTTCTTATTTTTAAAATAAAAATTAAAGTTTTAATCAGAATTAATTAAAGCAATCAGCATGTCTTCAATTGATGGATGGGGACCACTTGCTTTGTAGGGTCCACACCTAACTTGGAGTGGGCATAATCATAAATTACATGTAACTTGTAACACCCTAATTAGCCTAAGCCTTACCTCGCGTCGTAAAGCAAAGGTTAACCAGAGAGTACAATAGTTCTATAGCTCATACGTATAATATAGAAGAATAATATAATATCTAGAAGCCCGATGAAAGATATAGCTCAAATATTGGATTTGAAAAGCGCAAAGCGTACTATCATAAGGCATAAGAAACAGAAGTGACATAAACAAGGTAATAGTATAATAGCGTAATATCATAAGAAACTAGCCTCGACTCGCGGAGTTTAAGCCGGCTAGCCATATACAGACCATATAGAAACCTGACAGTTTAAAAAAAATAGCTTATACAAGTTTTTCTCTCATAATACAAGCTTCTAGGCTAACCAAAATACAAAAGTGAGAGATATAAAATATAAAATAAACCAAAAAGACTCCAAAAGAAACCAAGATCCTCCGCTCCTGTCACCATCCAAAGCAACTCACCGAGGTGGGTTGCGACCTGCATCTGAAAAATACAACAAAGATATGGTATGAGAACTGGAGGTTCTCAGTATGGTAATAGTACCCAGTGATGTAGGATATAAGACCCCAGGATGCCAAAATGCAATCCTAAGCTCCATATCCATCATAAGATTCAAGCTTAAAGCATTTTAAAAACAAATAAGCATCATATAAACCTTATCATAATTAAACAGGGTACTCTATCTTAAGGGAAAACTATTCTAATCAAACACCGCTATCCCATAGCCTTCACCAACCTATCCTCCATGCGATCCCATCGCCACCGCCTTCCGAACCTCCTCAATCCCAGTAGAAAACACAGGTAATATACAATGCAAGTAAAACACAAGTAGACGCATATAAGGCAAATAATTCAGATAGAAAATAAGCATGTTATTCAATTAGGCAAGCCATTACAAGTAAACAAGACATACAAATAGATAGAAAATGCATATGATGAATGCCTGCCCTACTGGCTGTGATATCACATTGTCGGTTCAACTGCCAACCCGACACATTTCCATGGAGACGTCGCCCTTCGGATTTCTCATATGGGAACCCCCGAGATATAGTGCCCGGATCACTGTCCAGGTACCGGCGCATGCTCGCCTATAGGTCCGAAGGGATGCGAGCGGGATACTCTTGCCACAGATCTCACATCTCAACGCAAGCGGGACGAACCACCGCCCTTACGCCGCCGCTGCTACCTCGATAGGCGGGATCCAACCGCCGTCCCTGCCGGGCGCATAGTGAAGAAACGGAAGATTGACGGTTTAGAATTCAGAATAAATTCCCGTTGCAAGTATAGTTTCTAAACCAAGCAATCATCCTTTCTTACAAACGTTTTGGTTGTCACAAGTAACAAATCCCTTAAAAATTAATAACCGAAGTATTCAAACTTCGGGTCGTCTTCTCAAGGAACTGCAGGGAGGTATGTTCTTATTATTGGTTTTTGTAAATTGGGGGTTTTGAAAGTAAGGAACAAGTAATTTAAATGACAAGTAAAATAAATAAATAATTATAAAATAAACTCTTGGCAAGGTATGAAAATTTGGAAGTCCTATCCTAGTTATTCTTATGAGAATTGAAGTTAATCCCACTTAGTTAACCTTTATTAAAGCAAGGGAAAGTCAAGTGAACTAATTAGTTAGATCCCCAAGTCCTAGTCAACTCCTAAGGAAAGACTAGAGTTAGTGGGATTCCAGTCAATTAGCAGATATAACAATCAATCACGATAAGGTTGATAACTCAAGAGCCTCCAGTTAATCAATTAAAGCCAAGAATATAAAAAAGGCTAAATAAGAATCATAAACTGAAATGCTTCAAATTATATTAAATAGAATATTCAAATCTAACATGAAAAAATTCATAAATTAAATTGGAAATTAAATAAAAGGAATATTGAACCTGGAACTCAGAAGAAATTGTAAGTTGAAATAATAAAGTTGAAATCCTAATTCCTTTAAGAGAAATCCTAATCCTAAAACCTAAGAGAGAGGAGAGAGCCTCTCTCTATAAAAACTACATCTAATCCTAAAATTGTGTGTTATGAGCTGATGATTATGAATGAATGGATTTCCCCACTTTATAGTCTCTAATCTGTGTTTTCTGGGCCGAAAACTGGGTCGAAAATAGCCCAGAAATCGCTGGAAAAGAAATCTGCCACGCTGATTTTCGTCACTACGATGCGTCCGCGTGGAGCGCGCATTCGCGTTGCCTAGATTGAGAGAAACTATGGCATATTATATATCAAATCAAAGCCCCGGACGTTAGCTTTCCAATGCAACTAGAACCGCATCGTTTGGACTTCTGTAGCTCAAGTTATGACCATTTTAGTGCGAGAGGGTCAGGCTAACAGCTTTGCAATTCCTTCAACTTCTTGTATTCCTTCCACTTTTGCATGCTTCCTTTCCATCCTCCAAGCCATTCCTGTCCTGTAAATCCTGAAATCACTTAACGCACATAGTTTGAGTGAAACTTGATTGACAGAAGCTAAGTTGCAAGTAAATAAAAGGGAGAGGGTAAATTGGCTGAATCTTAAAGTGCAGAAGAAATAAATTGCAGAAACTTAAAGAGCAAGAAAGTAAAAGAGCTGAAACTTAAATTACAAGAAAGGTAAATGACTGAAACTTAAAGTGCAAGAAACTTAAATTGCTGAATCTAAATTGTTGGGAAATGTAAATTGCATTAAGAGTAAAGGGATTTGGGTGTTGGGATTCAGATTGAACTGGAAAATGTAAATTTAAGTAAATCAGAGAGATATGAGATGAAGAGATTCAGCTCAGTAGCAAAACAGAAATGGAAAATTGCTTGAAGACACAAACAGCAAGAAAACTTGAATTAATTATGAAACCCTAAAGAGAAATTGACAATTGAAGAAGAATAATGAGAATAGAAAGTAGATCTAGATCTCAATTACTCTCTTGACAACATAGAAAAGAAATTGCAGAAGAAATGAAAATGAAAACAGAAAAGGAAATTTATATCCAACTTTCAATTCTTAGAAAAACGAAAAGGAAAAGCGAAAGGTGATTCTAAGATGAAATAGAGTCCCCCAATCTTAGTTCAAAACCTAAAACAGAAAGTAGAAGTTACAGATGAAAGAAAATGAACATAGATAGAAAACTAGATCTAATCCCAATTCCCAAATTCAAAACAAAATGAAAATTAAAAAGTGAGAAAACTAAAAATGAGCCAAAGGTCCTCTGCAAATCAAATTTGCTCCTATTTATACACTTTCTATTCTAGTCACTTAGCACTTGGAATGGGCTTTTAGGTTTGTGAAGAAATGGATCCAAATTGGCAATTGTTTGAAGATGGGTCAGGGGTGTAGCTCCAGTGGAGCGTTCAGTTCAATTAGTGAACGCCCCGTTCACTTTGCTAGGCATGTTTCTTCACGTGCTTCCTTGGTGAGCATTTGATTCCTAGCGTTCACTTAGTGAACTTCACATTCACTTATTGAACGTTGTTCCTTGTGGGTGGCTCTGCTTAGTGCGCGCTATTCTTTCCTTGGCTCTCTCTCTTCGAAAACGTTCACTTTAGTGAACGTCACGTTCATTCTCTTGAACGTTCATCCTTGGTGTGCCCTTTTGTTGCGCACCATTCCCACTAGCGTTCACTTCTTTGAATGCCACGCTCCCTTGGTTGAGCGCTCCCTTGGTTCCAAGCCTTGTGTCGCGATAAAGTTCACAAAAGTGAACGCTACGTTCAAACTTTTGAGCGCTACCCTTTGTGTTATTTTGATGTGCGCCCAGCTTCCCTTAGTTAATGCCTGAAAACATTCACTAAAGTGAACGTGGTGTTCACTTGCTTGAACGCTGCCTCTTATGTGAGCCTTGGTTTGGTTGAGTGCTTCTCTCTTCATGGGCGTTCACTCTTTGAACGCTACGTTCATTCATTGAATGCTGCCCTTTGTTTCTCGTTTCTTCACCTACAAGTAACCAAACAAACAATCAAAGTATCACCAAATTTCACAAGATCTTTGCATCATTTATAAAATCAATTAATTCTATCATAAACCTTATGATTTTGTGTAAAATAAATGATGTTTGATTGATTTAAAATAATCATGAAAATCCACTCCAATCACTTACTTATTGTGCAAGAAAGTGCATAAAATCTAATGAAACAAATGAAAAATGCTTGTAAGACTAGCATAAGATGACTTGTCATCACCACCCTGATAGCCCTTGGATCTATGGGTCATCGAAGCCGAGTCTGAAGGGCATAGCAATCAGATGTCTCACCAATGAGGCTAGGCTCTGACATTAAATCCTGACCAACTATGTGATGCCTAGCACTCATAAGACAGAGATCACTTCAGATATGGTTGTGCTTATCTAGTATGTCTTGGAAGGAAAGTAGTTGTACCTTCCAAGACTCATTAGAGGGTATATGCTCGGACGCATCACGTAGGCAACCTAGCATTCCCTGCCTGATCACACAATTGGGAAGATGTGGATGAGAGGTGTCGGTAGCAAGGGGATCATCCCGCATAGCAATTGGTTTTCGTCATCCACCAGACGCCGAGGTCGTAGGACAACCACTATCAGAGAGGCAGCCACCTTTTCTGTAACACCCTGTTACCTAAGCCTTACCTCTACCCGTAAAGGAAAGGATAACAAAGTGCCACGACAGTTCTAAAGCTTATAATATATAATATAGGTCCAAGAATTTATATAACTAGAAGCCCGATGAAGGAATAAAGCTCAAAGTCGCATATAGCAAAATTACGAAATGCGAAGCGTCCACACACGATAACTAAACGCGTAGGCACGAATAGAACAAGACATAATAACTATAAAACCTTGTAGATAACTCCAGGATATCTCTTTTTTATAATTTTACTAGTGTATGTTTTCGTACTCTGTACGGGATAATATATAAAGTTATATATAAAAAAATTTTAAAAATTAAATAAAATAGAGTAAAATCCCTCCCCGATCCCTAACCATTTACGAAATTGACCTGGCGCCCCCTCACCATTGGAAATTAACAACGCGGTCCTTAACCATTCTCTCCGTGTGACCAAAAGGACCCTCTTACCGGTACTTCTGGTTACTTTTTACCCAAAAACCGGCAAGAGGGTCCTTCCGGTCACACGAGAGAATGGATAAGGACCGTGTTATTATTTTCTAATGGTCAGAGGACACCAGGTCCTTTTCTAGATGGTTAGAGACTAAATATTTTAATAGTAGGGTTACACGTAGAGACTAAATATTCTTTTTAGATTTTTAGAAGTGATATTTGTTTCATTCAAATGTTCGTGATATGACGAATTAATTTTAATTTAATTTTACGTATTTTAATTTTGTTTATTTAGTTACTAATTGAAATTTTATCTCAGAGGATTTAGAGTTTTCTTTATTTAACCTAAAGTTGAGTGAGTTTCTTCGATTTAATTTCTAAACCAGTGAACAAATTAGATTGAGGTATTTCTTTCTTGTTGCATCAAGAAATTGAATAAAAAATCAACTGATTCTCTTTGTATTCAATTTCTTGATGCAATAAGAAAGAAATACCTCAATATAATTTGTTCACTGGTTTAAAAATTAAATCGAAGAAACTCACTCAACTTTAGGTTAAATAAAGAAAACTCTAAATTCTCTGACATAAAATTTAAATTAGTAACTAAATTAACAAAATTAAAATACGTAAAATTAAATTAAAATTAATTCGTCATATCACGAACATTTGGATAAAACAAATATCACTTCTAAAAATCTAAAAAGAATATTTAGTCTCTACGTGTAACCCTACTATTAAAATTATGGTTGATGAATTTAATTCCACTAATAAGAAAAGCAGTTTAATTTTTTTTTAGAAAAAGGTGTATGAAATAATACTCTTGAACTAATCTTTTTTTTAGGTTCAACAATATAGAACATACATGTCGTTCTTAAAACCCTAAATCCAAGACATAATAATGCTTAATCAACCCAAATAATTATCACTTTTGTGTTAAGTTTCATTGTTAATGATTTCGTACTATCTATTAAATTTAACGTTGTTTGCTCTACGTCCACATGTAAAATATGGCAGAATGCATTAGATGCAAAACTTAAAACAATGCTTTTTTTTTATTTATTTTCCAATTTTAAGTAAAATCCCTCCCCGGTCCCCTCACCATTAGAAAATAACAACACGGTCCTTATCCATTCTTTCCGTGTGATCGAAAGGACCTTCTTAACTGGAAGTACCGGTAAGAGGGTCCTTTTGGTCACACGGAGAGAATGGTTAAGGACCGCGTTGTTAATTTCCAATGGTGAAGGGGCGCCAGGTTAATTTCGTAAATGGTTAGGGACCGGGGAGGGGTTTTACTCCAATATATAAATATAAATGTTTTTTTTAGGCATGATCAATATAAAAATAGTTTTATATAAATAATTAAATTTATGTTATCATTNNNNGTTTTACTATATATATATATATATATATATAAGTATGATATACAAAAAGAGGACTAGTCACAACCTGTGGAGTTTAGGTCGGCTAATCAAAATGAATACAAGATAGTTTTGAAGTTTAAAACAGTAACAACCTATCTCTCAATGTTTTTAGAAATAAAGCCTCTAATGCAATAAGGTTATATAAAAAGGTGAGGGAAAGTCCTATAACAAAATAAAACAGAAATAAGCAAGGAAGAAACCATACTCCGCTCTGTCACCTTGTCCGCAATTTCACCGAGGTGAATTACGACCTGCATCTGAAAATCAACGACAACATATGGTATAAGAACCGGAGGTTCTCAGTATGGTAATAGTACCCAATATGTAAGATGTAAGGTTCCGGGACGCCAAAGGCAATTGGTGCACGAAATTGTGATGTCCAGGCTCAAACAATCCCTGGTAATGGCTCCAAAGCTTGGTGCTTTGATCTTAATTCATAATTGTCACAACTTCGATACAACTAACCAGCAAGTGCACTGGGTCGTCCAAGTAATACCTTACGTGAGTAAGGGTCGAATCCCACGGAGATTGTTGGTATGAAGCAAGCTATGGTCACCTTGTAAATCTCAGTCAGGCGGATTTAAACATGATATTTTATTAGATTAAAATAAACAATAAAAGGGATAGAGATACTTATGTAGATTCATTGGCAGGGATTTCAGATAAGCGAATGGAGATGCTTTTCGTTCCTCTGAACCTCTGCTTTCCTGCTATCTTCATCCAATCAGTCTTACTCCTTTCCATGGCTGGCTGTATGCAACGGCATCACCATTGTCAGTGGCTACATCCCCTCTACTAGGGTTTACATGAGTAAGTAATTGATGCATAAATCCACTTCCTGGGCCCACTTGGTGTGTGTTTGGGCTGAGCCTGAGTGTAGCACGTGCAGAGTCCATTTGTGGAGTTGAACGCCAAGTTCTGTGCCAGTTTGGGCGTTCAACTCTGGTTTTGGATCCTTTTCTGGCGCTGGACGCCAGATTTGGGCAGAAGGCTGGCGTTGAATGCCAGTTTACGTCATCAATTCTTGGCCAAAGTATGAACTATTATATATTGCTGAAAAGCCCTGGATGTCTATTTTCCAACGAAATTGGAAGCGCGCCATTTTGAGTTCTGTAGCTCCAGAAAATTCACTTTGAGTGCAGGAAGGTCAGAATCCAACAGCATCAGCAGTCCTTTTTCAACCTCTGAATCTGATTTCTGCTCAAGTCCCTCAATTTCAGCCAGAAAATACCTGAAATCATAGAAAAACACACAAACTCATAGTAAAGTCCAGAAATGTGAATTTAACATAAAAACTAATGAAAACATCCCTAAAAGTAACTAGATCCTACTAAAAACATACTAAAAACAATGCCAAAAAGCGTATAAATTATCCGCTCATCAGCAATCCTAGAACTTCACATCGATACAGATATTCAAGCTTAAAATAAGTAATTAACTTAAACTAAACATCATAAACATGGTTATCTACCATAAGGGATTTCTAAATAACATAGCACTGCTACCCCACATCCTTCGCCACCGCCTATCGAGCCTCCTCAATCCCAGAAGAAAACACAAGTAATGCAGACAAGTAAAGCAAAAGTAAAGTACATATACAATAATTAGAACAATTAGCAAGTAAACATGTGTTTCATTTAGGCATAATAGAAATTAAGCAAAGCAAACAAACAAGTAGAAGATGCACATGATAAATGCCTGTCCTATTGGCTCGTAATATCACTTGTCGGTCTATAAATGCCAACCCGACACATCCTCCCAGAGGTAGCCTTTTCTGCCATGCCAGAGATATAGTGCCCTGCACACTCATGCAGCAGGGAGTCTGGCACGTCAGGGATATAGGCCCCACACACTTCTTATAGCAGAGAAGGAAACAACAACAATAACTCATGCAGTAAAGAAATCTGCCACGCCAGGGATATAGGCCCCGCACACTCATGCAGCAGAGAAATGTTCCAAGTCAGGGATATAGGCCCTGCACACTCTCATATAATCCAATAATTTTATCATTCCTTTCCAAGTTCTCAACTCATCATAACCATCACCGGTTTTCAACTTCTCAAATTCATCATAGAAGTTCCTAATTTCATAGTCTCATCAAAGAAATACCTCACCACACCATATTCACTAACCTCATCCACAAACCTCCCAAACCCTATGTCACTAGCTCTAAACTCATATCAAAGAAAATCACCAATTCAAATTAACTAACACATCCTCACTAGTCTTAGAGTCTAATTACCAACCATAAGTCTCAAAGAGAAGTTAAGGAAGTTGGGAAAGCTAGAGAATCCTTAAAAGTGAAGAAAAATATATTTTTAGCAAAACAGGGGTCACGCGTACGCGTGGGTGCATTTTTCTTTGCTCGTGTACGCATGCACCTTGCTCGTGTACACGAGATACCAAACCCGAAAGGGTTGGTCGCATCGCGAGCAGGTGGTCGCGTACGCATGCTGCATCAGACCTAGAAAAATTAAATGCTGCAGAATTTCAGTTTGAAACACCAAACTTTAAACGCTCATAACTTCCTGTATAAAACTCCGTTTTCTCCAAACTCTATATCATTTTAAAGCTCTTGAAATCATCGTTAATTTGAGAAAAAATCAATCAATTTTAAAAACTGAGGCTCAACTTATGATCTGCTAAAGTTTGCTAAAGTCAAGTTTTTCACAAAAACATCAAGGTTCTCAATTTCCAAATTTCATAACAAAACCAAACCAAAACATACCCAATTCCCAATCTTATACTTAATGTACCTAATCAATCAAACACACATCACTACTAAAGTACCCAAATCAATTCCATTCTCCAATTACAATAACATTTTTTCATATATAAGCCATATACCTAATTATCATGATTCATCATCAAATCATATAATCATCGTCATTATTATTCCAATTCCTTCCACACAACACCACTACAACATCTATCAATTCCCATCAACAACTCCAATCATCAATTTTCTCATCAATGTAATAATCAAACTCTAACATACACAACTCATAAAATCTTCATCATAATTCACATGCTACATACATAACCCAATCCACCATTTATTTAATACAATCCTATCTTAAAGTCAACTAGCCTAAGTGTCCAGAAACATTACATATTACATAAAGAAGACTGAAACCATACCTTGGCCGATTCCCAATATGCTCAAAAACCAAACTTGATTCCAACAAGCTTCCACCAAGCTCCAAACAACCAAAGCCAAACTAAAAGCCACAACCAACTCTAAAAACAAGCTTCATACATACAACATAACCATGTATTAATAACTAAAGCTCAAACTACACCAAACTACAAGGATATAGAGGTTCCTTACCTTATCCACAGTGATTAGGGCAAATTCCGATAATTACCCGCTACTAGAGATCACCTAAACAACCAAAATCACAAAATCTACTAAAAAACTATAACCAAAAATGCCCAAAAGCTAGGGCAGGAATCTGGAGCTTCAGTTTTGATTTCTTGCTAAAAAATCCTAGCTATAAATAAAGAGCTCAATGAGAGCTTTACATAGCCGCAAACGGCTCATCAATCGGAGCTCCGTAGCTCAAATTATGGCTCCTGGAAGGTAATGATGAATAATGACAAGAGGGTTTTCTTCTCCCCTCTTATCAATTCAGCGTGGCTCTCTTTGTGGAGGGCCAAAATGAGCTGAGTTGCTCATTAACTCACTTATATATGTTGGGCTTTGGGCCCAAATTGGGCCCAGTCCAACCCGTTAGCGTGTTAGGTTTGGCCCACTTTGGGCCAAAACCTTTAAGATTAGTGTCCAGTTTTCGATTCTAAATTATTTTTGTCCTTTCAAAGCAATAAATTAAATTTTCAAAATCTCATTTTACTAAAATATGTAGTACCAGACAGACTTGAGCCGGTACTACTAGCTTAGGCTCCGGTACGCATTTTTACAAAAAATTTTTGCAAAAGATACATTTTCCAACTCAGAAAAATTCATTGAAGTCAAATTTCTCCGTTAAATTTTCAAATTAAAACTTCTAAATTTTGAATCTACTCTGGACAATTAAAACTTATTATTTTATTAAAATGGTTATACCGGTTCTTACATTCTCCCCAGCTAATAAAATTTTTGCGCTCAAAAATTCGAATTACGCGATATATCTTCCTCGAAGCGACCTACCGTGTCGATGTTCCCTCTCACCTTCCGCTGTGTCACTCTGATTATTTGTCATTAAGAGTCTAACTCACTCCACTCCTTCTGACGATACACCCTCATTCTGTAGCTGCATTAGTCGTCACTTCCCCTGCCACCAGTGCTGAGCATCACCCATCAACTGATATGCTGCAAACTCCACGATTTGGTTTTCTGGAACATGTTGAGCTCGTAACATATTGGCTAAGTTAATCATCCTCACTACCTTTCCGTCAATGTGATCGACTTCGTCTGTGAGTTGCCATTTGGGGTCCTGTCTACACCAAACAATTGATATCGAGGTGATCAGTTTCAATATCTCAAGCCTAGTGCTTCAATTATCCCCAAGGGCACTCACAAACAAGCATACTATGCATATCAAACAGATATCCTAACTAGCACGAAAGAAAAATGACCCTGAGTGTGCAACGAAGCACAATCGGTCCGTCCCTCAGGCTCACCAGGACGAACCGCTCTGATACCACTAAATGTAACATCCTGTTACCCTAAGCCTTACCTCTAGCCTTAAAGCAAAGGATAATAAGGTTCTAGGACAGTTCTAAAGCTTATAATATATAATATAGGTCAAAGAATTTATATAACTAGAAGCCCGATGAAGGAATAAAGCTAAAAGTCGTATATAGCGGAATTACGAAACGCGAAGCGTCAACACACGATAACTAAACGCGTAATAATAAAAAAAACATTAAAACTAGAATTTTAGGCAAAGAAACTAGCGATGTCAACATAGCGATTTTCGAACTCCAAAATCTTTCCTGATTCCGCCCCAAATCTTCCTTGATCCCACCTCGAAACTAGGGATGTCAACACGGCGGTTTTCGAACTCCAAAATCTTTCCCGGTCTCGCCTTAAATCTTTCCTGATCCCGCCTCGATTTTTGCTGTGAGAGATAACTGAGCCTCATTTTTTTTTCGTTTCTTCTTAGTTTCCCGATCCCGCCCGAAATCTTCCCTGATCTCGCCCCAAATCTTCCCTGATCCCGCCTCGATTCCCGCTGTGAGAGATAACTCGGCCTCATTTTTTGTTTTTTCGCAATTTCCCGATCTCACCCAAAATCTTCTCCGATCTCGCCTCAATTCCTGTCGTGGAGGATAACTAAGCTTTATTTTCTATTTTTTGTTTTCTCGTAGGGGAGAATCCCCATTCCTTAACAAGGTAATACTCGATTCTACCCATTTCATAATTTCATTCTTATAAATATGTTCTCTCTTCCTTCTTTTAAACAAACCATATATTTCAACTCATTTATTGTTAGAGACATGGCCACGCCTCTTGGTTATTAGTTAGTCATTAATATTTAGAGAAAAGGATAAATAGGTCTTTGACCTTTTGTTTCGCGGACATTTTTGTCCCTAACCATTGAAAAATACTTTTAAGTCCCTGATCTTCACAAAATTTGGACGGATCAGTCCCTGAAGAAGGCATTTGGATGGATCAGTCCCTGATGGAGGCATTTGGACGGAGGGACTGATCCGTCCAAATTTTTTGAAGGTCAGGGACTTAAAAGTATTTTTCAATGGTCAGGGACGAAAATGTCTGCGAGACAAAAGGTCAGGGACCTATTTGTCTTTTTCTCCATTTTTTCACTTGAAATAAGCCCAGATCACGCTGATTAAGGGGAACGCTCTTCTTCTGCCCAGAATTGTCTCATACCTGTTTATGAGACAAAAAGCTCTAGCAAATACATCAGTAATTTTCAAATAAAGAATCATAACTCAAAATTCCTAGACTTGTCCTAAGCATACAGAATCTGTCATCAGCTAATGGTTTTGTGAAAATATCTGCTAATTGCTCCTCTGATTTAACAAATTGAATGCTAATATCCCTCTTTTGGACATGTTCTCTTATTGAGTGAAATTTCACTTCAATATGCTTAGTCCTAGAGTGCAAAACTGGATTTTTAGAAATATTAATGGCACTCATATTATCACACATCAAGGGAATATTTTCAGCATTTAATTTATAATCAGCAAGCTGTGTTTTTAACTATAAAAGCTGAGAACAACAAGAAGAAGCAGCTATATACTCAGCCTCTGCAGTGGATAAGGCCACTGTTGGTTGCTTCTTACTTGACCAAACATTTAATGACTTTTCAAGGAAGCAACATAGGCCTGAAGTGCTCCTTCTGTCAACTCTATTGTAACACCCTAATTAGCCTAAGCCTTACCTCGCGTCGTAAAGCCAAGGTCAATCAGAGATTACGACAGTTCTAAACTCATACATAATAGTATAATCTAGAAGCCCGATGAAAGATATAGCTCAAAAATAGAATTTCGAAGCACAAACGTACTAACAGAGTTACTAGCTTAAGGCATAAGAAACAGAGAAGATATAACAAAAGATAAGTATATAATATCATAGGGAACTAGTCACGACTCGCGGAGTTTAAGCTGGCTAGCCATATACTGATATACAAAACCATACAGTGAAAACAGCTTATACAAGTTTTGTTCTCTCAAATACATGCCTCTAGGCAAAACAAAATAAAAAAGGAGAGATGTATAAACAAAATAAACTAAAAAGAACTCCAAAATGATCCAAGATTCTCCGCTCCTGTCACCAACCAAAGCAACTCACCGAGGTGGGTTGCGACCTGCATCTGAAAAACACAACAACAATATGGTATGAGAACCGGCGGTTCTCAGTATGGTAACAGTTCCCAGTGATATAGGATATAAGACCCCGGGACACCAAAGGCAATCCTAAGATTCATATCAATCACAAGATTCAACTTAAAGCATTCTAAAACATTTAAGCATAATATACCAACTTGACTTAAATAAACCAGGTTATCTATCTTAAGGGATTTCTATTCTAACCAAACACCGCTGTCCCACAGCCTTCACCAACCGATCCTCCATGCGATCCCATCGCCACCGCCTTCCGAACCTCCTCAATCCCAGCAGAAAACACAGATAATGTTCAAAGCAAGTAAAGCACAAGTAGTAGCATATATGGCAAATAATTCAGATAGCAAGTAAGCATGTTATTCAATTAGGCAAACCATTACAAGTAGACAAAGCATACAAGCAGATAGGAAATGCATATGATGAATGCCTGCCCTACTGGCTGTGATATCACATTGTCGGTTCAACTGCCAACCCGACACATCTCCATGGAGACGTCGCCCTTCGGATTTCTCATATGGGAACCCCCGAGATATAGTGCCCGGATCACTGTC